>NW_027176251.1:19979696-20424696 GCF_023055335.1 Clinocottus analis | reverse complement strand
TAGATAGATAGATAGATAGATAGATAGATAGATAGATAGATAGATAGATACTTTATTAATCCAAAGGAGTAGCGCCCAACACTTTACAGACACCAAATGGAGAAAACTAAATAAACTAAACACCAAATAAAACACAATAGAACAACAACAGGGGTGAAAGATACATACAGAATTTAAAATTGAAAAATTAAAAGACAATACAATACAAATAAAAAGAATAACTGTGCAGTGTGTATTAAGGAAATGAAATGAAGTTTGAACAGAGTTTGCAAATTGTGCAAAATGCAAAGTTTGTGTGTGTCGTGTATGAAACGTGTGAAGTGTTTTGAATACATCAGCAGGTAAAATACTGTGTTTGTTCATGGAGTCTTGTAGCATCGAGGATCTGAAATAACTTCTGTTTCTTTCAGAATGAACGTCGGGTTCATCTCACCAGCTGTATTTGTATTGATTAGCATAGCGGGAGCTGGTTTTGGTGATTTTTTGTTTGTTTCTGAATGAAGTTCAAATGAAGTGTGTTTCAATGATCAGCGAGGTCAAATGAGTCCCGTGGCGTCGAGGAGAGCCGACTCCTTTCATAATTAAATTGTAAAAAATCCGTCTTGATTTCATTTAATATAGATTCACTTCCACAAGCGTCACATACGGAAGAGGCCGAGATGTGTCACAACCCGATGTCCTGTTTCAGAGCTGGAGGCCATACGACATGACCAGTGCAGAGTCACCTGCTTCCCTGATGAAGATGTGTGTCTTTCCCTCAGTCTCCATTGGTCCAGCAGCCTCCAGCGACAAGGTGCAGCGGCCTTTATACCTGGAATAAAAAGGTGCACGATGAACCGGCTGCATCGCTCCCTGCAGCTCGTTAAGCTCGTTGCTCTGAGCTGTAATAACTGAAGGTTCCTCACAGCGTCTTTATCGCCTCTCGTCTCTCATCTGGAATGTGCTGTCAGGACATTCAGAGGACAATGGACACGTTTCCTCGTGAGAAAATGGACCCGAGCGATGAAAGTGAGCTTTAGGACAGTAAAAAACATTCAGCAATGTGAGGGGCATGTACATGAGTGAAGATCAAACCCTTCATCTCAAACGCCATGCATGAGGATTGCTGGTGAGAGAGATAAGTTGATCAGTCTCCATCAATTGCTGAGTGTCAGTGTCTTTGTGACAATGAAATAAGGGAAGAGAGGTTTTCAGCCTGACAACTCGGGCTTTGTCCTGAAGCAGCAGCTTGTGCTCTTCTTCTCTCTCTGGTCCTCCGACCACACAAAGAGCTTCACGCCACATGTCAACATGGAGCCCATCCACACACGTTCGTGCTGCCAGGGAGAAGGAAGTTGTCAAGATGACTAATAGACATGAGAAAAGAGACAGCAAAAAGGATTTCGGGATTTTACTGTGAGCCTGTGATTACTGTGATCCTGTGATAATTACTGTGTTTTTCCTGTAATTTCAGTCTGAGAACAGCCAACCAATTTGTACGTGTGTGTGTGTGAGTGTGTGTGTGTGTGTGTGTGTGTGTGTGTGAGTGAGAGAGTCATGTGTAATGGCAGTCAACACAAACTAATAAATAACAATAATAACAAGATGATTCATTTCCTGTCGAACATCTGACGGCTGAAATAAATTGCAGGACGTAGCTGGAAATGCTGACGTGTGCTACTGCGGCGAGATGGAAACAGGAGCAGCCAACTGAGAAACCTGCTGGTGAACCAGGATGGACCCAGGGGAAAAGGTGGGCGCTCAGGAAGTGGTTGTGTGGTCCATCCCGCTGCTGAGAGCCGACACACGGACCAATCAGACGACGCCGGGCAACACGTCCTCACACAGTGGATCGTATGATGGAAAAGAAAAGTTACTCCTCGTTTGTCAATTCCCGGCTTGTTATAGAAACTCTTTTCTAAACTAAAAGTCCGTCTTCACAAGAAAAAGTAAGTAAGGCTCAGGCAACAAAACTGCGTCGTTGGGTTTGCATAGGATCGTCGTTTGGGTTCAAATAACGAGAGAGGTGCTGTTATGGAGCCTTTGTGAGAAATAAATCCATGTTGACTGGTAGCTTCACACAGGGAGAGGACAACGGTCTGCTGGTCGCTTTGTTATGTGCACTACCATTCAAAAGTCTAGGGTCACTTAGAAATGAGGTCATTTTTCATAGAAAAGCTCTGATTTTTAATGAAGATAACATGAAATGAATCATAAATACATCTTTACATTATTAATGTGGTAAAAGATTATTCTAGGTGGAAACGTCTGGTTCTTAATGAAACATCTACATAGTGTATAGAGGCCCATTTCCAGCAGCATCACTCCAGTGTTCTGATGCTACATTGTGTTTGATCGTCGTCTTAGAAGACTGATTGTGCAAAAAAACCTTGTGCAGTGATGTCACACAGCTGAACACAGTTGTGCTGGTGAGAGAAGCTATAACACTGTTCTTCCTTTGAGCTGGTTGAGGATCTGGAGCATCACATTTATGGGTTTATTAAACTCTCAAAATGAACAGAAAAAGAGAACTTTCATGTGAAACTCTGTTCTTGTTCTTAGAAATGAAGGATGTCCATGAGGGACCTTGAGGAGAAACTGAACATGTGTCTGTGTGACGCCATCTTCTGAACGTTAGTCTACAGGTACGTACAGTGGAGGAGAGCAAGTGATGCAGCACACACAGTAGATGTGTGTACTAGCACCAATTTATGAAAAAACAAAATAAAAAGAAAGAAGTTTACACCCAACAGCGACCACAGGAGTCGTAAAACAATCACACAAACGCAAATTTTCACAATGCTTTTCCCGTGAGTTTATTCACTCGTCTTTATGTGTTTTACGTCATTCGCTTTTTCACGGCTTTTTTTTCTCTGTGGCTTTTCTCCATAAAAACTGTTACTGTTTCCGAACATAACCACCGGTTCTGTTTTATACTTGTTATGTGAATTCCACACAAGTCGTAACATCAAACGCCCTCGTGTCTGGGTTCATGATATTAATACATAAAGTTGAAAGATTTCAACGTCATTTATTATTGGCGCCATTCGCGCCACCCGGTGAATATTTGTGTGCTTTGACTTTGCATGTCATCTCCTCGCCAACACGTTTGGCGTGAACGCAGCATGAGCTCGATTATTAAAAGTGTGTCCCACACAAACTAACTCTCTAAAGTCATATTTCCTTCAGCAATCAAAAAGACGCTGTTCATCTTCCAACGCACACATTTTGCACGACGCCTTCCCTCAGACACACAATTGCGTCCACTCATCGAGTTTGCACACAGATCCAATCGGCAGCCAGGGATCCCTCGCTGCGGGAGTTGCCGGGCGAACAAGTGTCTGTGGCTGGCGTTGCTGTGCGTGGGAGAGGCGAGGAAAACGAAACATCTGTCACGTTGCAGCAGCATCAGCACGGCTGCGCGGGCGGAGGAGATGAAACGACTTCGAGGGAGCGCCACACCGGGATGCGACGCGCTCCCTCGCATCCACAGGGCCGCTGACTTTATGATCGTGATCACACAAGCGGGGAGTCGCTTCGTGAGAGATAAGAGCGCGGCGGTTGGCGGGAAAAAAGCCGTTAACGTCGTCCACCGGTTGCTATTGTCGTCGCTAGCGGGCCTCGCCGCTAGCGGGCCTCGCCGCTAGCTCTGGCACCTTGTTTGACTGGAGGCATTTGTTCTAGTCTGAAACACAAGTCTAGCGAAACACAACGGCTCCCCGGAGAGACAGATAGAGAGATGAGGGAGTAAGGGAAACAGACGGAGTGTTAAAGCCTGATGAGGATGACCTAAATTAGACTTTGAGTGATGCAAATGGCTGTTTAACATGTGTTTGCGTGCCTGTCTGAAGGCATCCGAATGCATGTGTGCGACCCCGTGCGCGTCTGCTGGTGCGTGAGCGTGCATCTGCCTGAGTGTAATGGCGCCAGGCCCTCCAGCTAAAAGGCTACAATCCAAATGAGATCTGAGGAACTGTATGTCAAGCCAGCTATTCATCAAACATAACAGCAGCGAGAAGCAAGATTGAACGCTGGAGATAGCATCTTCAATCATCGAGTGTTGGAGGCCACTTTGTGGGTTTCATCTCCACAAAATGTGACACACAGTACAGGACTGTCAAGTGAATATGGTAATGTGTGAATAGATCTTCTATGAACAATTGGCGGTTCGAAAATGACATCCACAGCGGTGCAGCGGATATTGTGAATTCTTTAGTATCAGCTTCATGTAGTCAAAGCTTTCCAACAATGTTCAAATCACACACTCATACTGCAACAACAACGACAACCAATCTTTCTTTTCTTTCAATTATGTCCATATGGAATAATTTGGCACGAGCAATTATGTCTTTGGGGAAATGTAATGGCGGCCAGAAACATTTGTATTAAACCAACATGCAAAGTCAGTCGTTCAGATTCAACACAAAAACTATGTGAAGGATATGTGAGTGTGGATATGTGAGTGTGGGGAACAATAAGGGTTTACAATCTATTGATCACGATCAGTCAAATGAAAACTGAGCACAACAGTTTGAACCAGTTCACACACTTGGGATGCTGAACAATGCTGCTTTACAAAAGCTGATGCGATTGGCGTCTTTCACCCGAGACATGTTGACATGTCTCAGTCAGAAGACATGTATGCAGGGAAAACATCCTATGACAGAAATGATAAATCTAAAATCTGAAACAACAGATAAAAACCAAACGGAGTAATTAATTAAAACATATTGGGATCAAGGGAATAAAAACATGTACCACAGAACAAATACATATATATAAATGTTCATTACGACACCAAGACCTTGAGTAAATAGAGATCCATGCTGTGATTGGAGTTTAAAACTCTTGATATTTTGAGATTTGTACTCAGTTCCATCCTCTCGTGTCACTTCTGGTCCCATAAAAATAAAATGGCGATGGCCAACGTGCTAAACTTTATTCCACCAAAGGGTGATGCCACACATCCTCTAATTGCCCCAGGGCTCGAGATTGTGGTTGTTTCATGACCTATGATTGTTAGAGGTCATTGTCGGTCTCACTAAATGAAATGGCTACAATGGGGAGTTGATCAGCACATTAAAACGAAAAATGACCCCTCGCTAAGCCCCGCCCAGCTTTCCAGGCTTACCCGATTCATGCAATTCTAAGATTGGGATTAGCATAAACAGGCCTGTTGAGAGGATACTGGTTTGATCCAATAGAACCTATTGTCATTAAATGGCCTATTGTCATAGCCTTTTAAAAAAGACAGTTTGTTGAGTCATGGCCCGGCTAGAATGGTAAAATAACACAATAATGAAAGAATAAGTGTTCCTGCGGACACGTGAGATCCTCCCATCATTTCTTTCAGTATACTCGCAGCGCTCCTCGGTCTGGAATGTGTTTGCATCGTGCACAAGAGTAAATGTAAAGCTTTATTAAAAACCGCCCAGAAGAGCCGTGGATACTGCGTTTCAGAACAACACCGACCAGAAGGGCAACGTCTCTCTAATGATATTAAAGCTGAGTCACTCCCTCCGCCGTGGCTGCAGGTGAATGAGAGCAGCCTTCACTCAACACGTTTTCCTCTGGTTCATACTCGGTGGTCACACTGTTGTGGTGCCGTGCCGCTCACGATGCACCACGAGTTCGAGCAGCGGTGTGTTTCTGCACCGTCAAACCCGTCAGCGTGTGTCAGTGGGCGGGGCCTCTTCCTCTTCCTGTTCTGTGTAACCTTATTCACCTGCACTTCTTTTGTTGTTGCCCCACAGACAAACCAGCATCATCAAACGCATCACTTCCTGTCGGAGAATGCTTCTGGGTCTAAAGTATGCAGTAGTAGCTCATTTATTCCATTTAGTTTTGTCTTGGAATTAATTTATAGTCCCATCTTGTGGTAAACAGGACCGTTAATCTGCAGAAACATTGTGTGAGATCAGCATGTGTCGGACCTTGTTAGGGTCCTCCAGCTCGTTAACCTCGCTCGGCTCCCGGCTCATTAGACCTCATTAACGACTCCCACATAGTGGACTTGATGCTGGACATGTTTCTGCTGTTACTGGCTGATGCATGTGATAATAATCTTTGTTTGTATTGAAAGGTTTTTCAAAGACCCAAACCAATAAAAACCCAACTAAGAAGAGTTTTTCTGATAACACTTTCTGCTCCTCGATACCGATTCTTGAACTTATTGGCCGGTACTTATACGTACTTATGAGCCATCTCTCTTCTATTGCATCTCTGTGCAGAGTTGCACATGTGCAGTACTGAGCTGTTGTACTGGGTGAGTTCACTATGCCAAAAAATGCACAAAACAAAAGCAGGTTTTCTTTGGCAGCGGTTCCAGGACATTTCTGACCCTTTTTATTTTAACCCATTGGTTCTTTCTGAAGTTGCATCCCCAGTAAGGGGGAGGAAGGGTTTGGGGTTGAAAGCCACAGAGTCAAAAAGCCAAAAGGTGTAGCAGATCAATGCATTGTGGGTTTGAGCTGTATCCAAAATCCATCTATACGCATTACAAAGAGCACTATATTCATTCACTATACTGCATCATTTCATTCAAGTGTCCAGATTATTAGTGCAAATTTTATCCACTTTATCAGAAAAATACATGCAAAATGAGTCCTTGGCATGCACACTGCCACAGTTCAATGTGTCTCATTTCAGATGTGATAGTACGGTCACATCTTCAATGAGACAGATATACAGATGTCTGTGATGACACCAAATGATAATTAATAAGATCCTAAAGTCTCTTTTGACAACTCAGCATAGAGTAAACTTCAGGGTGTGTGTTGTAAACGTGGGAGAGACATCAGGCATAAGAACAATGCAGAACAACAGTAGCTTCTACTTCACCTCATCAAATGCATGTTTTGGAACATCTGTAGATGTGATTGTCTGGCTCATGGTGTAGTTTATTGACAGGTCTATCGGCCTATCACAGGCAGCGCTGGGGATTGGCAGTCCCTCTCAGCACAGCCTTCATCCTCTTTTATCAAAGTTGGATTCACTGCCTCGAGCACAACACGGCGGCGAGCCGGACACACACACACACACACACACACACACACACACACAAGAGGGTTTTAAAGCCCAAATCTTTTTAATCACTGAGTCACTGCTTGTTATCGACAAACCTTCCACTGACATTCAGGGAATTAAGCATTTGGAGGCAGTAAAAGTCATCTTTCATCAAATTACTGGTTTTGGTCAGAATTATAAAAATGTGCCCCGATTATTTTTGCTTTCATCATATCTGTCCCGTGGCATTCATCCCCAGTCAAACAGGTATTTGAGGACAAACGAATGCATCAGAGACATCAAATGATTGGTAATGTGAGCGCAGCAAAAGAGCAGCGCGTTGACATTGTTAGTGCGTTGACATATCGGTCCGTTTCTCAAGAGGCAGAACCGGAGAACTGGCATGACTTCTGGGAAGAGTAATACTGTCGCCATGGGCTCACATGAATGCACCCGTATTAGTTCAGTGTATCGGCTGACTTGTTATTTACAATGGGAACCAATTAGTGTTGTTGATCTCCTGTGTGTACATACACTACAGCCCTGTAGTCATTATGGATATGATGCAGTGTCATTGATTCCATATTAAACCTGTGTGTGTCATAATTAATTAATTGTCTTCATTAAGAATTAGAGCTGGCCACGTTAACGCGTTAAAAATGCTTTAACGCAGCAATCCATTAACAGACACAATTATTTGATCGTCCGTTAGCTGCATTTTTTTTTACTTTAGCTTTGGGCGGGGCTGAACGCTGCCACACAGGTGATGCACTTTAAATCTCTCCAGACGTAGTTCAGAGCCGCCGTCTTACGGCTCTCTCAGTCCTGCTTTACCTTTGAAGGTGATTTATGTATGTATGTTTAACTGTCAAAAAAATACACGTTTTGAGTTGCTACGGAATAATGAAGCTGTTCATGTGCAAACTTTGCACTAATGCTGAAGAGAAGTGAAGAAAAGTTGAGTTGTAACTTCATCCAGCAGCAAACTGCAAACAATGAGCTGCATTCTCTCTCCCGACCACCAGGGGGCGACTCCTCTGGTTGTATAGAAGTCTATGCTTCATGTGTTAAAGCTGCATTCTCTCTCCCGACCACCAGGGGGCGACTCCTCTGGTTGTATAGAAGTCTATGCTTCATGTGTTAAAGCTGCATTCTCTTTCCCGACCACCAGGGGGCGACTCCTCTGGTTGTATAGAAGTCTATGCTTCATGTGTTAAAGCTGCATTCTCTCTCCCGACCACCAGGGGGCGACTCCTCTGGTTGTATAGAAGTCTATGCTTCATGTGTTAAAGCTGCATTCTCTCTCCCGACCACCAGGGGGCGTCTCCTCTGGTTGTATAGAAGTCTATGCTTCATGTGTTAAAGCTGCATTCTCTCTCCTGACCACCAGGGGGCGACTCCTCTGGTTGTATAGAAGTCTATGCTTCATGTGTTAAAGCTGCATTCTCTCTCCCGACCACCAGGGGGCGACTCCTCTAGTTGTATAGAAGTCTATGCTTCATGTGTTAAAGCTGCATTCTCTCTCCCGACCACCAGGGGGCGACTCCTCTGGTTGTATAGAAGTCTATGCTTTATGTGTTGAAGCTGCATTCTCTCTCCTGACCACCAGGGGGCGACTCCTCTGGTTGTATAGAAGTCTATGCTTCATGTGTTAAAGCTGCATTCTCTCTCCTGACCACCAGGGGGCGACTCCTCTGGTTGTATAGAAGTCTATGCTTCATGTGTTAGAGCTGCATTCTCTCTCCCGACCACCAGGGGGCGACTCCTCTGGTTGTATAGAAGTCTCTGCTTCATGTGTTAAAGCTGCATTCTCTCTCCTGACCACCAGGGGGCGACTCCTCTGGTTGTATAGAAGTCTATATAAGTGACTCTACTTCTCTCTCTTGATGTATTCCCTCAGTAAACATTGTAAACATGAGTTTGTGTCTCAACCTCTAGTCTCAAGTCTTCTATACAGCATGATGTTCATTCAGTACATGATGCTTTAGAGATGTTTCTCTGACAGCAGCTTCCTGTTGCTGCTGTGAGCAGCTCGATGAGAGCTGTGTGCGAGCTGTGTGTGAGTTGTGGACGTCTGAACAATGAGCAGAAACTAATTATAAAGCTCTGTAACGATGAGAGAAGCTGCAGATTCAGCTGGAGGTTCATCGCTTAAAGGGCTCAAGCTCACCGTCATTAGGTGCATGGTAAATAAGTAATACTAAATATCCATTATAGCCTCTTTAAGAATTTATAAATGGCTATTTGCCAATAAACAAACAGCACAGGCTAAACAATTGTATATTACCAATTACTAAAACTGTAACACACACAATCTCACCCCGCTCAGCATCAACATTTAAAATAGGAACGTATGTTATAATCTCTCAGAGTGATTGCCCAACCCTTCATTACAGGGCTGTATTATCTCTCTCCATGTGTGTGTGTGTGTGTGTGTGTGTGTGTGTGTGTGTGTGTGTGTGTGTGTGTGTGTGTGTGTGTGTTCGATACCAGTTGTGGCCTCACAGATGAGATCTTCTGTACGTTTTGTAGTAAGAAGAGTAATTAAACAGACGCACAAGGTGGCTGAAAAGCAGGAGAACAGCTTCATGGCCAAAGATTTATCAGCCAGCATTGCCTCATGTTAAATGTGAAGCCATTGCTGTAGTGCTGATCCCACCGAACTCACACACTGTGTGTTACAGATAAATAAAGTGCTTTATCGGCACATACTCACACTCATACCTACCAACCTTGAGACCTCATAAAGTGTCCTTATTCCAGAAACAACACTTTGTTTCCTTCAGTATGATTTAAAAAGAATAGGAATAATTGCCCCCCCTCATGGGATCATAAACTAACATGTATCAGTTGCCCTTTCAGATACACTGCATTCTGAAACCCATTATTTCTAACAGCTTGTGCCATGGCGGCTTCCCGCTGCATCGTGAACATCCAGACCGCGGCCGCTGCACGCTGGTCGTGTGCGTGTCATGTGACGCGAGCAGCTCTCCTCCGCCAGGAAACGACACTCGGACGAGCTTTATCGTTGTCCGGGTGTCGAGCTTATACGCGCTGCACAGTGCCAGAAACAGCTCGTGATGACTGCATACACAGAAACAAATGGTGTGGAAATGTGTCATAAATTGGGAGACGTGAGAAATAATTGTGACCTCGGACGGAAGTGAGAGACGAAGGAGTCTGGAGGGTGAACCGTTGAACGCTTCACAACGATGACATCCTTCTTTCACGACGTTCTCGAGGTGAACTTAACATATGCACTGTATAATTTACACTTTGCCAGCAGGAGAGGCCATCATATGCTACCAAAATGTGCCTCCATTCTTTATAGCCGTAATAAGCATCTTCATTCCAGAGCGTTAACGGCGTCTCCCTCACTGCTCCGTGTGAGTACAGTCTTCCTGCGCCCCCTTATTCTGTCTCCTGCCAGCTGCCCCATATACGACGACAGGACCATTAGTTTTCCCATCATGCAGTGTGGCGCGGGGTGGCATATGTCAGCAGCGGCACAAAGAGCCAGCAAAACGCCTGTCAAAGGAAGAGATGGCCTTCGCCAAAGTGTCCCCAATTAATCTCAGCCAATAGAAAGTGCTGATTCTTGTCGGCGCCATCTGGAGCGCGTCCCCTGGTACCCGCAACGCCTTACATGATTACAGGAGGCGGGGGATGGAAGAGAAAGGTAATAAAGGTACAGAGATGATGAGGGGCGAGCAGACGATACGGCACAGATGGATTCAATGTGTTCAGTGGATTCAGGATCAAATAAATAAAATGATTACAGTCATAGAACTTATACAAAAAATACAAAAACACAAAATACCATCAACACGTGACCTTTATGATAAATTACAATGTAGCAATGCATAGTGTATAAAGATACAATGAACAATACTATTATCATATTTTATCATATTTACCATAGCGATACTATTTGTGTGCAATACTGTTATATCTTTTTTATTTTGTGTCTTATTTTTTATTTTTTTTACCTTAAGTTTATTGTAATTCTGTGTTAGGAGGACCGAGGAAAATACGCTTTTCATTGTACAGAATAACTCTTATCTTACGACAGTAAACACATCTTGAATCTTGAACATATTGCGTGACACAATTATAACACAATGACTATTAAAAGGACCAATTATGCTTCTTTTTTTCATATTGTAGATGTTGTTGTGACACATTGTCTCAGGTCTCTGCCGTTCAGCGTGATGTTGTAGAAAATACACCAGGTATTAAATGTTGGTTTGTACAGGATCTCTTTCCTACGACGGGTCTGAGGTCCATCTTCAGTCAAACAATATATATTTATATAACTTGTTTCAAACCGTAAAAGTGAGTTATTTTTGATATTTTGCACAACACTCTTCAACTATTTTGTTCAGATTAAATTAGTCAATTAACAAGAAATTTTTTTTTGATATTCTCTCAGAAATTCAGATACTATTACCTCCCCCGGCTCCGTAATTATCATTACCTTTTTACCTACAATGAAGCTCTAACGCTGTCAGAATATTCATTGTTTTACTGCAGATTGCTGTTTGTTTAATATGCCAGTGTAGTCACTGTTCCAATTATACTTCAGGGGCCACGCTCACGCTGGAAACGTCTGACTTCAGCTGTCATTCCTTGTTAATTAACACGGCAGATGAGAGAATTAAATCAATATGTGAGTGGCAGAAACAATTTTAATCCATGATTGAATATCATAAGGGACAGGCAGAAGCTGTGGGATATCCTGCTTAATTGTGCAGGCATAATTAATTTGTCTCCCTTTTTTCTTGCTCTTCCAATCATTTAGTTAATGATAACAGCTCAAACATCCTGGCCGTGGAAAAATACATTGAAGAAGCATCAGACATGCGTGGGAGATAACTTCTATACACAATGTACAGTAGCTCACATCAACAAGGAGCTGCCGGCAGCTGTGATGGAGGCTCATGGGAGCATCACATGATCACGGTGACGGTCATGAGGAGGCGCCAAATTTACCACATCAGCAGGGACGTCCCGTATAAAAGAGCTCACACGACACACCGGCCCGTCCTCCTTTGATCGGGACTCTTCTCAGCTGATCCTAGAGCTGACACAACAGCAGTCGAGTTTTCTTGTAACAAACACAATTTATGAACTGAATGTTCACTCACTATTGCTTTCTGGTGCTGTAGATCAAAACCCATGGTCTTCATCAGCAGATCAAGTCACCAGCAGCACTTTAATGCCTTCTCATCACTGTTCACTTGAAGTAAACTCATTACACCATCAGCTATACAATGCTAACATGGTAGCATTACAGTACGAGTCGCTATTGTAAAGGGTTTCTCGTCTTTCGACCACAAAATTATCCGAAACACCCGACATCCCCAGATTATATCACTAAGGATTGTGTGTTGAAAAGTAAACCAGCAAACTTAGGGTTTAATGTTCATCCGTTTTGTGTGGTGTTGATTGTAAATGTACAAGAGGATGCAAACAGTTGCAGAATGTAGTTTAAATACTCAGATTTGGTGGAGGTTTATTTTGCACGATTAATCCTCACTGGCTAGTTGTGCTTAATGTGTGAAGTTAGGAGAAATGGAAAAGCTTAAAGTTTACTTAAACAATCAACTTGCTCTGCCTGCATGTGATCTTTCAATTAACCAAAACACTAGATGCTCAGTATATTTTTTTACAACCCTACAAATCAGGAATCAAAAGAAAACAAATCCCATTGAAAACCTTCCAATATCGCGCTGGACTCGCTTGAGCTTCTCAGCGGCAATGTTCCCACTAAACCAGCCAATTGGAGTTCCCAAATCTCACTGCTGCATTTCTCCAAAAAAGCCAATGAGGTTGGCTAAACCAGGTGAAGAGGTTGAGTTAGCGGTGAGGGCTTTGAATTCTTGCAACTGATGACTCGCTGGTCTGCAGAGCGGCTCCCACGCCGCTCGCTGCTCTTTGTGGAAGCTGGAAGCCCGAAGCTCTCTGGAGGCAAATATCAGTTGCACTTAATCAAGACATTGTTCTCGTAGACGGCGAACTCTCAGTGCCAAACAAACAGTTCTCTGGATAGTTTCAGGGCACTGATTTCTTTCTTTTTTTCTTCCCTTTTTCCCCTTTTCATCTTCAGTCTCCAGCACGCTGATTACAGCCTCCCGTAGACTCACAGAAGAGCTCGGTGTGTTTGATTGAATTTAGAGAGCAATTTGTTCAGCAAGGAGAGACACAGTATAATCCAGTCCCTGCAGACCGCCTGAGTAACTGTTTGTTTTCTATTAATTAGCATGTGTTTGTGTGCATGAGTGTGTGTTACGTCTGGTCGTCTCATTTGCATGTGTGTGTGTTTGCTTTGGGGTATTCATTTACAAGTGTGTGTGTGTGTGTTGATGTTTATGAATGCACATACATTTGTCTCTGTTGATATTCTAATCCACTCTACTCCGCTTCACATCCCAGCCAATCAGGTTGGATGATTATTTTGCTTTAATTTGGACCTTAAGAAGTTACCATATGTCTGAGTGCGCTGCGTCCCAGATGGCCGGCTGCCCTCATAGTCTGCACTTCATTAATGCCCTTGAGGCCCAGCAGCAGTGTGTACGAGGGATGTGTGTTAAACAGAACAATCTACAGTGTGACGCCGCGTCGCTGTGGACTCAAAGAGAATACCTGGGATGAAAAAAACAGATTTCAAAAAGCATCCACGCTTGATTAAAACGAGGCAATGACGAGCACTTCGTCCTCTGTGTCTTTCATTGTGCAGCATACATTGTGATTGGGTACCAGGTGCTCTGAAAGACTTTGACCTTTATTTCAAGTCAACTGCAACGAAGCTGCAGAACCTTTCGTCAGCAACACGCCTTTGACTGTTCACCGTACTCAGGCGTATCAATATTAGGATCAATTGAAAAGGCTATGAACTATATTTTAAGTTGAAAATGTATCAAAGGTAAGGTGGAGCGAGAGATGGACAGGTGGATCGGTGCTGTACTGGTCCGTCCTGGTGAAGAGGGAGCTGAGCCGGAAGGAGAAGCTCTCCATCTACTGGTCGGTCTACGTTCCAACCCTCACCTTCGGTCACCAACTCTGGGTCAAGACCCAAAGAACGAGGTCGTGGATACAAGCGACCGAGATGAGTTTGTTCTGTAGGGCTCAGCCATAGAGATAGAGTAAGGAACCTTAGAGATAGAGTAAGGAACCTTAGAGATAGAGTAAGGAACCTTAGAGATAGAGTAAGGAATCTTAGAGATAGAGTAAGGAACCTTAGAGATAGAGTAAGGAACCTTAGAGATAGAGTAAGGAACCTTAGAGATAGGGTAAGGAACCTTAGAGATAGGGTAAGGAACCTTAGAGATAGGGTAAGGAACCTTAGAGGTAGGGTAAGGAACCTTAAAGATAGGGTAAGGAACCTTAGAGATAGGGTAAAGAACCTTAGAGATAGGGTAAGGAACCTTAGAGATAGAGTAAGGAGACAAGTTTCCTCCGTAGGGCTCAGCTTTAGAGATAGAGTAAAGGAATCTTAGAGATAGAGTAAGGAACCTTAGAGATAGGGTAAGGAACCTTAGAGATAGAGTAAGGAATCTTAGAGATAGGGTAAGGAACTTTAAAGATGGGGTAAGGAGCTCAGACATCAGGAGTGAGCTTGGAGTTGAGCCGCTACTCGTTCGTATCAAAAGTAGTCAGCTGAGGTGTTTCGGGCATCTAATCAGGATGCCTCCTGGACGCCTCCCATTAGAGGTTTTCCAGGCACGTCCAACTGGTAGGAGGCCCAGGGGAAGACCCCGGACACGCTGGAGGGATTATATCTCCCGGCTGTCCTGGGAACGTCTCGGGTTCCCTCAGAATAAGCTGGAAAATGTTGCGGGTGAGAGGGAAGCCTGGGTCGGTCTGCTGGTTCTGTTATCATCGAGACCTGACCCCGGATAAGCGGCTGAAAATGGATGGATGGATGGATGGATGGATGGATGGATGGATGGATGGATGGATGGATGGATGGATGGATGGATGGAAGTATCAAATGCCTGAGAAAACCGTGCACCAGTGTGAAAGCGGTCGCTGGAAGGGATGAACCTACAGAGAATGATCAACGTCAAAGTGTCCAGAACTTTAGCGTGGTGGTTCCCTCCCACAGCTCTCTAGTGCTGCGTTGGTCGCAGTAAGATGTTGCATTTACAGACAGTTAGAGACAAGATGGTGAACTGCGGAGGAGACAGATATTTCTTTCAGGAGTTGAGGGGAGACAAAAAAACAGAATATTGGACTGGCATTCATCCCATGGGCCTAAACACAGCTTCAGATCAAAGATAATGTTGCTCTCTACTGCTGGATGTGAACAGGCTTTTGTCCATAAAGTCTTTTTCAGGCAGAACAGTGTTTATTGTTTCGACTGAGACCGGGTCGTGACAACATGTCACCTCTCTCCACACAGTTGTATGGTACACTAGCATTGCCCATTTTGCTTTGTATTATCCATTTGGGCCACCAGCTATTTGTTTGACATTGGGTTTTTTAATATCGCTACCCTCATGCGTTGTACGGGTGAGGTTGTCACTCCTCGACGTGAAAGCCAAACATTAGAGCAAGAGGGACGATTCGTTGGAGGTTCGGCATCAAAAGCATAACACTCGCCAGCAATAATCTGTCAGCCTGGCAGCTCTGCCCCACAGAAGGCTTTCTGCTCTTTGTTATGAACGTATCTGTCTGACATAAAAAGCTCAGGATAGACAGATGCGGACGAAACAAGCTTCTCCATTTTCTACAGAGACGTCTCCAGCACTTTTCTAAAATATTCAGGGACTTAGAAGCTCGGTAAAAAAGACACTCGGTGCAGCGCTGTCACTCTCTCTGCTCTTTGAAAAGAGACGCTGGCGCTCAGAACCGCCCCCGAACTTAAGTTCACCAACACAACTGAAAAAGGTGATATGTCAGTGTGTCGTCAGCTTGTTTCTGCTGCCCCCAAGTGGCCAAACAACCTGGCAACCCGTTGAAAACTCTGGAACCAACATTGGCTCCAGACCTCCTTTTCCCTGCCTTTAAGAGTTTTTTCCTGTGTCTGAGTCGTCGTAGGAACCCCAAATTAATTACAATACTTGTGTTTATTGTATGCATTTGTTCAGCAAAGTCTGCGGGGAAAAAATGCATATCAGCAAAAAAAAAGTCACTTTTAAAAGATAAAAGATATTTTGATGGTAACTATAAACATCCAGCATGATACGAGCCAGATTCCCCAAAAATGCCTCCTGGAGCGTCAATAAGACACCTTTTTGGAAAGATTAGGACCTAAAGAATCAGAATATGCAACAACAATCACAATAAAACAAAGTCTTGGCCTGTTAGGAAGGAGTTTCAGTCAAAACACTGTGTTGTTCAGCTCAAAAATGGAAAAAAATACATTCTTTATGCCAAAAGATTGTATAATTGGGGCATGCTGGGACTTAAAATGGGCACGGGAGGATTTTTGCGCACGGTTTGTAAAAGGTTAACGCAGGTTGAACAATTGTAGCCAAATCAAGGCTCAAGTAGGCGCTTTAACTTTATGTCTAGTGCTTTTATACGTTTCACTGGCCTTTAAAAAGGTAGTCCACCGGTGAAGTCAAGGAAGAGGAAAAGTGAAAGAGATCCAACAGTTCTAATGATACTGATCGATATACACAGAACCTGGAGGGAAGTGTCCTGTTTTTCTAACAAATGGTATGATGATACAAATGGTATAATCTCTACTACATTAATAGTTCATACGTTGCATTAAAATCAACACATTCAGGATCATCTAGTGTGTGGAAGCTGCTGCTGGTGCTTCAACTCAAGTTCACAGTAACATTAACGGCTCCGTCCTGATCTTTACTGCATGTCGTTGGATCAAAGTGTGTGATGAGTGTGTGTGTTGTTACTCTGCTTCTGATGCATGAATAACCCGCTGCAAGCAAACAATCACAGCTGAAGGGTTTTTACATTTTCTATATGAACCTAGCCAGGCCTATAAAAAGAGATGCTCGTGTTGGGGCTCGTCATGAAGCCTCGCACCGGGCCTGTCATAACGTTAGCGGTGGCGTTCTTACTGGGAGCTGCTCAGCAGCGCCTGCTCCCGACAGAGCCGACCTGCCAGCTTGAGTTTGGTTTGAAATTAAAGTGAACATGTGTAGTAAAGATTGCGAATTGGCCCTGACACGTCTACCAGGACTGGCCCGGGATTCAGGCCGGCGAGTTTCACCAGCCTGTTTCCTTAATCTCCAGGCTACTGTCACCTCCAGTATATTTCAGTGGGATTGTAAAGCTCAGTACATTTCTTTGCTGTTTCATTTTTTTCATCCACTAGCTGAGCATGCTGTTGTTGGTCGGGTCATTGATGTGTTGCTTTGTGGTCAGATTGCCGTGATACTGTTACTTTTACATAATTTTTCAGAAGATTGCCATGAAATCTATTGATCCACCATGACTAACTGTCAAGATATGTTTCTTACCCTCCTCACTCCGAGAAGGGATGTGTCAACAATGACAGTGTGCTTAGGGACAACTCATGTTGTGTTCATTTCAACACAGGAAATGTGTTAACCATTTCTACACACCAGCTGTGTTACATGGCTTAACATATGTGTGTGTTTAACACATAACGTGTAAATTATGTGTAACCCAGATAAACACATACATATGTTATTTATGCTCATTATGTGTCACCAATGTGTAATGGAAGTACCAGGTGACTAACTACGGTTTTTCTTTCAATGATAATGAAAAGCAAGGATACAATCATGAGCCTCTATTAAATATTTCATTTCAGTACCAGAATCCGTATCAGAACCACACAATCTTGTACCTCGGATTGAATTAGAGCTTGTCACTGCAAAAATTTGACATAACGTCAAAAGGTCGAACAGCTGCAACATTATCCAAATGTATGATTTCAAAATCTTTAGCTTGTTGCACAACGTATGCATTAAAATCAACTCAATATCAGTTCAGATGGTCCTCTGACATTCTGCCATTGTTTTCATCGTGAAGTGTGTATGTGCTGTGCAGTAATGGACACATTGACAGGCATTGCAACAGTAAATAATGTAGACGGGCTCAGCGTGGCATCACCTCGGACACTCCAAAATGTTAACGTTGCATACATGGAGTGTCATAAACACAACTATCTTCCTCCCCACAGGATACACCCCTTTGATTTGAATACCTCCTTGGCTTTGACACCCTTAAAGCAAGTTTTTGACGTGTTGCTCACCTCCTGAGGCTGTACAAATAGCTAAATCATCTAAAAGTTCCTCCAGTAAACTTTCATATTGTTCGGTGGAAGCCTTCGGGGGATTCTAAACACACGTGCTTTCCTTTGAGTGAGACACGCCGGGAAATTGTGACTCAGTCTCCTGACAGGAGCCCAACACGAGCAAACACAATCCACACTTGACACAACGTGGCGGTGGAAGCTCGCTGCCTGCAATGTGACAGCACAGAGCCGTACCTGCTGGTGTCGCTGCCTTCACAGTCACACCGACGCCTCGTATCTGGATCACAGCGTGACGCCGGTGGCAGGATTACCTCGAGAGTCAGTGCTGACTCATTCTGTTTTCACAGAGTTCGTAGCACAGGACGGTAATGCACAGAGCCCTACTGTACCGGAAATGACACCTTTCCATCACGAGAGTGGAACTGCAGCTTACTCTTGTCTTCCATACATGTGAAACCAAGAGCCGCGCACGGGGCCCTAAAGATCCATGTGGCGGTGGGTGACTTCAGGACACGAAAGGAACAGTTCAAAAGAATATAACATTTATTATAGCACTTAGCCAGATCATAAAAACACGGGACGAACCAAAGGTATGTCTTAATATCCTTGTAGGCCGTCAACTAAGAACTAAACGTGCGAAACAAAGGCCAAGCAGCACAACACAATGCGAACCAAAAGCAAAATAAAACAAAACCATGCAGCACAAAATGATGGAAACAAAAGCAAACAAAACCAAGAATACAAGTAAATAAAATAATTCAAACAAAACAGCAGCGGCAGCGAGGGTCAACAGCCATGCAAGCCTTTCGGGGAACCAGGAATCCCTGTAGCTGGACCGAAAGCTGGGAGTCAAAGAGAGAGGGCACAAGGTGAACGCCATCGCCAATGGGCCTCAATTTAGTGACCCCAAGTCAAACCTTACCATAGCCTGGGGGCCAGAGAGAGAAAGGAGGCATCTAATGGTGGTCGCTTATGTACTGGCCCAGACTAATTATCAATCAGGAAGTGGGAGGAGCTAGGGCTTACTCTGTCCTACGGTGGCTCACGAAGGACATTTCATGAGTCGGCCACACATGCTTCAGTGCTATGGGCGGAGGCAGCTGGAGCCTGCTCCAGAATGCCGGGGGTGAATCCCCTCGGGCAAGGCACCAGCTCATTACACCACTAAAAACATTGTCAGACAAGCACGCTCACACCTCAGATCTGCAGTGTATGCAGTTAAGACTTTTCCACCTGAGCTACAAGACTGTGAACTACGTGAGGGGGCCCACGCAGCAGCCGGTGGATGGTACAACAACAACAGTGTTCACCACAAAGTGTCGGCCTCACTGGAAAGTCTTGAGCTCTGAGGCCTGAACTCATGGCATCTCTGGCTCAAAACCATCCACTGCACTCATTTGGAGCTTATGCTGATGTTGAGTTTGACTTGATGATTATGAACCTTGACCAGCGCCCTGGTTCATCTGCCATCCCATCCTCTCCATCGTCTCGGAGCAGAGACAGGGCATGGGCAGAGACGTTGTTCAGCTGAACATGATCGTCTAGTCTGCCGGACTCATTGATCCTTTATCTGGCTGAGGTTGGGACGAGTTAGAATCTATTACCCTGCACCTCGGTTGTGAAATATCAGCAGTGCTGCTGTGTATTGATGTAATCCGCGGCGCCGAAGTAGCAGACGGATTTATAATTCTGCCCTTTGGCTTGGATCTATAATACGCTCTAAACTATTAGTATTACTACATATAGAGACTGACAACTGTGGGAGGAAGCCGGAGAACCCGGAGGGAACCTGCGCTGTCACAGGGAGAACATGCAAACTCCACACAGAAAGAGACAAACAACACACAGGAAATCACCATGAAGTAAAAGTCAAGTTATTTCCTGTTAGATCTGTAGTTTACAGACCTTTTCGGGTTTGCAGATCTGAATAAATGCATGAATAAATATGTTTCAATCATTTACTAACACTTTATTAACGATCCTTAATAATTGGTTTGCTATATATATATATATATATATATATATATATATATATATATATATATATATATATATATATATATATATATATATAACTTAATTTACAAATGGGGAATACATCATTCTTAAAGTATGAAAACCCATTTATGAAACGCTTATTAATCAAGAATAAAACACATGTAATGCGGGTTAATGTTGGAGCAATACTTCATTAATGATGGATGAAGTGTTTACTCATACTTACCTACTATTCCAAATAGTGTGTATTATGCAATGTTAATAAGTTGTGCGTTAATTGAAGTGTGATGTGTTTTTTTACCTTGAGCTAGAATGAAGAACCCGCTTTAGGAAAAGTCTGTGCCAATAAAAACGAAACACAAAACTGAATGATTAAATGTCTTCAAATATAGCCATGAAGGACGAGCGTGATTACACCAATAAAACTGGTTTATTAAACCAATAAAACTGATGCTGGGTCCTAATATGAAGAATCTTATCAGCATACTAATACACCGTCACCAAATCTGGGCAGGAAACGGGTAATTCAAAATGATGGAGGATTATAATCAAATATCTCTCAGAACCTACTAAACCCCAAATGAAACAGATGCTAAATAATCTGTAATCTGTATATGTGTATGTAATCTGGTCCAAATGTCAAATGAAGTTAACTGTCTGTAATACTGTCAGTAAGTCTTCTACCAACTAGAAGCATTAGCACTGATATATATTGGCATTAAATCTGATCCACTGGCAGCTCCTGGAACATAATTCAATATCGGTATCATCTTTCAGATCCCTTTACGTCGGCAGTGTGTTAGTTTGTGCCAGGAGCTCTGCTTTTCCTCTCGCTGGGTCTCCGCTTTCTGTGGCAGGCCCAGCGAGATGCAGAGAAGGTGACCTTTACTGCCACCTCTCTCCCCACACACACACACACACACACACACACACACACACACACACACACACACACACACACACACACACACACAGACAGCAGCCCGACCCATCCCAACCCTGCCAGAGGAGTGCTGCTCTGCTCATTAGAGGGACTTTTTACCTCTCAAACACCTGCCACCGTTCACAGGCAAACAGGAAGAAAAGAAGAAAAAAAGACTTGGCTTCAACCTCCACACCTCTGTCAGTACACTTCCACCTTGCCTAGCCCTGCTCGCACACAAACAAACACACACACACATACTTCAATAATGCTAATATTTTACCTGCACATCTTGTGTGTTTGTGTGATGGGGGTGAGGACGACAGCTACATTTCGTTGCATATTACGGATGCATTACCCGCCCTATAGACAGATGGCCCGTTGGGGTTGAAAGGTGGGGTGCGTGCTGGCGTTAGAAAGGGGAGGGGGAACTAAGATGAAGGTTTTCTGGAGCAAAGCTGCCCCTTAGTCACCTACCTCTATGTCACACTCTTTCAAAATGTGATAATGAGATTGGATTTGGCTTGATAAAATCCTCATGTGAAGAGAAATCACTATTTCTTTCCCCACAGCTTTGTGTTACATAATTGCGGGAGCGGCACAGCACAAAGCCTGACATAAATTACAGTTCTAGACTAGGATCCATCATGCAGTGTGTCTGTGAGTTATTAGTCACGTTTAAAGAGACGCTGGTCTGAGGCTGAGGTCATTATATCACAATACGTATTGGACAAACCAAAGGAACAGCTGTCCAATGCATGTTGCAGAGGAGAGAGATGGACTGAAACTCTGAGACTCCGACACCCAAAACATACAAACTACTTTTTCAATGTTTTCTTTTAGCCCCACAATGCACTTGTGTTTTAGACTGTTCATAACGCATAATGCCTGATATCAGATCTCCATTCACCAGTGAAACAGCAGCTCAAGGTGAGCGTGTTCTTGATTGTCCATATGTAAGAGGTATAATTAGGTATCCCGCATGCTGCTTGATAGCACACCTCAGCCTCATGAAGCTGCAGCTTACCAACAGAATACCAATGACCATCTGCATTAATATCTGGCGCTTGTTTTCAGAGGACTGTAATAGTTGGCAGCAGTATTGTCCGTTACAAACCAAAACACACAGATGGGTTGGAGGTACATACGATGCGTCTACAACTCGTCTCTGTTAAACTCCCTGCTTTAAAAGACGATACAGAAATGAAGACAGAAGAAAACAAGAGAGGAGGAGGAAGGGAGGGACTGAAATAGAGACACAAACATGAGACAGTGGCGCAAGTGATGCATCCAAGTCGCATTAGATCTCGTTAGATTCATTTCCGTCCAACCACACATTGTGTCTTCATGCCCAGAGGCGTAGACAGTACCCATTTTGCATATAACTTCATTACCTATGAGCCAGGACCAGGGCTAGAACCCCCGCGTCCTGCAAACAGGCCACTCATTACAGCCCTCTGCATTACAGGGCACAACCTCTGGCATACTGTCATAGCAATCTGCCCCGCACCGCCATAAATCAACTCCAACTATGCCCCCATTATCAGCTCACGCCGATGAGAACAGACAAGGCTCGGACTTCAAAGACTGATGTGAACGTATATCGGATTCATTGGAGACGGGAGTCCAAATGAAGGGGGCGGCTGTTGACTGGATCACAGACGCTGTTGCTCTCAAGCTCGAAGATAATTCACTTAATATGCATCACTCCGTCTTATTTCCCGCGGTTCGCTCGCCCTTGTCAGCTCGGCCTAGTTTGACTGTAGCGGCAACGTTGTTAACCTCTATCCCCCGTCCATTCCTTCCACTGTCTGCACCTCGGGGTTACAGAAATAGGTCAAGCAGTTCATTGGAGTCTGTGTCAAATTGAAGTGAAATATGAGGCTGAAGTATCGCCGCGCTGAGTACAATCACCCCGGCACCTTCAAAGAGGTATTTAAGGCAGAGCCCTGTTTATAGAGAGAGCGGTTTTCAGTATTATGCATTTGCCAAAAGGCACGGCTGTATTTTATTTAACTTATTGCTTTCATTGCTTCGGGCTAGTCCAACTTCTTTGGTTCGCCGTTGAGTTGGAAATGGAAGTTCTCAGCGTCTGATTAATGACACGTCATCTCTTATCTTTATGGTTCAGTCACATCCCGACGAGGCAAAACCAGAAAACATCTCTTTAAATTAGCTTTATGCAACGAGCGCTAAGAGTCCTTATCGCGGGGCCACAACCCATCTAGTCGGCGTCGACCTGCCTCATTGGTCACCGTAGTGCTGCATCATTGGGCTTCAGCCAAGCAGGAGCCGGGCCGGCCTATGGAGGGTGGGGGAGGGGGGTCTATTCACAGGCCAGCAGAGCCCATCCATCTGCTGCAAATTGACAAGCCGTGAGTGCCGCGCTGGGTCCCCGGCATGAATCCCCATTAGGCCTGGATGCTACCTGTCCAACTCTGTTATTGACTCCTTATTGGGCACAGAGCTCCAAAACAATATCAATCTAATTTACGGTTATGAGGACTGATATCAGCTGCTGGTACCCAAATGTAAATCCAGCGCCATCTGCATCCAGATTGCTCCCCTGTGGTTGTCGTAGTTGGAGACTCTCTGTGTTGTGCAGCACGCCGCCGGTGGGGGACAATGAAAGCTATAGAAAACCAATTGAGAAAAGTGGAAGACATTGTTGATGAGTTGTTGTGTCGAGGCTCTCTAGTTTGTTAGTGGGCCTGTAAAATGTCAGATACTGACATTCAAAGGTCGTCTGAGCATGTCAGCACATTTGATTTGAGATTAACATACTGCACGGTCTCCAGTTGAGCAGCGAGAGTCAGAGCGCAATGCCAATCAAACATCTGACCTCTCCAACAATGTTGTCTCACCTGTCGGTCTATTTTAATAATACGTATGAATACCATTCATTTGCAAAACCTGAAAACGGGAAAGTAGACGGAGGAAGGTGGATGCGTAGACTCCTCTTGTATTGTACCCGGTATTGACTGTAACACAAAGAGAAGCGAGTGACGCTGTGATACTGTGTGGGAGATGTGCGGCCCCTGCGGTGCTGAGCTTGAGCAGCTTTTCCTGACAGATTTGCCTCGACTACTTAAACACTATTCACAGAATCCCACCTCACCTGGGAGTGTGGGCCTTCCCTGTGGGGAGTCACCGGCTTATAACTGGGAGGCTGGACTCCTCACCTTAGCAGAGGTCAAACAGGAAATAGACCACTCGTGTGTTCTGGGGGAGAGAAAAAAATGATGGCACAGTGGAGGACATGCAAGGTGATGTGTGGAAAAAAAAATATGCACTGATAACCCCCAACATGTTTATCATGCATGACGTGATGGTTGTGACAAAAAGCACACCTCAAAACACACAGCCCTCGGTTGTGGTGCTGGGCTTTTAAAAAAAAAAAGTAACATGTAAACCAAATGTTAAGTTGAGCTCCTACAATCACAACATTTACCATTTATCTTTTAGTTTTCAGAGTAAACGTGTTGGGGATAATGTACAGCAAGGAAGTGCATCCTCTGCTGAGGCTTCTTGTTGATGGAGCCCTCACTGGGTTAAGGTGGAGCCCTCACTGGGTTATAATGGAGATCTGACTGGGTTAATGTGGAGCCCTCACTGGGTTAATGTGGAGCTCTGACTGGGTTAATGTGGAGCTCTCACTGGGTTAATGTGGAGCCCTCGCTGGCTTAAGGTGGAGCTCTGACTGGGTTAAGGTGGAGCCCCAACTGGGTTAATGTGGAGCCCTCACTGGGTTAAGGTGGAGCCCTCACTGGGTTATGATGGAGCCCTCACTGGGTTAATGTGGAGCCCTCACTGGGTTAAGGTGGAGCTCTCACTGGGTTAATGTGGAGCCCTCACTGGGTTAATGTGGAGCCCTCACTGGGTTAAGGTGGAGCTCTCACTGGGTTAAGGTGGAGCCCTCACTGGGTTAATGTGGAGCTCTCACTGGGTTAAGGTGGAGCCCTCACTGGGTTAAGGTGGAGCTCTCACTGGGTTAATGTGGAGCTCTCACTGGGTTAAGGTGGAGCCCTCACTGGGTTAAGGTGGAGCCCTCACTGGGTTAAGGTGGAGCTCTCACTGGGTTAATGTGGAGCTCTCACTGGGTTAAGGTGGAGCCCTCACTGGGTTAAGGGGGAGCTCTGACTGGGTTAAGGTGGAGCCCTCACTGGGTTAATGTGGAGCCCTCACTGGGTTAAGGTGGAGCCCTCACTGGGTTAAGGTGGAGGTCTCACTGGGTTAAGGTGGAGCTCTCACTGGGTTAATGTGGAGCCCTCACTGGGTTATGGTGGAGCCCTCACTGGGTTAAGGGGGAGCTCTGACTGGGTTAATGTGGAGCTCTCACTGGGTTAAGGTGGAGCCCTCACTGGGTTAAGGTGGAGCTCTCACTGGGTTAAGGGGGAGCTCTGACTGGGTTAAGGTGGAGCCCTCACTGGGTTAAGGTGGAGCCCTCACTGGGTTAATGTGGAGCTCTCACTGGGTTAAGGTGGAGCTCTCACTAGGTTAAGGTGGAGCTCTGACTGGGTTAATGTGGAGCTCTCACTGGGTTAAGGTGGAGCTCTCACTAGGTTAAGGTGGAGCTCTGACTGGGTTAATGTGGAGCCCTCACTGGGTTAAGGTGGAGCCCTCACTGGGTTAAGGTGGAGCTCTCACTGGGTTAAGGTGGAGCCCTCACTGGGTTAAGGTGAAGCTCTCACTGGGTTAAGGTGGAGCTTTAAGGTGGCAGCATAGTTATGCAACGCTGACCTTCATCTGCACTATTTCTCCAGAACAACAAGGCGACGGAGGAAAGACAGATCCACGTTGGAGGCAAACCAAATCAAAACAAAGATCTTTTCAGTGGATCACTTTTTGACTTCAACGTTTTGGAACTTGAACAACTTCCTATTGATTATCTTAAAGTGTCTAAACACCTTTGTCTTTGAGGGAAAGGAGGCGCGAGGGTCCTCAATGCAGGATGTTGTTAAGATGTGTTGCATCTTTCACCTCTTTAAATAACCTTGCTCTCGGTACGGGGACGAAAATTCAGCCCAGTTTAGTTGTACGAAGACAAGCTGACAATTATGTCCTAATACAACACGTCACACGGCTCTGAATACCAATGAGACCAGTCAGACGAGCCTGAGGTGAAACACTCGTCACATAACCTGTAATGGATCGGTCCAAACTGGAAGGCTCTAATATAGCAAATATTACCATTTACTTATTTATTTCCAGATCTCCTCCTCCTGCCTGGACGTGGCTCAGTCACAGTTCTATGTATTTAGATATAGATCACACTCACACAACACCACACAGACACACACCAGTCCCATTAAAAACAATGCTAAAATCTTAACTACAGACAAAGCATAACCTATATTTCATACATCTTGTGTTAATATTAGGGCTGGGCAAAGTTGAAAAAAATTAACTAATTAATCTCATGATTTTTCTGCAATTAATCGCATTATGCGCCAAATTCAAGGATGAAGTAAAAACTAGTGTATTGCAGCTTTTATTTTAAAGTAATGTTATCAGAACAATATAACAGCACTCTGGAGCAACAACAAGTTAACATACATACATATATAGTTTATACATCTGTTTTCTTTTTTTATGAACAGGTACTGTTCAGTAGTAAGGGTCCCTGTGAGGGACAAACCACTCCTTCTTTGGTCCATGTTCAGTAGTAAGGGTCCCTGTGAGGGACAAACCACTCCTTCTTTGGTCCATGTTCAGTAGTAAGGGTCCCTGTGAGGGACAAACCACTCCTTCTTTGGTCCATGTTCAGTCTGTTTCTTACCTTAAAGATGTTGAAGAACAGCAATTGATTCACTTCATACAAAAGCAATAAGTGCTTTTCATGTTTTCAGTTCAGTTTTTCTTCCTCGTTGGTAAAAGTCCAGTCTGTGTTGTCTTGAACAAGACGTCTGGTTGAATGAGGTGGAGGTGTGGAGGACAGCTGACAGGTATCAGCGGCAGCTTTGCGCGATTAATGTTCAATCCGGACGCTGAGCTTGCAGCTCAAGCTGCCGGTGACGCTTGTGAAGCTTTGAGAGGCGACTCGCTCGCGTGGTGCTCGTCAAGGACAGAAACTACAGAACAATACGTGCTTTCAAATAGTTGGCAAATAGTCCGGTAATGCGCGAGGGTGCACCTAAATTAATCACCTTTAAGGTAAAAGCCCCCCCCCCCAAAAAAATTAAATTAAAAATGCAGTTAACGCATGATCAAATAATTAACGCCGTTAATCGATTGAAAAGTTAAGGCGATATTAATGCGTGAACTTGCCCTTTCCCTTGTAACCTCTTTGTCTGTCTTTAGACTGTAACTGCTGATGTCATTCCCTACATCACATGTCAGCATTAGTACACGTTAAGAGCCGGATATTATTGTGCTACATATCAGAATCATAATCATCTTTATGGGCCACGCATACATGGAATTTGACGCCGGTTTCACTTTGCTTTTCGTACTTATATACAATAAGCAAGATAAATATAAAAAAGACATTAAAGAAAACAGAAAAACAGGAAACAGTAGTCCAGACCTGCTTCGTTTATTTCTCGTCTCCTTGATTTTAAGTGAAGAACTTTCATAGTTGCTGAAATGTGTGTAAATAAACTTGCTGTATATTTCCATGATGAAGCGCAGTGCGTCTTTTTGTAATTTTAGTACAGCGTGTAACTTTAAATATTTAACTTTCAAATTCACTTTCTTGAAACCAGTTATTTCTTGCTCAATTTTCCAAATGGTTTTCTTACACGTTCCTTTGGAGGATTGTGAAAGCCGGGGGCCGTGAGCTCGACTATGATGCTTGGACTTGCTCCCGACTTCAAGTATTCAATAAAGATGAAGCTTGTTCAATCATTTAGATTATTAAATCACCAGAGTGAGTTCTCATGGTTCTCTCTGTTTGACATTGACCCAAAAAAATAAACGTGAGAATAAACCAGAAGCATAAAATCTACGACACTACCGTCTCAACATAATGTTGACATTGACCTGATGACACGTCCAGGGAGCGGCACTGAAACTCAACAGGGTCTGTGATTGTACTCTGCATTGTTGACTTTGACTCATCCATTAATGGCAGTGAAGCATCCGTCCAGCGCCAGAGAGGCTTTTCATCTTGTTTTTCTGCAGTTTGACTGTAATGTACTGTCGGTGAGGGCGTCGCTCAGCTGACTGTCCTTGAGTTGACCTCTACATTCAGCGCTCCAGTGAAGTGGAGGGTTACAGAGCGTCTTCTCTGCTGGTTGGTTCGTCTCTGATGCTGCGGAGATGTTAGATGCTGCCTTCAGCCACGCTCTGAGCTCATTCCAGTGTTGAGTCTGACATCCCTCCATGAGCTCCTGACGCCCTGAAGGCCCAGTTTTGAAAAATAGCACGAGACCATGTGAGAGTTTGTTCAAAGTGTTTTTCTCCCTGAGGCCAGCATATTTTGGTTTATTTGTTACAATGGAAGCGTCTCGGTCTGTCGTGATAACTAATTGTGTTGCACGGTGCATTATCCCAGATATAATTGCAATAAACAATATCATTGTAATTTTATGACCATTGTATGCCACTAAAATTATATATATATATATATATATATATATATATATATATATATATATATATATATATTTATATATTAAATGTAATAATATAAAAGTACTCCTAATTCTTACTTTACGATCTGGTTGCTGGGAGTTGAAAAGCCGGATGACGTACAGCTGCATGGTTGCTGCATGGATAGATATACTTTATCAATCCCCAACTCTTCACTTTCAATATACACACATTACCTTTTAATAACAGACTGATCCTAACATACTTTAAATGTATTTGTTTGTTTATTCTGCCAGAAACGTTCAGATTTCTTGTTTGTGCACATGCACTTGGCCTTAAGCCGATTCAGATTTAGAGAAAGTAAAGCTACTTTAAATCCACTCCATCATGAGGGGTTGTTATTTACACGGAATCTGATCCACCGAAACCAACATCCAAATCACTCTCAGACTCAATTTCCAAGCGAGTCAGCATCAGAGGCAGTAGTTGGCTCTTCTGATACATTAACGGCTTGTAAAAGAGAGAAATGACTGCTCTTAGAGCCTGAAATTATCCTCCAGCCAAACACATCTTCAATCTCAACTACACACACATTTCTGTGCGGTGAGGAACCCTACACACCACCATTAGCATCACACACATATTGATCATTTAGCCTCAAATCAATACAATGAATTTGAGCTGGTAAGAGCGATTTGACTGCAGTTATGTTCCTCTGTCATACAGAACACCGTGTTTCACTGTGAAAGCGTTGTGTTCACCTCTCTCGCTTGTTCGTGGGGACACGTTTGTAGGAAATGAGAGCTGATAAAAATGGTCCAAGCGCTGTCCCTCGGTCACCCCGTGTGAGATCAGGTCTATTAAAACACAATCGCGGCGGCGGTTGTAAAACATGCTCAGTGAGCAGCAACAGAAGCAGCATAATGTGTGCCGTTATATCCTTTCTCTCTCTCCCTCTCTCTCTCTCTCCATCATTCTCTTTGCGTCTGCCTCGCCCTCGCATGCTGTACACACAGCCTCTGATGCTAATAAAGCTTAAATAGACATTTTATGGTTGTGTAAATCCCTGAAAGATGCATGCGTTTGCATGCAAAGCCCCCACTTTTTGGACTCTTTTCTTCTTCTGCTTGTGTGTTGTGCGTTGGGAGCATATGGACATCCCACGCCACAGATGTGTCTCTGTCTCATCAATACACCGTCACCAGAGCCCTCACAGCGCAGTCATCAGTCATCAGCTCAGCCGTGAACATGCGAGGATGTTATGAAATTAGAAACATTTCTACAGGATGATAGACAATGTCGCCGCTCGTGTTTTGCCTGCGCTGCATATCCATATGCATATTCATTACCATCGTCCCAATCCATTAACACCTGTGAAAGCGCACAGAAGCTCGGTATCGTGTGGCGCTGCAGTTCTATCGAGCGTTTGCTGGATCTTTAGAGGAGTCCATTTGTCTCTCACGTCCCCTACAACGACTCCCGTTGTCTCCAGATGACCTCAAGGTCCTGGCTATAAATGCATTTGCAGTTACATTGGATTGCGCGTATTGATCCGGGTCTTATTGTTGTTGCACAATGTTGTATTGACGGCGCATGAAGCATAGCCAGAGTGAGTGAGTGGTAGCATTGAGACAGCCTCATCAACCCAAACAAAAGTCAGGTTGGTGGAAAATCCATGAGCGGATCTGACTCCGAACAAGGGTCTGGCATTACATATCTGTATTGATTAGCCATTAGTGATCAATATCTCTTGACGTAGTGTTGAGTTTCCTCATCATTCTCAGTCATTTGTCTTTTTTTTTCCTACACGGCTGTAGCAGCTCCGCAGGCCGGCTTCCACCCAGTGAGAAGGAAACTGCAGAGGAAGGAGATTCATGTCGCTCGATGCAGATGGTATCCGGCAGGTCAAGAAGGTCAAGAAGGTCAAGAAGACAGTCTTTATTGTCTTTATTGTTGTCGTATTGATTGAGATATCTGATGAAGTGCAGAGCTTCCTCAAACATTTCTTTTAAAAATATAAAAGCACCACGGAAATCCCATTATTCAATGTGAAGACGTTGTGAAGATTACAGACCGATTCAAGTAAAGATAGTGTGAAATTACAGGAATTTAATTTAGTCCGAGGGTTGAAACAAACATTGAGAATCATAAATGTGGTTTCTAATTTATTGATTATCGTAATCTCACAGACCTAAAGATAAGAGACTCCACCCGGCTATTTTTTACAACCATTACTGTAACACTCTAATCTATCTTACACTTTATATCTTCGTTTTAGCTTTTCTATTTATTTTTGATGGCTTACTTTTCTTTCAATTTGTCTGTCCCGTGTTGTATTTTATGTTTTCGTGCTTTCACTGTGTGATGTGCATTGTAATTGCGTGTGTGTGTCCACTCCTCCTGCCTCACCTCTGAATGGTTGGTGCAGGAGTCTCAGAAGAAAGAGTTTGACTCGAGGTCTGTCTGAGTAAAGAATCCACACGGAAATGTAAAATAAAATGTTGCTTCAAAGAATACTGAATAAGCGTTGCACTCCTGAAACATTGTCAGGCTCAATATGGAACCAAAGATTATCTCTTTTTTATACCACACGTTTGTCTTCCTTCACCCATTACCCACAATGCAACGTCAACGCCAGAAATGTCTTCCCATTCTATGGTAATTCTAATTATTGTCCAATTTGACTTCATTAACAGAAGTGATAAGGTTTCGCAGGGCTTTATGTTACAACACCAGATGTCCTCAGCATTTGCGGCTTCTTCAGATGTTACCTTTAGTAGATAACTTCCTGTCAGGAGTTGAAGGGTACAATGCCTATTACCTCCCATGCATTGTGTATGTGTAACTACCACATGTTCTGCTATTTTCTCATCTTATTTTTTCCTCTGATTTGTCTTATTTACCATGCACAATAAACCGTATTTGCATTTTGTACCATTGCTGTGAAGTCCTCCCATTCCAGCTGTGTTTACCACCTCTTCTTTCAGGAGAAAATTCAGTGAAATATTGTAGAAAATAGGGATTGATTTAGTCTATTCCCTCACTCCCGCATGATGGGTAATAATCCACTGATTGGCTTGAATTCACAGGCAAACTTCCCGTCCCTGTGGGGGTCGTGTTTGACGTTTGTCACCCGTGGCACCTTGATCCTTCATCCCTGCAGTGCCTCAACACAAGCGAGTCAGTCATCCATTGAATACTCACACTGCACTCTCTACAACTTGTCATATTTATATAGCCATATATTAATAGATGGGATAGTCAAATTCCTCACAAAATAGATGTTACTCAGGAAACAACAAGTCTCATTGACCGCACACCATTCGGTTTCTCTTTCGTAGGTCAGTGGGTACTCCGGCAGAACATTTTGGATATAATTGGTCGGTGCAACACAAAAAATGGACATCTACCTTAATCTCGGACTCTTGTGTTCCTTGAACAGCAGCACTGTCAAAACCATCGACGACATAAATGTGTGTGTGCAGGATGCACTCTGATTTCTACAGTTAGTCAGTGAATTTTCTTGTATTGATCTGCTTGGGTTATCATGTTACTAATCAATTGGGGTGTTAGCACTTTTGAGTACAGCAGTTACAGAAACATTTTCTTTGTGTAACAGGGTAGCTATGAGGCAATGTGTGTCTGAACTATTTGGCCACACTACTGGGGTCCCTCAAGACTCTGTTCTGGGTACTGTTCAAGTGACATCTCTGACATCTCTCAGTAGATGTCTGCACAGCACCTGAAGCTCAACCTCGACAAGACTGATCTGTTCTTCCTCCAAGAGAAAAGCAACTCCTTCACCTCTCCATTACCAGAACTCTGTGGCGTCCCCGACTGGTTGACCAGTTGTTCTCCGCCACTAACTTCTCTGGGACAACCCGCCTTTGCAGAGTCATTCTCAGCTTCAGGGGGATACTTTCCTTCCTTAACCAGAAGACGGCCAGTAAGGAAGTTCTGGTCCAAGTCCTAGTTCATGCAGGGCACGGCAGTCATATCCCCCAGCTGCAACCAGCTGACTGCCAGCTAATGGCATCATCTTTTCTAATTGCTCACACATCAATCCCAGCCCACTCTCACCTCAAGGCAGTACATTTAAAAATGACTTCCTCCTTGTTGATCCTTTCAAAACAAATGCTGGTGTCAACGCTTCCCATTCTCCACCCTAGTCTCCACACTTTTTAATTCAAAGTTCCTCTTGGTTGAGATGGTAATCAAAGTCTTACTTTACCCTTCATACCTGGGGGTTTATGCATGGTGCTCCCTGTTTTGGCTTAGTTGATGCTTGGCTAATCTAGGGAGCATTTTAAGGCTGCGTCCACGCCAACACTTTTTGGTTTTAAAACAAAAACGATCTCCATCCATACAGTAAACTTTAAAAATGTACATCACATGATCATTCACCGAAACTGGGCCTGCGTGCAACAGTGTATGTAGGGAAGAGATTTTCTACTCACTGCAGTTGGTTTGAGTTATAAAACTGAACAATGGCAAGAGCAAAAAAAGGAACCCAAGATGTTTCAGCTTGGCCGATGACGAGGTTGACCTGTTGCTCAGAGTATCTCGTCAACACACAAGTAGAAAGATGGTCAATGCGGCGCTAAAAGCTAAAAACTGATTGGTGGGTTGGGATGCAGATGGTGGGCTGAATGGCCCGAAGATGAAACTGGAATGATCCAGTTAATCACCCACAACTTAACAATGCTGCATGCCAATATAGTAATGTATTTTATTACAATGATGAGGTAATCTTATTTTAATATTTTGTTGGTAGATTTCTATTTTATAAAACTTCATACTCCTACTTCACATTGGTGGCCACACCAAAAAAAAAAGTAATGTATTTTTCCACTTTTGTTTTCAATTGACTACAGAAGTGAAAGCCATGAGAAGTGCAGATGGAAAAGTAGTTTAGCTATATTTTGAGATCTGTAAATCAATTTGAACTCAATTTCAAGTTGGCCATATACACGAGCACGTGCACACTTCACAACAACTTCCATGAAACAGTATTTGTAGTCATGGTCTGTACATTGAAATAATGTTTCCCCTTTCTGTTGATGTAGTCTAATTAGCACATTGTTGTTTCACTTTGGGAGCAGTTGACACGTATTGTTCACATATCAAGCATTGTGGCTCGCCGTGTATTTACAGACGAGACGGATGATGACTGAAACAACCTGTCGAGGGAGTTTAAATGCAGTAGCGTGTTTCTGGAGTCTGTCTCTGGTAGTGTAGAATTGTAATAGCTTATTTGGTTTACTTTGGACTCGCACATGTATAATGAAAGAATTAAATGTGTGCATTATAATGCAGAAGAGGGATATGATAATACGGGATATTATGAAGAATATTATGAAGCACTTGTATTGGTAAACATAAAAGGATCACTGTTTGTTTTTAATACTGTATAATAGTTCAGGTGTGAACGGATTTAAAATGGAGGGTAAAACAAGATGGATACTCCATGTGATAGGAGGGTAAAACAAGATGGATACTCCATGTGATAGGAGGGTAAAACAAGATGGATACTCCATGTGATAGGAGGGTAAAACAAGATGGATACTCCATGTGGTAGGAGGGTAAAACAAGATGGATACTCCATGTGATAGGAGGGTAAAACAAGATGGATACTCCATGTGATAGGAGGGTAAAACAAGATGGATACTCCATGTGATAGGACTGAGTAGCTGTTGCTTTAAGAAGGACTACTTTTTGCAGTTGATCAGAAGGACGGAGTAAGACTTTAAAGACACCAGAAGTAGAGACACTACGAGTATGTCAACTGATTTTTAAGGCTGGACCTTCTTATTTGTGGCCGGTGAAGAGAATAACTTCACCCCTTTGAAAACGTGGAGCTAGCTGCAGGCCTTAGAGTGGGAAAAGGTGTTTGCATGCTGTGAATACTGAAGAATGAAGGCCGTAAGCCCAGCGACTGGAGAGTATTTAACCCTGCGCAAATCCTTGTATGGAGCTTCTTTTGGATGTAAGGCGGCAGTTAACTGCATTTGTGTCTGTGAATTGCTGATATTAGACGCCCTCGGTTGATCTCTGTTCATCATCTTTTCATTAAATCTGGTGTATTTAACACATTGAGTTTTGGACTTCTCTTTGCACAACCACCCAAAGGTTCTTGAACTTAACAATAGTAAAACAACGTGCATGCCACCTTTGTGGGTCCATACACAGGTGTCCTCATCTTTGTTGTTGCTCCATCCACATGCAAACATAATATTTCACTCATGTTGATCGATGCCGATCTGAACATTTGAACATTTCTCACCATTCTTAGCGAATCGTAACTTGAACCAAAACTAGTCTTCCATGTCGGGCTGATAACGCTCTAGACACTGGAATTGCTGCACGGAGCTTGAATACCAGCTTGCCTCGTGTACTTGCAGTCAGTAGTAGCATTGTAGAAGACTGACCAGCTGCTGGTGCAGACAGCAAAGTGATGCTTGAAATGTGTCAACCAAGTTGAAATGAATCACTGGCTGTTTGTTTCTTCCAGAAAAGGATCAGTCAGCTGTGGGGCGACTGTGTCCATCTTTCAATCAGAGGATCGGTGGTTCAAGCCTTGGCTCCGCTCGTCCTCGCGTCCTTGAGCAAGACACTTAACCCAGAAATGCTCCCCGTTGCTGCGTCTCTGGTGTATAGAGCAGAGAAGTAAGTCGCTTTGGATAAAAGCTTCAGCTAAATGAAATGTATCAGTGAAGGACACAAGTAGCAGACGCAGGCGTCGACCTCATCGTTTCCAAACATCTGCGTTTATGACCTTCTACACAAGGACGTAACCCAGAGTGTTCAAGCCAAGACAGACCGGACTTTTCTCACCAAGGAAGAAAAACTGAACTGGAAAAAATGAAAAGCACTTATTGCTTTTGTATGAAGTGAATCCATTGCTGTCTTCAACATCTTTAAGGTAAACAACAGACTGAACATGGACCAAAGAAGGAGTGGTTTGTCCCTCACAGGGACCCTTACTACTGAACATGGACCAAAGAAGGAGTGGTTTGACCCTCACAGGGACCCTTACTACTGAACATGGACCAAAGAAGGAGTGGTTTGTCCCTCACAGGGACCCTTACTACTGAACATGGACCAAAGAAGGAGTGGTTTGTCCCTCACGGGGACCCTTACTACTGAACACACTGTTTATGTTGTTCCCTGATAAAATACTAATGTTTCTTCTGGTACCTGTTCATAAAAACAGAAAACAGATGTATAAACTGTATATGTATGTATGTTATATTGTTCTGATAACATTACTTCAAAATAAAAGCTGCAATACACTAGTTTTTACTTCAATATTGAATTTGGCGCATTATGTGATTAATCGCAAAAAAATCAGGAGATTAATCTGTTACATTTTTTACAACTTTGCCAATCCTTTAACTCAACTCCATGTCACCGTTCATCCACATGGACTCACGTCACATCACAGGACAGTCTTCCTGTCGAGCTGCAGGTTTTTGGATGATTCATGTTTCCGCCCACAGGAGGCGAGACGCAGCAGGTGTGACTCATTTGTGTTTAGCTATTAAAAGAAATAAGATAGATTGAGTTGAAACACGTTTAATGTGCACCTGACATGATACAGAACATGATCTATTAAAACACAACATTGAAGGTGATTAGATTTGTGATATGGACAAGGACAGATTGTTGGACGAGTGTGCAGATCTCAGTGTGGAGTTGTTTTTCACTCTTTGAATCTCTGTTTTCTCTCGACAAGAAACCTGTTCTTTGTTGAAAGAACGTGCCATTTAAAAACCCCACATTGCCGTTGCTGTGTGTTGATGCACAGGGCACTTTTCATTATCCTTAGACATCTTCTAAATTGGTGATTTGAGTGGCTAAAAGACAGACTTGCAGCCTCCCTCCCAAACAAGAAGTGTAAATCTGGGCTAATGCTTGCAGGTGCTGAGCAGAAGGAGATACGATCTCCTGCTGTGGGACTGAAAATATTATCTGCCCGGCTCAGGATAAAGAGCGAGGCGGCAGTGGAGGAGCAACTTGTGTGGGGACAGATGAGGATGGGGGGACGTGGTGGAGGGTGTGTCGAGATGAAGGTGGGGGGGAGGTGGTGACACCATTTATGACACAGACCATTAAGCTGCCAATGAGGCAGCAGATCTCAGGCTTTTGGGATTCTCTCCCCAGACTCGACTCTTTTTGTGTTCCACACATTCCTCTCTCTTCTCGCTCCGGTCGGCTTCTTTGGTTTTCTCTCGCACTGTTCGGAGGGTTTTCAGGAGCTGGCGCACGGCAACACACTCGCCTGCGTCTGTCCAGTGCTTCTCCATTGTGAGCTAATGAATCAAAACACAAGGGACACACAGCGCAGCGCATGCACAACATCCACTGCTGATCAACTGTGCGGCGCCAGTGTGGCTCAACGGAAGCATGAAAACTTTCCGGCAGAAACTAAACGGGATGTTTTTCTACAAAGCAATCCAATAACAATAAAACTATCTCATAACTTTATATCATGCAGACAGGAAACTAGAAACGCAATAGAAGCAAACCACACACACACACACACACACACACGATTAGAGGAAACAAGAAAGCGAGTGAGTTATAATGCGTAGAGAGGACAGAGGGTAGAAAACAGTGAGAAATTGTTACTATTTGATTTATTATGTACACACAGCAACACTGTATTTCAAAATGAAAACATTTCAAATGTGATGTGACGCAGAAGAGCATCTCCTCATCTCATCATGATGACAGAACACAACGCTGGAGGACAATGGCCGGGAAAGCTTTTGTTTTTCGGAGATGAACTCATTAAATGATCAAAAGAAAACAAAAACCTTGTCAACTTAAGATAACTTGATCAACTTGTGATGTCAAGATGATGTGATGACATACATACTGTCACCATGTTGAGAGCATATCTATTTGCTTTTTTACTTCAACAATTTTAACATTGATGTTCTTGAGCTGCTTTTATTTTACAACAGTCTCGTAAATATGAACATCTCCCATCTTCTAGATTAAACTTTAGATCCTGAATGCAATTACATTTAAGTTGTTCACGTCTGTCTGACAATCATGTTTATCTTAATTTTACCAGTTTACATGTGTGTAATTGCCCGAAACAAATGTTTCCTGTTTGATGAATCCACTTCCTGCTAACTGGTTGAGGATGGCACTTCTCATGACGTCGGCCACAGGAGCGCATATACCCAGACACGTGGGAATAAGAAGGCCCAGGCGAAAAATATATATACTAAGTATATTTAATCTAAGCGTACTTGAGTTTAGTATATTTAAAGCCCTACTAATCATAAGTTTACTTAAAGTGTGCTATTTTCAAACCACTTATTTTGTACTAAATATATTTAAGTTGTACTTAAATAGTATTTAAGTACAACTAAATTGTTACAACAATACTTTGAACATTTTAAGTATAGTACTGTGTATGTGATGATGTACATGCTCACTTAAAATGTGTTCCAATTATATTGGAAATATGTAAAGATTACAATTTTATTATATTCATGATGTGCTAATAGTATGCCAAGGCGTGACAAATGTGACTGCAACTGGCAGGTTAGTGTGTGTTAAAAGCTTGTTGACTGTTGTACACCAAACATACGTGTGTATCTCTGACTTTTATAAGGAATCTTCACCTGAGAGCAGTTTATAAATTCAGGACACATTCACAAAAACAGTCTAAGTTAAATTTGTATGAGATGTGCTTGATGGATTATGACCATTATGACCAGAAACTCATATGTCTCTTATGCGATGCCGTTTAAACTGTTGTTTAATTGGCTCCATTCCTATTAAAACATCTTGTAACATTTAGGAAAGAGCCCACACTCACACAGCCAATGAATGTGCTCCGTCCTTCATGGCTTACATGCTTTAAACATTCTTTGTCTGGCCCGTAGGCACAACTTTACACCCCAGCCTTTACAAAATTATAAAATTAACAACTGTGTAAAAATGTTGACCTTTTCTTAAAATACCTCTATGGTGCCAATCAGTGTGGATTTTCTTTTTAAAGGCCAGAATACAGAGCCAAAAAAACACATCATTCTTCCAGGTTTCATCTTGAGTTTCATCTGTTTCACTGTGCATTCAAATGTTGACCTTTAAATATTCCGTATCTCTTAAACAGAGCAACTTTTCAAAGTTGCAATGCAGAAAATGCTCCAGTCCGCCAACTCCCATCTAAATCAGTGGTGTGTGAGGTATCACCTGCAGTATCACTTGTGACAGGACAGGTGACACACAAACCCTGACGTCCATCACAAAGACAGGGAAAGTGTCCATCCAGGGAATGAAAATGAAGGAAAAACGGATCATGACAGGTAGAGATTTATAAATTATAAAACCTGAAGTTTTACTGGGAGCTTAGCTGAAAACTCTTGAGGTCTGTGACCAGGATAATGCACCAGTTCTCTCCAATCCAGAGAACTTTATTCTTAAATCCCTTTCCCATTAAAGCCCCTAGTAACATTCACTACCATCTGGCTTTTCTCCACCGTTCACTCACAGGACAAACGACCCTTTAACAGTCACATGTAACTATCAGCATCGGCTCTGCTTGAGGTTCGCAGTGACGACGACGTGGTTTCATGAAAATAAACCCTTAAACCACAGTTACAACGAAAAGAAACAGAGTTTACGACCAGAACGGTTATTTTACCTCGCTGACCATTTTATAAAACAGCAATCGACCGAAAGCAAACATAACTCATCAACCTGTGCCGACAATCATCAAGAATAATATCATTACACACACCATACTCTTGGTAATTAATGTAAGAGAAAATAAAAGTATATGTAAAAAGGGAGGTTAGCGTATATAAGGAAGTATATCATATGAAACACTTACATTGCCGTGGCTGTTAGTGTGAGAGTTTGATTGAATCAGAAGTATTCATCATTTCTTAGTTCCTGATCTTTACACTTGGACAAGAGGGATTGAACTCTTTAAAGCAATTTGTCCTTGACAGCAAACGGATGAGAAAAAGCCTATTGGTTCCCTTCAAAATGAAAATAAAAGCCCTCATATCCTCTAAATGTTTCTCTTTGGTTCAGTCATCTTTTCCTCAGCAGACAACAGTCTGCAGAGTCCTCGTGGGCTACAATATGATGCAGAACACCGGTTTGGTGTTTGGTCTCTGTTTTGGCACCAATGTATTAAGTGTGACAACAAGAAGTAATACCTCCTGGCTGTTGTTCACCAAGAAATAGACACAGCCCAGAAACCCTGAAGCAAATGTTTTCTGTCTGTAGAGACTCTCTATACACACAGAACATATGTGATCTCTACTGGAGATCAAATAGAGCAGCTACAACATGGTTGTTTCACCCATCTTACAGTCCTAATGCTAAGCTAATTACCTCCTGGCGCTATCTGTGACTCTCTGTAAGCCAATAGGCATATTTCCCCTCAAAGTTTTTTAAACAAAACAGAGATCATCTGCCACCTTGTTCCTTTTGCTATTGGGCATTTCCCCCTTATTTATTTTTGTATCTTTGAGGAAAAGTATTTGTAAGTCACCTGCTGCCTCACACAACCACACACAGCATAAGTGCTCAATTAACCTGCAGCACTCCATCTTTTCTGCTCCCATTATAATGACTGATGCGCTCTATCTTCCCTCAGGTGGAGCTCAGAAAACTCTCCCTGTGGTTCATCTGCTGAAGTCCAGAAACATCAATATATGGTAGAACAACATGTTTTGCTGTCACACCCTACAGTCTAACAGAGAATAACTAACAGAGCAGTGCTTTCAATTGAAGAATTTACCTTTTTTTTGGCCATAAAAATAAGAAGTAGTCCAGGGTTTTTGGAGTATCCAATCTTGACGTTCTGGTCTCGTGACAGTTGGAATTAGCTTACGGAGGCGAGTTAAATCCAGGTAGTGTTTGTGTGTAGGATTCAACATTGGTGAACACACACAATGCTTCAACTGCAAACGTTGGGGAGATCTGGAGAGGCCCGAACTCAAGCCAGTCATAGATGTTGCAGTATTATTTTAGCAGTATCTGTAACCCTCTTCTGAATGAGGAGTAAATCTCTACACATCTATTTTAACATCTACTTCCCCACAAAGGGAACTCGCCACCACCAGCAGCAGTAGCGACAGCACTTCACACTACTCGACTTTCGTCCGTATTTTTCTCTCGTTCCAACGGTTTTTGGAGCTTTGGAGTTATATCTGCGTTTGCTTTATTTTCATATGACATTTGTGGTTTAAAAAAATGTCAGAAGGAATATTTGCAAAAAGTTTGGACACCCTGATTTAAAGGTATAACGGATTTTTTTTCATTTAACTTTTTCGTTAAGACATATATATATATATATATATATATATATTCCATAATTGTTTTTATCTGTCCTATTCCAATATTTGGCACATTGGCTAATGATCACATATTTTATGTATGTTTTATGTTTCTAAATACTTCAGATAATTACAACAATGTCTTACTCTATTCCTATTGAGGATTTTCATATACCATATTTCTATATCCATATTCTGCATGCATAATCTTAGGGGTGATATAGGATCATGTGTTCATACTTTGCTTTTAGAACACAGTCCCATGCAGCAGCAGTACTAGAGTGTACAATCAAACATCTTCTTCATCTCTGCTCATCTTCACATCTTCTTGGTTGAACCAGTCCGGCTGCAGGCGCAGCAGCGTTCACAGTCAGCCTTTCCAATGTCACCCCCTCCTTCCCTTTTGTCCCCGTCTCCCATCTTTGTCCTTTGCTGAGCTGGTCATTTTGTCAGCGTAAAATCCCTGATAAAGACAGCAGTAAAAAGCTCACTTGCTTCTGGTGAGAGCAGTAGAAAATATGCTTGCGCTGCTGGGGTCTGGCTAAATCTATTTAGCTCCTCTGAGCTTCTTGTATTGGCCTTTATATAGCAGTGCATTCGATGGTCCAGCTCTATTTAAATATGTACTTTGTCAGATTATTTGACCCCATCATTTCAGCTGCATTGACGACTCATTTGACTGCTTTGATAACAAAACTGATTTCCCCTCTGAGGTTTTACTCATTCCACCAAGATGCATCACAGTCGACGGCCATCAAACATATGCACCTCATAATACTGACTACTGTAATGTGCAATAAGTAAATATACAATCATTCAACTGTACAATGCTGCTATTTGAGGATATATTCTAACTGAATTCTTATCCCCTTCTTGGATTTAACTCTTGAGACCCTTCTCAGCATTTTGTATTCCTTTGTTTACGCTGCGGTTGCATGTGTGTGTTTGATGCAAATATTTCCACATATTTCTTGATATTTACTTGTATTCTCTGCATATATTGTGTTATATATTGCATCATGTCCATCATTTGCATTTTACTTTATGTACATTGTCCTTTGTGTCAGTTTTCTTAGATTTCTTTATGCTTACATTAGTATTTGTGATTCGGTTTGGTGTCATTGTGACGTAATTCATGTTGTTTTTTACATCCTCAGCCTCTTCCTGGATCCACCTTCTGCATTAACTGACTCTATTGTTTGTTCTGGCGCAATCCCAATCCCAATCCCAATCCCAATCCAAACCCTCAGGCCCTGAACCTTCAGAGACTCACTGACGTCAGCTGCTCGGTGGTCGAGTGTGAGAGTCTGAGGGCTTGATGGTGTGAATATGAATGTTTCAGCACTTTGCTGCAACATGACAACAACAAAAATATTGTGTACAATTGTGTATTTATTTTATACTTTGTATTCACTGATTTGAATGTCTTCCTCATGAGATGAAGTCATTTTAAATGTATTTATTTTCTTGTTTTTGTCAAAACAAAATGTTTGATGAACGTTAAAAAAATATAGATATTTTCTGGTTGCATTCCTCCGATTTCATATGTTTTTATTTTCCATTTTGAATCTGTAATGTACGGACTAAAATGCCCATCTTTGTTAACTTTTTTTTTTTACCTCCATTCTTCCATTGAGAACTGCGTGTTTAACCACACGTTGCAATGCATTATGGGCAATTCCCTTATGCAAAGTCAGCATCTAATGTTGACTTACAGAAAGGGTTCATAAATGAAATGTCCGCCACAGAGCGCTCAGGCACGCCACAATTCGACAATAGGACACCACTAACCCCTCAAGGACTTCGTGGGAGCGCCTGAAGGTCCGTGAGTCCGGGATGGTGGGGATTGGGATTGGGCCTCTCTGTCATTCCAGACCATCCTACTAGTTAATCCAGCCGTCCTCTAACTCTCACCATTGTCAATGTGTCCTGACGCTCCATGCGGGCCTCCCCTTCCTGCTTCATTGACCCGCCCCTCTTCCAGCGCTGGCGTCAGTCTCATTGAACCTATTCATATTAATTTGGCTCTCTTCCACCAAATGTTCCCTAATCCAACTTCCCCGTCACATCCGCGTGTCCTGCTTTGCTTTTTGGAAAGAATGCTCGTTCTCTTGACGCAAGGATTTATAGCGAGCAACAGATGGGGCGTGTTTTTTACTTGTTTGGTTGTTGAAGCAAAAGACATTTCTTCCTGTTATTTCCTCTTCCTCCGTCTCCTTCCTCTACAGCTCATTGAAGTCTCCCAAAACAGAATTGTGCTCGTGAGAAGGGAAAGCTGATCCTTGAAAGAAACAAGCCGTGAATACGTCCCATGTCTCCCACACACTCCCACTTCCCAAACGCCATTCATAGGTTTGACTAGACATGAGCTTTATTTACCTCTGCTCTGTGAATAAGACCTCGCTCTCTTGCCCTCTGCTCTTTTGTTCACTACTGCTTTGCCTGATTTATGTAGAAAAGCAACTAAAACTAATTTAAGGTCTAGGAAATCAGTTGGTCCAAGGCTTTAGTTCACAGCATGAGGCTACAATTTCTTAACGCGCACAAGAGGCTTTTAAGGGGAAATTCATTGCACACAACTTTGGTCTTTTGCTCATTTTGCTCAATATTAATCATTGCACCCAACAAATGAATTGTTGAGATGTGGGGAGCAGTCGTAGTTTCTACACTCACTCACATAGTTTGACAGTAACGTATAAAATCAAAAAGGGTTTTCTGGAACACTATCACTATTAATAGACACATTTGTCATGTGCTGAAAAACCTGGGGATATACTTTATTTCTAATACCTTTTGGACTGTTTTCATAAAAAAAAATAAAAGTCTACTTTGGGTTCTCAAAGAGCTTTCCTCTAGTGTCATCTTACAGTCAAAATTACAACGTTCCACATGTGATCTCACCATCTAATCACAAGATGTGTAGAGAGGCCATCTTTTAATTTGACACACCTCAATATCTTCCCTCTGAGCAACCTCAAGACACATTTAACAGTCTTAGTCCTACAAGACAATGGACATTATCTTCCATCAGGTTGAAAACCTTCTAACACAAAATGTTAGACAAAAACATGTAACTAAACAATTTCCATCCAACAAATAAACAGCTGCAGAACCAGAGGCTTCTTGTACCAGTTGAATCGTTTCCGCTCTCTGTCTCAGCTCAAGTGTTTGCAGTGAGATCTTCCCTCTCAGGTGTTTTAACTTGAAGTTATCATCCTCCTGCACTGGCCTACTGCCGGTGTATTCTGGGACTTGCAGTCTTTTCTTTTTTCTCTCTTTTTTCTTTTGGCAAAGTAAAGTAAATTGAAGTAGCCATCTCATGGAGATTAAACCGTTGTTATCAGTCCTCTATATTATTCACAGTATGCTATTCAGACCTTGGGATGTCAGCGGCTATTGAAGATAATGCAGAGAGAAAGGTGAATACGCAGCATAATGCAGAAAAGACACAATGCGATACATCACTTGCCTGATGGGATTTTGGCGTGGTTTATTCAGCCATGCAAAGTGTTTTTATTGACTCATCAAAGACGTATCCTCGGCTGCGTGAGAAAGCTATTAGGCCGGTCAACAATGGCAGCCTGTACTGAAAGCTGAGGGCTGAATGAGAATGAGAGCTGTGGCTGTCTGAATGCCAGCTGAACGCTCAGGCGCTGCGACCTCATTTGGAGCGTGAACCCTCAAACGGGCCATTCCTGTCAGTATTCAGCGCTTGTGTGAAGCGGCGTCTACGAGCCCTTCGCCGCCACCGGCCCCTCGACCTCAGAGGCAGGGACCCAGTTCCAACAGAAATGATGACTTTGGCCCTCGAGCAAACACACAGCCCTCTGGACACACAAAGCTGTACACTGACCCGAGAGAAGAGCTGTGGAGAGGAAGGGAGAGGGAACGATAGAACGAGCAAGGAGTGAGAGAAAGCAGAGGAGTATATCAACAGAAGAAAATACCAGTATGGACGTTGAAGTAGGCAAACTAAACTCAAACATAAAACGCCTCTCAAACTCTGAAATGAAGCAGATTACCACAAATAAAATCCCTATAGTGAAATTAGAATGTTTTTTTATTTAGAATACAATACCTATTTATATGGAAGCCCATTTCCACTACAAAAAAAAGTCATAGTGACAAAAAATATCATAAATTATGACTTTTTTGTTGTTGTCATAATTATGACTTCTTTTTTTTTTTTTTAAGAAATGGGCTTCCATATGTTCATACCTCTGAACTCATATTTAATTTACCCTGTATTGTTCATGTTATGCCATATCGCTGCATTCACTTTTCCGTGAACTGCCGTTTTTCGCAACAGAGACGGTTAGCGGTTAGCGGTTAGCTACTGCTTCGAGCAATTACCTGTAAAACAAACTGCAACAGTTTAAAATATGGAATAATTGTTCATTCTGTGCATCTCATATGTCGCAATTCTTTGCTATGTTTTCCTTCCTCTGCAGGAAGAGGACATCTTTGTTCTCAATCCTGCCGACAGAGCTCTGATTAGCTCGCTTGTTTTTCCAATCGGGCAAACAGCCTCAGAGGAGTTTTCAATCAGTAACGATGTTCACATGCACACAATATTTCACTTTATGCTGTAGTTGACATCATTCCTAGCTGTTTACATTGCTAATGAAATGAATATTCCATGAACATTCCCACTAACATGCTGCCGCACATCTTGACACACCCCACCGCTACGCTAACGTGTCTACGCTAACGTGTCTACGCTAACGTGTCTACGCTAACGTGTCTACGCTAACGTACATGTCTGTTGTTTTCACAGTGGTGTCATGTTGCTCCCGTGGTGTTCCCTCAGTGTCACCATTCTGCTAGTTTTGCAAAACTTTGATCTTCAAGCAATTTTTGGAAGCTAAAATAATTGTGTTTTTGACTGAATATCCTTCCTAACATGTCAATACTTTGTTTGATTGCGATTCTTTAGGTCCTAATCTTTCCATAAAGGTGACTTATTAGTATGTGGGTTATTGCAGGTTGAACAATTTGGTGATTGCTCAAGGAGGCATTTTTGGAGATTATCATGCTGGATGTTCATAGTTATGATCTAAATATGGTATGAAAGTAATTCTTTTTCAAACTGGACATTTTTTTTAGCAACAATTCAGAAAAAAATTATATAAATTAACACACGTTAGAACTCATTCAGGGTTGATACGACGACTCGAACACGGGGGTGTATGTTTTTTAAAGCGGTAGACAAAGGAGGGGTGAGTCCCTGCAGTGCCTTGTGCTTCACTGTGAGCTCAGATTGAGTTAGTGGCGTTGAAGGACACATAGAAGTCGGCGTGCAGGTTCCCGACTGCATTTCACCTCCCAGTCGCTTTCCTGATGGGACTTAAGAAGTCATTTCAGTGTGCAATGCATGTTTGATGACTTTATTGATTTTTCCTTTCCTTTCCCCTCTCCCCTCTACCTCTCTCTCCTTCCCTCTCTTGTCATCTCGCTCTCCTCCTTTCCCCCTCTCACCTCTGCCACTCCCTTTTGACTCAAGTGCACCTCCAGTTGCACACTCCCTCTCTCTCTCCCCTCCTTCCCCTCCGCTCGTGGCAACTGGCTGCTGTTTTTCTAAATCTGCAAATGAAAGTGTTAAGAACTCGGGACCTTTTCTTTTCTTCACCATTCATCACATCATTGTTGCATCGTATAACACATGCTCGGCTGGCTTTGAATGTGCCTCCAGCGTGATGAAGGCGAGGTGATAGAGTGCTGCTGGACCTCCATTTAGTGGAAGTCATTGGATCAGTCCGTCTTCTTTTTCTTCCTGCAGCTGATTCTTTTCAGTCTGTGGGTTGTGACATTGTGTGACCCGCAGTAAACTGCCTGCTCCATCTCTGTGAGCATTATCAAGCCTCTCTCCATCTGAGGGTCAATTCAACTAACAAAAGCTTTCCATGAAATGTGGAATTGTATTATATATTATGCATTCGGGAAGAAGTCTAAAAAGTGTAGAACGTTTTCATGAATATAATGTCAGGTCCAATATTTACTCTCCTGTTGGGTTTCCACTGCTTCAGGCAACACACATTCTCTCTCTGTGTGTTGCTTGCTTGGGCAGGTAGTGCACAGCTGGCCATTTAGAGCGACCGCCACCTGCTGCTGCTGCTGGAAATGAGGTTAATGAGAGGAAATCAAACGGTACATTTGTGGGCAGTAAAACCAAAACAACAAGCTGAAAGACGCGGCGCCACTTACGGCGGATGGGAAATGCATAGTTGGTGATATTTCTCTGCGGGCTTGTCACTTACCTTTAACGTCGTGCATCATCAAGCACAATAACCCGGCCAGCTGATTGGCCAGGCGAGTGTTGAAACGGCAAAATGAAATGTGTAAATCAAAGCGGAAAAAGCACACGAGGCAGATGCAGACCTGATGGAATGATCGCTGTTTGTAGGAAGTAAGACAGCGTTCATTCAGTGTGGCCGAGCACAGTGAAGAAAAAGAGAGACGAGAGAGTTGCAGCTGAGAGCACGAGTTGCAGCCATAGAAGTGGATGTTACCCTGTTGGTTTGTGGACAAAGAATGTGCCTCATGAAATAGATGTAGAACCATTGTTGGAAGAGGTGGAAATCCTTGTTAATGGAACCAGAGGCAAGAAAATACCGTCTATAACTTTTAAAATCTGAAAAAGTAAACACTGTAACTGACGAGACAGATGTACTGTGCACCACCGGCCCCTGTGGAAGGAAGTGCCCTCTGTCCCGTGGTGTACTGAGCCTCAGCGCTAACGAGCTTCTCTCAATGTAATTGCTGTGTGACACGCTGTCGAAAAATGCCTCAAACAAATAATCTATTTGCATTTGAAAAGAGGATGCTGGAAGCCGAGCGTGCCAAAGGTACATGTCTGTGTGAGTGTTGTTTTTTTTTCTCTGTTTTTTGCGGGACAGAGAAAACTAGCACTGATGACAGTGAATGTTTTTGTGTGATTCACACCACCCACTGCTGGTTGAATATGAAGAGACAAAGGAGCAGACAAGTGGCCTGACCCTGGGAAGCCGTCGAAACACTGAAATACACTCAAATATACTCAAATATACTCAAATATACTGATCGCGAATTGATGTCGAGGACGTCTTGAACCACAGCCAGAGGCAAGCGTGACACACCGGGCCAGTGATGAGACGAGGGCTGATGGACAAAGAGCTCTGTTTTGGGACATTAAGTTACGTTAAGTAGGTTCAAACAGACAGAAAGTGTGCAAAGGACACGTGAGGAGTGTTGAAGAAAACTGCTCCAGAGCCACGGCAACACTGTCATGATAACAAGAGAAAACAATTCAATACGCTTTAATACTGGTCATTTATTTATTTTTTTTTAATAAAATGCAGGTCTCAGAGATAAAACATATGCCACGTTTTTTAACACTTGCTTCATTCTACTCTCCGTGGTCTAAACTTAAATGTTGCACCAAATTAAATCCGATTAGTAGATTCACTTGTGGCAGCAAAGTAAATCTGTGTTGAGGTTATCGTTGGTGAACTTGGACCTGCAACTTTTCTCTGTGGACCAAAAGCGAGACAACTGGACCGAGTGGAGCACTGAGGTGACGTGGAGCTGAAGGAGATGTAGTGGTGTGTGATCTGAAGGAGATGTAGTTGTGTCGGAACTGGAGGAGATGTAGTTGTGTGTGATCTGAAGGAGATGTAGTTGTGTCGGAACTGGAGGAGATGTAGTTGTGTAGGAACTGGAGGAGATGTAGTGGTGTAGAATCTGGAGGAGATGTAGTTGTGTAGGAACTGGAGGAGATGTAGTTGTGTAGGAACTGGAGGAGATGTAGTTGTGTAGGAACTGGAGGAGATGTAGTTGTGTGTGATCTGGAGGAGATGTAGTTGTGTGTGATCTGGAGGAGATGTAGTTGTGTGTGATCTGGAGGAGACAGGGTGTTGCTGGTTTGGACACTGTGAGCACACATCTTGTGCAAAGACTGAAAATACATTCCCGCTTGTATGAATTCTGTGGTGAGCGTCTGAACCACGGAGCTTCCCGGGATGCACAATTGCTCACTCGCCTCAACAAAGTGGTTTGTGTTGCTGAAGATGAGCATGTAGATGTTAAAACGTCTTGCTTTAGTCAACAGAAGCAGATGTTGGAGGGAAAAAAGGAAATGTGCTTTCAGAGAACGTTTTGCAAGATTCAAGAGGAGCTTTTTCGTACAATGTTGATAAAGGTTCAATCCAAGATGAAGTGCGTTGGCCACAAACAGAGTTTTGGGAGTAAAGTCTCTTTTTTTAAAACATCAATTTAATTATCCAGCCACAACGCTTATTAATTTCATTTAAAGTACTGCAACACTATAACCCTTGTGAGAATACCTATGTTTGAACAAATACATTAAGTAACTGTTAAATTTAAGTACTTTCTTAACTCCATGAACTTGCTGCTGCGACCGTAACGTTTCACTAAACCTGAGATAAGTTCCCTTAACAAAGTCACATTTCACTAACAAACACATGCACGTAACCGTGAGGCTTGTGGGAATCTGACAAAGTCATCCGTGTCCGGATGAAGCCCCTATTTCTACCTGCAAACTCACAAAACAGCTTCTTTCTTTTTTATCGCCAGCGGACCAGTCTGAAGGCAGAGGCTTCCCTGAAGGGAAGATGTTTCTGCTTCCGGGTCGTAGAGCACCAGCAGAAGCTCCTGAAGATTTAACATCCAACAATGTTTTCCCATAGAACAAGTAACTTTTCTATTTTTGAACCGAACGACACGTTTGTTTTTTATTTAAAACACCTTCCCAATATGTCAAAGCTTTGTTTTGTTGGAAAAACGCTGGAGGAGGGATTTTTGACAAATGTTGCTCAGAATCATGCTGAATGTTATAAAATATGGGATAAAAAAATAATTTAAAGAAGTTTAAAGCAATCTAAAAAAAAAATGATACAAAATAACACGAGTATTAAAACTCATTTGGGGTTCATGTGACTATTTGAACACGTGGAAAAGAGGTACAGACCCCCACTGGGGTCAGACGGGTGGAGCAGGGCGGGGCTCTGACCTCGCTTAAGGATGTTTAAGGATCATTAAGGATGTTTAAGGATCATTAAGGATGTTTAAGGATCACTAAGGATGTTTGGAGGCGCTGACAGAATACGACCAGGATGAACTGCAGGATTGCACTTCACTGGAATTGTTCCATATATTATTACAGCTGACAAATACATTCATTTAAGGATTGTAAGAGTAGAACCACAGACACTGACAAATGCAACAAACTATTTCCTACTCAAAAGACAAGATTTATAAGTTAAGCTCTTGTATAACGTGCTAATGTTACGGAGGGATGCTCTGGAGAGCTGCTTTAATATCCAGCTGCAGTTCTATCTGTAAAATAAGGAAACGTCGTGAGTAGTGGACCAGAGAAATGCCACAAAGATGAAAATAGAAAAATGTGTTCATCTATTACTCAAACAATGAATGTGTGACCAGCATTGTGTGTCAAAGTCTGATATTTCTTCTTCCTCTGTGCCGTAGAGCTCCATTGTTGTGAAAGACACTGTTGCACTGAATCAGGTGCGACCTCCAGTTCAGAACAGTGTAAATGCTTTAGGGCGGGGCTACCTTGTGATTGACAGGTCCGAAGGAAATTACTGATCCTGTTTCTAAATAAAAAAGATCATTTTTTAAACATTTATATGTTCAGTAAAAAGCAGTGGACTCAGGACTTGTTGACAGAGACGGAGACTGAGGAACAGCAGCTTGTTGGTTCAGGTGTTTTCATGGTACTTTATGGAATATATGATGATCCTTGAAGCAAATGCACCATTATCTGTTTGAGGGGTTGTAAGCATGCAGCTCTCACAGCCTTTTGCAGTGTGAGTCTCTTTAGTGTGAAAATACCTCGATGGTTTCATGATATAAAGGAAGATTAGGTTCTCCCAGCACGTGCAGCAGAAGTAAACACATTGTCTCACCTCCATCAGCTCCTGAGTGTCTGAATGGAGGAAGAGCCCACATTGAGTAACGTCTCCTATGATCTTCAAACTAAGAAGTGCAAGTAAATTGAAGTTGTGTCAATGCTTTTGCTCCAGTTTTTTTTGTTTTTTAAAGATCACACAGCAGCAAAAACTACAATGCAGCCGTTTGCTCACCGCTGTGGGAGTGTAAAGGTTTACCTTTCAGCATCTCCTCGTCTCATCTGCTCTCCTCTGTGTTGCTGTTCTCTGATAAGTGTCTTTGTTCCGTCCTCAGCTCAGAAACAAACAGGCTGTCTGTCGCGGGGTGGATCTGTCAGCTCTGATGCACGAGATCAAAGAGTGTGTGAGCTCAGATCAGTCAGTCAGAGGGCTGAGCAGACAGACAGGTGCACACACACACACACACACACACACACACACACACACACACACAACGCGGAGCGATGTCATCGTGATGGAGAGAAGAGCTCACATTATGCTGACACTGTCTGCTGCATGCAACACACACACACACACACACACACACACACACAAAGTTAAATACTTATGGTGTATATAAATTTGTCATATTGAACAAATACAAATGTTTTGTATTTGTTGCCCCTTCAACATTTTATTTTATTATTTATTCATGTTTCATTGAAAAGACACATTGCTGTTGAGGTTTTAGCCACGTTAGCATAGCATCACTCTGCAACTATTGGATGGACTGGCATTTCATGCTGTGCAGACGTTTATGTTCCCCAGAGGATGAAGTGTAATAACTTGTAAGAAGTCTCTGAGCTCTCCCCCCGCATCATCGTCAGGATGTCAATACTTTGCTTTATGTACAAATAACTGCTCAGCTGCTGACGTCAGCCGCAGCTGTTATCTCTGTTTATTACAAAAGGTGTGAGGAAGTTTACAGTTTGGCACATTGATGGTACAGCTGGGAGTTTCATTTACCTGAAGAGTGGTTTTGTTGGATATAATTCTAATTGTCATATTGTCACTAAGAAAAGACAAACAGCTGATCCACTGAACATGGCAAACATTTACATTAACTGGATAATTTGTAGTAAAAGTAGCCTTGGAGTTGATTTACATGCAGGGCACTTTGAAACAGTCATTGTTTCAAGGTTCTGTTGGTTTGTTTGTTGCACTTTCTGGATGGTAACTTGCTTTGACCTTGACTCACCTTGAACTGAGGCTGTGGCCCCCAGAGGCCCTGCACACTGAAGCTCACAGCCCCTTTTGAAGGTCATGTAACACTAAACATGGCAATGAAGGAGACCAATAGAAGAACAAGCCGATAAGCAGATGAGTTAAACACGTTGGATACCATGTGTAGCAAGAAGATAAATCCAACTTTTTGAGAGCTTTGTTACTCAGATATTTCAAATTGTATTATCAAAAATACATCATTTGTGGTCTCTGGTCTGTAAGCCCTTCAAAAGCTGTTCAATGTTGCATCTTACACAACAATTGTTGTTCACCTTCCAAGTTCTGTTTGCATCCGTAAACTTCATGTGATGTCATTAAAAAGTAATATCTGACCAATCTGGATGTGTTGTTATTATTGTAATGATTAAACAGGTATATCTGGTTTAAGTCACTTTATATTGGTGTTATTTTCATGAAACCTGTAAATTAACTCAAGGTTCACTTACTAACGTGTGTTCATGGTTTGCATGAACTCCATCCACACTTGGTCTTCTTCTGCAGATGAATATGTTTGAACTCAACGGCGGAGGAAGACCATGAGTGTTGGTTAAAAGCTCCAGATCGAGCTGGAAGTGGAGCTTTGTGGGTTGAGACTATTTACAAACTATAAAGTTATTCTTGGAGTTCCACGCTGGTGTTATTAAAGCACGGCCCACACCACAATGCCCACGTTTGTCTTTTGTCTCCAATATTTGCAAAAAACACTTCTAATCATGTCCTCCCATGCTGAAACACATTACATGAAAGGTATGGACATGCTGTAGCATTCAAGAAGAAATCCTGTGCCAGCACAAATTATTATCTCACTTTGATCAAAAATCCTAATCCCATGGATATTTAACCTCAGAGGGAAACAACCTGACCAGGAGAGTCATACTGTGAGTCATGTGCTTAATCCCAGTTCAGTCCCGCTGAGAAAAGAAAGCCCCATGTGACCAATACTCCAGTCATGGAAAACCATAAACTGCAGATAAGAAGTGGACATGTAATCGCGATGTCACCCATTGGTCAGTGGATCGCCGTGATGAAACCTCAAATTCAATCATTTCGCCGTCGCCATCTTGGATTACAGCTGAACCGAAGTTACTCTATTTGGAACGCTGTCAATCACAGTGAGCCCGCCCTTAAGCGAACTCCACCTGACTCTGAAAGGGACCATCATTAATAAATCAAGTGAGAAGTAGGGTCATTTTCTCAGACTTCCAGACACTCAAACTTCTTTTTGCAACTGGAGGAGTCGCCCCCTGTTGGTCATTTGAGGATGCTAGTTCTTAGACACTTCCGCGATGGCTTCACTGAGCGTTGCCGAGTGAAGAGAAAAAGTAAAATGTCGTGGAAATGTATTTCCTTACCCGCCTCTGTCCTTAAAGGGAGAAGGGTTTCTCTCAGCGCTCCCAAAACAGACAACGTTACCGCTAGCAAGGGCTAAAGTAAGTAAGTACACGATGTGCAGCTCGGAAAACATCACAAGTTAAGAGGCAGAGACTCTGAATAATGTCAGTTACTTCATATTTCAAATGCTGCGTGGTAACTGTGGTTGTTTTTAATCGTGATATCATTATATGGTCAATCTGAGAATTGATTTCATAGATAAGTTATTGCTGGATCCCTGACGGAGAGATCTCCCTCTGTGCAGTAGCAGCTCACTGACAACTGGTGGCAGTCATGTGCTTCTGGAGCAGCATGAGCAGGCTGCCAGAGGATATCCAACATCCCAACGTCCTCCTGCAGCTCCACACACACACATGCACGTACAGTGGAGCGACCCACGCTCACACACTTAAACACACAGATTCAAGCATGCGTACGCATGCATGCAGGAATGCACGCACTCCCACGCACGCGAACACAACGAGCAGGAGTGTGATTGTAAGGAGTTTTATTCTTTTCAACCCAACCTTCACTGGTGTGGTTCTTCGCCTGCAGGGCCCGGGCCTCTCCAGCTGGCTGTCGCCAAGCGGCCGTGACAGTGCAGAGATTTAGAGGATTGTGGGCAAAGAGACGGACACAAGGCTCATTGAAGAGGAGAGATTGGTTCCAATTGGGAGGAGGAGGTCGGGGGACTACGCTCCCCAACCCCCGCCCCTGGATTTTCCGGCTTCACCCTGCAAACACTTAAGTGACTGTGTACAAGGAGGATCGCCGTGCAACAATAAAGCCGCCCGGACAACGTGTTTTTATATCCACCGCGCTCCCACGCAGAGAGGACAGATGTACGTCTCACAGCGCAGCCGCAAATACTGGCACGTCACTCAGCGGCTTAATGAACAAGTGGACAGCAGAGGCACCTCGTCAGAAAGTTTACAACCCATTCATACAGACATCTTTGGCGTCTCTTATATCCCCCAGAAATCCAATCATTCCGAGAGGGCTCTTTCAAATCTCTCAGTCGCACTGATAAGAGACACTCTTCTATTCCCAGTTTGGCTTTTGAGGAAGCAAAGTGGGCAGCGTGTTTTCTTTCTCACTGGGAATTGACTTTTTGAAAATTCTATTTAAATTCGGTGACGTAGATACCTTCATGGCCCTCAAGAAAGACATTTTTTTAAATTTGTAATGAGGATGATGACCGGCTGCGTCATTGCTTCGACCTTCGGAAGACCTTTGTTCCAACGTCGGTCCTTCTCTCCCCACGTTTCCTGTCATTTCATCTATTCATCTATTTTCATTCATAAGAAAAAAAGGGAGGCTAATACATTGGAAATGTGCTTCCCTGCAGCATTTTGGAGAAAGAGAGAGAGAGAGAGAGGCCAGCATGAAGGGAATTATAGTAATTAAGTCGGGTCAAGATGGAAGCATGCAACACTTTCAAAATCACTAGATGATAAAAAGGACTTGACCTTAGCTGGAAGCAGATTGTATCACTGCATTTATCTTCTTGTCCAATCAAAAATCACTGTTTATTATCACACCCTGGTTTTTAACAGGAGATGACCTGGTGACCACGCTCACCTGCAAGTCCTCTCATTACACACAGAGAGCTCAAGTGAATGAGAGTAAACATTTAGGACTTTAAGTAGCGTAGCACTTACTGCGAAATAACATGTTCTCTCTTCCTTAAGCATTTGAATCTGTGACTCATTTACCTGCGAATGAACTATTTGAGAAAAGCGTTGCGAAAAGGTTGAGAAACCCTCTTATGGATGGATTATAAATGTCTGTCAGTTGAGTTTATTGGGATTCCTGCCACCGCCACCCTTCAGCTTGTGTCCTGCAACATCATGTTGTTGCATGGTTGCACAGCATTGTGAGTTACGACGTCGGGCTAATGGTTTCAGAGCTGCTAGGTAAGTACATAAGTATATGAATATACAGTTTATTTCAATATCATGTGACAGATGGAGCTCCTTATGATTTGAACAGACTTCTCCCAGCTGAATACTCAGTACTAAAGATGATGGAGGCATTTCATCTCCATTACCCATGGTGCATTTCAGTAAAAAGATAGTTTTTAAGATGCTAAGATGCTAAACGTTATTAGCTTTGCAGGCCTCTCATGAACACTGAGCACATGCCGATACAATCTGTAAACATCGGACCAATTGAATTACCATCTTCATCAGCATCATCATTTAGAGACAAACAATACATTCCTGACTTTTAACTCATTTTAATGTAAATCTTGTGATCGTTTTCTGTAGAAATAACATTCAGAACATATTTACCCACACGGAAAAGAACTAACGCTCAACAGGTTAGTCACCCGAAACAAAGGATTTCACTTCCTGTTTCTCAGTGTGTGCATGTTAGTGTATGTGAGAGTGCCCCACTGGCAAGCTCACTTGTTCCAGCTATGCTATGCTATCTTGTTCCAGCTATGCTACGCTATCTTGTTCCAGCTTCACCCAGCAGCCGGTTGCTCAGTGGTGGTGCTGATTGTGCGCTTCCTTTGTGAATGTGTGAAACAAAGTGTTGCTGTGTAAGGGCATTTGCACCCGAAGCCAAACCCCACTGGACATCTCGTTTTGAGACATCTCGCTGTGGTCGGCTCGGGTGCTCATCCTCAGTTGTCGCATCACGCCATCACCCGACACCAGGATCAGCAGTTTTGCAGCGGTAAAGCTCTTGTGTAGTGACACTGAAATCTAAATTTCCAAGGCAGGCAGATGAAATCATTGGCAGAATTCACTGGAGTGGGGTGGAGGGTGGCGGGGGGAGGCGGTTGGGGGGATTGTGTTTGTGTTATTGACGAAATTCAGTGAAGCGTGAAAGAGCTGCAGGACTCAGCTGGACGGTCGCCAGTGTCCGTATGTCACTGACATCCAAACTCATATCAACGTGTCTTCAGCATGCTTTTGCAGAGACGATAGAATGACATAAAAACATGAGATTACACTTTTGTTTTTCTACCTAAGTAGGTGGAGTTACCAGTTTCTTACATTTGTCCATGCCACTATCATCATTTTAGTTTGAATAATATGCTTTTACAAACGGACGCACTGCAACGGTTTGTGTCTGGCCTGGAGTCTTTTTTCAATATCTGTTCGGGTCTTAACCAACCAGGGTGCCACCAAAGGGACATAATTAACATATTAACATGGTATATTCATAATATTTCTCAATAAATAAACATACTCAAGATTAACTAACTGACTCCTAACGTTGACATTTATTGTTTTTAGTCTTCTATTAGCTTTAACTTCAATGTAGCATTTTCAGCAGCTTCATGTTCATTACCACAAACTGACTCATTCGTTAAGTAGCACACACACACACACACACACACACACACAGCATTGCTTTCACAGCAGGTTAGTTGTGTCATCAGTACATCCCCACTCTGCAAATGCCAGTGAGCTTTTGTCTTTGCAGGATGATGAAGTAGAAGTGGGTGTTGCCTGATGATTGGATCACACCCGCATGCTGTGTTATGGGATAAGATAGTGAAAGGGCCATTCAAACTTTTGTACATTATGAATTGAAATCATTGTTTTGCATCATTCTACTCTTGCAGTAATCATTAACTCTTCTAAAGCACAGGAGTCTCTTTTTATTTTTTTAATGCTGAAACCAAAATTGGTTCAGACATTCATGTTCCCATGAGGATGAATTATAAAAATGTCCAGAGATCCTTGTACTTCTTTTCTGGAGCCATGTTTAGGTCGCAGGGTTTTTTGCTAGCATATGTTAGCGTGAAAAGCCGAATGATAATATGGTAAACATTATCATATCAGGTAAACATCATTACAGACTGGCTAGTGTCATTATAGACTCAATCTAGCAAATAGATTTACTTATTCAAAGTTCACAGAAATACGTGAAATTACTACGATCTCTTAACAGCACGTTAAGTGCTGGTCCTGCCTCCTGCCATGGACCATGACTGTGTGGAGCCGGTCCTGCCTCCTGCCATGGACCATGACTGTGTGGAGCCGGTCCTGCCTCCTGCCATGGACCATGACTGTCTGCAGCTGGTCCTGCCTCCTGCCATGGACCATGACTGTCTGGAGCCAGTCCTGCCTCCTGCCATGGACCATGACTGTCTGGAGCCAGTCCTGCCTCCTGCCATGGACCATGACTGTCTGGAGCCGGTCCTGCCTCCTGCCATGGACCATGACTGTCTGGAGCCGGTCCTGCCTCCTGCCATGGACCATGACTGTCTGGAGCCGGTCCTGCCTCCTGCCATGGACCATGACTGTCTGGAGCCGGTCCTGCCTCCTGCCATGGACCATGACTATCTGGAGCCAGTCCTGCCTCCTGCCATGGACCATGACTGTCTGGAGCCGGTCCTGCCTCCTGCCTCCTGCCATGGATCATGACTGTCTGGAGCCGGTCCTGCCTCCTGCCATGGACCATGACTATCTGGAGCCGGTCCTGCCTCCTGCCATGGACCATGACTGTCTGGAGCCAGTCCTGCCTCCTGCCATGGACCATGACTATCTGGAGCCAGTCCTGCCTCCTGCCATGGACCATGACTGTCTGGAGCCGGTCCTGCCTCCTGCCTCCTGCCATGGATCATGACTGTCTGGAGCCGGTCCTGCCTCCTGCCATGGACCATGACTATCTGGAGCCGGTCCTGCCTCCTGCCATGGACCATGACTGTCTGGAGCCAGTCCTGCCTCCTGCCATGGACCATGACTATCTGGAGCCAGTCCTGCCTCCTGCCATGGACCATGACTGTCTGGAGCCGGTCCTGCCTCCTGCCATGGACCATGACTGTCTGCAGCTGGTCCTGCCTCCTGCCATGGACCATGACTGTCTGGAGCCGGTCCTGCCTCCTGCCATGGACCATGACTGTCTGGAGCCGGTCCTGCCTCCTGCCATGGATCATGACTGTCTGGAGCCGGTCCTGCCTCTTGCCATGGACCATGACTGTCTGGAGCCGGTCCTGCCTCTTGCCATGGCCCTGCTAATGCCCCTCCTCTCTACCTCCTTCTGCTTCATGGATCGTGGTCATCTGGATAGTGGTGCATGCGTACACTACTCATTCTATGAATCTTCATGTAATGTGCGTAACTCTGTTACGTTGTTCATTCTGGTCACATGACATCTATTCTGGTCACATGACATCTATTCTTCTCACATGACATCTATTCTTCTCACATGACATCTATTGCTTCTGTCCATCCTCCTCTGTGGCTGTCCTGAAGCCACGGCGCCGGGCCGGTTAAGGGGTTTTACTATCTTTATTTGGGGAGTTTTTCCTGATCCGATGTGAGGTCCTGTGACAGGATGTTATGTATACAGATTGTAAAGCGCTCCGAGAATTTTTTTTTATTGTTTTTGGGCGATATAAATTAAACTGAATTGAATTGGTGGCACGTAGTGTGCTGCCAGCATGAAAACATTGAGGTTTAGGAAAGAAAACATCACGGTATGGATTGAACGAACTACGTTGGTAAATTACCTTTAATTCAAGACACTCGACACAAACACAGGCCTCCTGGGTGAAAGTCCTGCGTTTGACAGGCGGACCCTCGTAGGTGTTCCCGACGGGGTTTTGGCACATTGCCTGCCACCAGCACAGAATGTGACTCGTGGTCGTTGTGCGTTTTTCTATGCGACCACGCTGAACTCGGCTCCGGACACACAATCCCTGTTAGACACATTAATTAATGGTTGTGGACTTTTCATTGGCTTTGTAGACTATAAGAGAAGTATATAATGTCATGGGACTCTTCTCTTAATCCTCACTGATCTGGAAACAATATTTAGCTTTTCTGTTCCTCACACAATACTTCTATATGCAGCATATTCTTTATTATTCAGTGTCCATGTGGTTTTGGTGTATTTGAGAGTGTCAGCATGAAGTAAAATGAGCTTTGCTGAGGTCTGAGGGAGACTGCATACTGTACAGCATCCTCAAACTCCTTACCTCTGTACAAATACTCTGTCCCCCTCTGGCCCCAAATCCTATTATGTGGGAAGAGGAGTCAAATATATATAAAGTTTAGAGGGAGCGGCTGTGTGCTTCCCTCTTCAGTAAGACTTGGAGGACAGACGAGAGACAAAGGGAAAGGCAGAAAGAGTCTGACAATGGAGGGAGGGGAGAAGGTTACAGCAGTGGGAGCCGATTAGCATACTGCTGTCGTTACACTTCACAAAGAGCATGTATGCTTTTTTATTCATGAGTTTGGTTCAGGGAAGCACACTTTAATGTGGAGTTTAAAAAAGATAAATATCAGCAATGTATGGTCATGGAAATGCGCTCCAGGTTATGTTTTGTATATGAGAACAGGCCAGAGCCCACAGTCGGAAGCAGCGATTCACTGATGAAAATCAATATCTTTTGCTGGTTTTGTGTAGCTGAATACATTAAACCCGATGAGCACAACTGTGAATTAAATACAGATTTGAACAAAGACAAGATTGTCAGTGTTGTAGCGATATATATTTATCACATAAACTCATATTTAACATTTGTGGAAAAGAATGGTCGAAATTGAAAGCAGGAGACAGGACGAGGTCCTGACTTTTAGTTTCTGGTATGTGTCGACCTCCAAGAGCACTGGATCGCACATTTCCCATAATGCAACAGACAGCATCTTTTTGTTCCTGTCTTTGTCTGAAAACCAGAAACTTCGTGGAGAATGTCGCACTTTAGAAAGTCTGACAAAATATAATATAATCATGAAAATACAAAAAAATGTTATTCTGCCGTGTTTTTCTATTGATGACTGAGTTGATGATATTGATTGAGATCCAAGGTCGGCGCTGTACAGTGGAAGGGACTTGCATTACATTTATTTAGACATCTTTTAATGTATGTTTCATGACACAACTGTCACTCCATCTACAGTAGATGTGTAATGCTACATCATGAACACAGGTACATAGAGAATAGATAGACTTGTATTTAGCTTTGTGATCAACGAGTCACAACCCCAAAAATACTAAATAAACTTAAAACGCATTCACTAAATGGATTTAACATCCACACATTTCAACCCACAATCAGCAGCTCACTTCTGTAGAAGAGCTGACGTCGCTGCCAGACGCCGGTAATCAGAGGAGCCGTGGATTATTTAACAGGTGCAGCCAATCAGGTAATCAGGTGTACTTAATTAGGCCAATTCTAACAAAGCAGCAATATCATCTCAGGGAAGCAAATAACCAGTAACATTGGATATTCACAGACATTCATAGAGAAAAACAATTACATCTAAAATAAAATGTGTATTGTGGCAGTTTCTTGAGTTTGTTGGCCCCTCTCCGCTGTGAGTGAGTCTGAGGAAAGTCCACGGTGTTGCATTGCATCCTGACACTGCGTCGCACAATAAGTGAGATCCAGGGCAGTGATGACGGGTGGAGCATCTGCACGCTGATTGGCTTTCACAACACAGTGTCACGCAAACAAATTGTGTTATTCACATCCATTTTGCGTTGACTTTGCATGTAATGTATTCGCTGGAAGAATTCGTAACGCTTTTGGTGTGAACGCAGCATTACTGTCGCTATTAGCACAGATTTGTTTGTGAATTTTACTGATTTGTTTGTGAATTTTACAGATTTTGCATTCAGGGAGACGGTTTTACTCCAAATGTCTGCATATTGCATTATTTGAATAAAATAGAAAATGCAAATAGATGGGAGCATCAAGACACTACTTGCTTGGCAGCTCAGTTATCGGTGAGTTTCTGTGCTTGCTCTATGAATAACTTATATTGTTTGTGTTTTATTTGTGCGGGTTTAGCGACCACAGACGTCGCACCATACTTTTGTGAATTTGCCCCTCAGTCTCTCTTGACTACAATAAAACAATATAATAAACTTACTGTTTGACATATAATATTTATCATGCTCCCCAATCGTAGTTTAATGAGTTAATATGCTAACACGTGCTATCAAATTCTGACTCAACTCTGGCCAGTTCTCCCAGTTAAAGTCCAGTAACTTAACTATGTAACAAATGTACTGATTTCAACCTAAACCACAAGCTTCTTTTAAACGTAGGTTTACCTGTATTGCCTCAACATAACCAGGTTGTTTCCTGTGACCACAGGATATGATTTTGAAAACACAACACAACCACTTTAGTTTAGGAAATCCATCATGGTTGTGTTAGAATAACTATGTGTTTATTCTAGAGAAAACAAAATCACGGTTCAACACGTTTGAACACTGGTCTTGTGGATTAAAGTCTGGGGTTTGTAGGATCTAATCAATCTCCAGCCCACCATAAGTGGTCTTTATTGATTAACACAACGACGTCACTCTGCTGCATTGTCACATGGACGCGTTTAATTAGTCCGTCCGCCATGAAAAAGGATTCTTTAGTGACTTTGCATTGCTGCCATTGTTTTTGTCCTGAGCAACATGGTAACAAATGACATTCCATGTGCACGGGCACAAAACCAATTAATTGCATTTGGATCACTCAAGTCCGAGTGCTTCATCTTCTGGGAACCATGAATGTCTGTAAGAGACCGTTCAGTCTGGACCAAAGTGGTGCACCGGCACGGACAACTCCATCCCTGGAGTCTGCATCACTAAAACTGTAATGACGGAGGCATCACAGTTCCTCCAAAACAAATGTGGTTATGCGTATTATCTGTCTCTGATATCCATTCATATCGAGTGAGTCCTTTGTGGTGGAGTTTTTATTTTTATTTTCTAAATTCTGGACATGGCACATTCATATGGGACTTAGGAAGCAGATTACTTCAGCAGTTACCAATACAAATCAAAGTTAATCCAGTTTGATTGTGTCCTCCAAAGACATTCCTACCATCAGTGTGTATGTTCATGGCCCCAGGGTGAAACTTTGTCCACATCTCTCTCCCTGATAAAAAGGCACAAAGCAGAGCGGAGGCCTGTTTTCATCATGTTACACCGAGTAAACAGACCCAAGCCAGACATCATTTGTTGACGTTGAGTAATAGAGCGATCACACTTGATTTCATTTCAGCAAAAGCAGATCACGTTTGGGTGTGAAAATGGCTCTTCCCTGTCGCCCGGTCCCTCGCATGTTCTTGTCCTCGTCTCGTTGAGAGGGAACCTTTTGGAACGACGGCGCTGCGCCACGAGACACCGGAGAACGTTCCCCCAGCTCCAGACAGCGCCGCTTGTTTTGTTACTGTGAAGAAAAGTGAGTACAAAACAAGTGCAGACAAGTACATGAACACATATCTGACCCAAGAAATTAAACAAAATAAGACACGGACAAAAACAAAGAGGAAAAATGCAAACTGAGGAGAATATGAATATAGACCGAGGTCCAGCAAAATGTACATAGATGGATGTGTGCGTGTGTGTGCGTGTGTGTGTGTGTGTGTGTGTGTGTGTGTGTGTGTGTGTGTGTGTAATGTGTGATCTGGTTATTCGGTGAGTGAGTAGTGTTGAAAAAGGTTGGGTAGTAATATGGGACATATTTCAATCTCCACATAAAAACACAATTACTGTACATCTACACAATTACCTCCACACACACACACACACACACACACACACACACGAAAGTGGGGACCAGAGTCAGCATGCTCCATCACGTGCACATGACCGTCAATATGTGCAGTGAGAGCAGTCACCAGCTTCACTGCTTCCACAATGACATTTTGATGGACTGATGTTATTTGCTTTCCTTTTTTTTCACTCATCATTTTCTCATAACAACATTGATTTTTCCACTCCACTGGCCAACTCTCCGAGCTCCCATAAGGTCAAGGGTCAAAGGGAAATTCCACTATTCCATCTCATTCACATACATTGTAAAACAAACACACGTCACCTGCAGCAACCTGAAAAAAAAAGCTGCATCTTTCAGACATTTTTGGTTTGTGAATAGAATTAATGAAACACTGCAGATTGCTTCAGCGCTTCCCCCGGCTCCTCGCTTCTAATCCAGCCACAGGTCTTCCCTGGCTGTCAAGGTCCTCACGGGGATTGGCAGTTTAATTAACTTCATATCTCTGCGTGCTGCCGCTGCAGCTACTTCTCGCTGCACATGGGGACGTATGCGTGGGAGCTGTGATTTGTGCGTCTGTTCCATGAAGACTTGCTGAAGCTGCGTTGGTTTAATCTACCAGCACAGAGCCGCGTTGAGATGGAGGAGATGAGAGTGCTGGGGACAGATGGCCACCGAACTTCAGCATTGGGAGTTCGTTTAATGTTCTTGCAGTTGATGAAAAAGCACTGAAATAAAAGCCACACAACTTACACGCTCTGGTTGGACACAGGGATTTATTTTCCTGGCGTTAAGCAGTAGCTGGACGGATGTTTTAATCAATGTTGTTGTATAAAAATGGATCAAATGACTGTGTGTCATGTGCATGCGTTGATTGTACTGACTGACTCACAGATCATTACCACCACTCAGCCTGTTAGCTGCTTTAGCTAATTGTTTGGGTTTTTCTGCTCCAAATCTCCTTTGTCAACATTGTTTCCAGCAACAGCTGGCAGCTGTTTTCAGAGAACAATCTCTAAAGACCGACTGTACACGACCGCTCAGCAGCAAACACCCCACGAGCTGCTGAACACAGTGCAGCATTTAGCAGCTAAAGAAACAGATGTAGACCAAACCGGCGCTCTGAGGAGACCGTCATGTGTGTATTTGTATTGAGAGGCCTTCCCATACTGCCACAATACATACATCATGTGTTGTGTGACTCTGGAGGCTCTTCCAACAGAAAATCAGAGGATAAAGTTGAGGTACTCGGGGGTGAAGTTTGAAATACGTTGGCTTTCACCAGACAGACAGGGTCTAATATTCAATGCTAATGAACTTCATCATTTATTTATACATGTTGCACAATTTAGTAGATGTGTAATACTCTCTGCTTAAAATACGTCAGCTGAACAGAAACAGGACTCCAACTGAATATAATGGTGATATGTGTCTTTTGCCGTGGATACACTTTGGTCAGACGGGTGCGACACGTTACCTGTCACACCTGTGCTCCGAGCTTCTCGCTCGCTTTGGGATCCGATCTGACAGACCACATGGCGTAGACGTGGAGGCCTGGCCTTCATTGTGAGGGGGTTGCAGTGGGTATCAAATGTAGGTCTCCATCATCGGGTTAGGTCTGGAGCTGAGACCTGCTGCCTGAGTCCTGTTACATCACTGCAGATGAAAACACAACATTTGATGGTTTTGATGATGCTTTAAAATAAAAAAAATGTAGATCACAAACTAACACAGGACTGTTATTGTTTAGAAGTTATAGGAAAATGTGTTTATCCCCTCAATAAAAGCTATTCTACTAAAGCGGCCGGAAGGAAAAACACAAATCGTATGGAACTTTTATTGTGAAGGATTTAGGAGAAATAAAACGTGTTTATCCACCATTTTACAACTGCTTCTTGGACCACAAAATAAACCAGCTCGCCATCTGATCACATTGAAGTGTCACGTGTGCGGACTCAGCTGAGCTCCATCCGGCATCCTCGCACTAGTGCAGAGCCCGTCAGGACGATTGCTTTACCAATTTTGCCGCGTTCACACCAAAAGAGTTGCAAGATATTTACATGTAAAGTCAATGCACAGATGCAAATGGTTGCGAAAAGGCGAACTTTTCAGCCGGCAGCGCGAATGACGCGAAAAGTGAATATTCAGGTTTTTTTGCCAGATTTGAAACAAATCGCCCGACGCTGAGTTGCAAAAGCCAATCAGCATTGAGAAGCTCCGCCCGTCGTCACCGCCGTCCTGCCGGAGCAGAATTCAACATGGCTGCCGGTCCGCCTGAAGGAGCGCTGGACTTCATTCAGACACTCGTCCTGGAGGAGTCGGAGCTGTGTGCGACTACGGATAATATTATGAACCCAGACACGGGGACGCTTCATGTTCTGATGTTTGTGGTATTTCCACAACAAGTACAACGCAGAAATAATTGTGAATGTTACATGGTTGTTAGCGGAAATGAAAACTGTTTTTTAGGAACGTGACCGGGTCAGTTTAGGTTAGCTAGTGAAGCTATGTGCTGCTAACTGGGGGTAACGTAGCCATGACCTCTTTCTGACTCGAGTGGTTGCAAAAAAGTGAACCACATAAAGTCCAGCCAGTCGCAAATGTTTTAGTGTGAACGCAACATTACACCGAGTCAGTCAAATGAGCTACTGAAGGACAGTCAGCGACTCCTTCCATGATATCAAAAGGCCGTGGACAGACACCACTACATGCACACACCTCAGAGGAGGAACTTCTTCAAACGTCATCATTACTTCATGTCTTTGTCTTTGCAGCAGCTTCATCTTGCTGAAATGAAAAGTAGTAGCTGCTTTTCTATTTTATGTGTTGTGAATCTTATTGTTTGTGAGATGTTGAGTCCTGATGGGTTTTGGTGACCTCTTGGCATTTTGCACCCTCTGAGGCACAAATGTTACATGAGCGCACTAGATAGCTCATAATCTATTGACCAGATAGCCGTGACCTTCTCTAGCACATTCATGGCCCCGGGGAAATAAACATGACTGCTTTATTCAATACTCCTACCACCACATGTTACATTTTCAGCCACACATTAAATGTTGTTTTAAACCGTAATGGCCGACGGTGACAACAGTGCTCTCGAGTCCAAGACTCTGGCCAAGATCAATATCTTTCAGCAAGATCATGTAATTACCATCGATGGCTTCATGGACTCATTAACGAGTAGTCGGATGGCCTCAGGAAAGCGATGCTGAGCTGGTTATTGGTTTTCCAGGTAGCTTGTGTTAAACTGGCCGTGTGCTGTGACATTACAGAAATACAAATAAATACAACTAGATAGAATTTCACTACAATTTCAGAAATTCTAATAATTTGAGTTATTTTTTTATTTTTTATAAATTGCTTGCTTCACACTGGACAAACTGCCTGATGTTTTATTTCCAAGCAATGTCTGATGTGCTCAATCTTTTAGAGGGACAGTTTTCACCAAGGAGTGGTCAGAGATCCGGGAAAGAAAGACGACATGGCCGCCCTCAGCAACAGCACCGAGCTGTGAAGACATTAGGTCAACATCGAAAATAGATTTCCTCATTTCAACAGATGAGCTTTTTCTGGCCTGGACGAGTCTCAACCCTTATACTTGAGAGAGAGAGAGAGAGAGAGAGAGAGAGAGAGAGAGAGAGAGAGAGAGAGAGCGCAAAAGGGAAGGAGGAGGAGAAAAATCTCTACAATTAGACTGCACTGGCTCTTAATTAAATATTGTGTGGTTTAATTAGGAAAATTATCACTGAAGCTAAAACCATCTTCACAGATGTTATAACTGAGGCTTTTGTGCAGGGTTGGGCCGTGGAGGAAGGAGGGACGAGGTGGGGGGGGGGGGGGGGGGGTCAGCCATTGCTCAAATGTAATGCAATTTGCTCCCATTGTCCACAATAGCCATTTTCATTAGGGGGGAATTGAAAGTATGAGGCAATTAGTGGACGAGTTGATCTTCAGCTGAGGGTCTGACAAAAGGTGAGTGGCTGAAGGTAATACGGCAGATTGGAGAGAGGACCGGGATGATTAAAACTCAATTAAGGATCACCACGATCCTAAGAAACCCAACATGAGAGGTCATGTTGCCGTATGGTGAGAAAAACAGATTGAATGCTCACACTGGGTCCCAGGGCTTGAGGAGGATGATGATGATGATGAGCTGTTGCACTTTGGTCCAGAGTGAGACGTCACACGCACTAGTGGCCACATAACCATAACATTTGCAATGATTATTAATGCCATTTAATTCATTTGCTCTCACTGCTAGCATGGGCGCAAACCTTTTCTATTTTGGACACCCTTTGGTCAACTTCATACTGTTTTTATAGACACCGTATGATGATCAAAAGGCAGGAGGTAATAAATATGGGAAATACTCAACCGGGTTGCCAACATTGGAGCATTGACTCTAGGACCACATCTTACCCGTCATCTCAACTGTCAGCTCACTTATAAAAGGCTCGAACTGCTCGATAACACAGACAGAGGAAAGTGCCGATCCGGGTTTCCATGTGCCAGAGTGTTGCATCAACCTGCCACGATACTTGTCAGGACACGGCCGGTAATCGGAAACAATGGCTGCCGGCGCTTTGACACCGGCGCACGCTGCTGCCGCGCGTTGGCCTTTACTTTCCAGCTTCCACAGAAACATCATCCCGCTTCCCGCTCTGGCACTCAGCTTCAAATGTAGACCTTTACATTTTCCACTATCGTACTTAAACTTTAAAGCTCATCACCTGCTCCTGCAGCGTGTCTTCTTCTTCTACTTGCTGTCTTCAGGGCGCTTTCACACTTCAGGAAGTCTGCTGCACGTCAGAAAAATGTCCAATCACTTAACCCACTCTTCATGAACACTTCAAATGTTGAAGTGGTATTCAGAGATCGGTGTATCACATAACTCTCCACTGGTAGCCAGAGAGGGACAACAACTCTGGCCAGGAATCTAACATCAGATCAGACTGAACACAATGACAGAGACTGGAGCCACAGCTCTTTATTTTAATAAACATCTGCTTTCCTATGGCAAGTCATTCAAGTTGTTTAAAGTATAGAATGAACTCTGGAAGGTAATTGTGATATTTTGACATGCTGAGGTCAACCCTGCCATCATGTGTTGGTTTTAAATAAACACTAAACCATCAGTCAGTTTCCAACAGGGCAATTCCCTGTTTATTGGACTCCATCTTTCTCCATCTGGCAGTGATGTATTTGAACAAACTGAACCGTGTTTCCGTATCTATGAGACTAACAGGATGGCCTCTATCACCGAGCGCGTCCCAGATCTGACTAACAAGCTGCATTGTAAACCGGCTCTTGTGTACGTCTGGGGGCCATTTTGCTTAAAGGTTTTGTGATATAGGTCATTTAAGATCAATATATAAAGCAGTATAGCATGTTTTCTGAAGATTTTGTCACAGGGGTAAGAAAGAGGATCCAAATGCAAAAGCAACAGTGCAAAATAATATTTGGCAAAAAACTAAGGACACGCCTCCAACAGGCCGAGAGGGAGAAAAACAAGTAGAAGAAACAAAACCCAGGAATCAAAACACCGGACAGAAAGAAGAATCACAAAAACCAAGACTCTGACAGGACAAACACGTTGTACTCGCAGTCAAAACACAGTACAATCCCACACTGGGATCAAGACAAACAGGGTTTAAATACCCAGGGAGGGAACAGAGGATACAAGAGGCTAGGACCTTCAGCATATACCAGGAACACAAAATAAACACAAATAAATAGTATATTTAAAATAACGACATGTTTTATGGGCTCGACTTGACACATGAAATCTACTGAGCGGTTATTCTTTAATTAAGAACGTTAGTGCAAATTAATCAAATGTTCTGAGAAGTTTGAGTCAGTATTTGAGTCAATTGAGAGGATAATTGTGTAACACCATGTCTCTATATATGATTTTATCCCAATATGATTCTATTAAAAGATGCTGAATTCCCCCCCGCCTTACACTTGTGCACTTATTTCATCTTTTCCTGAAATCTGCCCATTTGGAGTGCATTTTAGTGTCGACCTCTCTGCCCTTCATGTTGCAAGACGTCCTGGAGCCTCCACGGGGGTTTCAGTCTGCTGGACCACCAAATAACAACAACAGCTGCTGCACTCTTATGAGGGAAAGATTAAAAGACGACTTCTAAAGATTTCATTTCTCTTTTTTAGAAGGGGCAGTAAAAAACTTAACCTGGTAACAGCAAACCTTTGCAACCAAAAGGTCAAGCTGGACCCACACGAGCGACTTACGCTAAATAAATCTCTCTGCAGTTGGAGGCTTCAGTAGAGATGAGCTCCATCGCATGTATGATTTTGAACATATATACGTTCAGCTGCACTAGCAATAGTTGCGAGCCAATTGTTATATTTTTCAGGCGTGCTAACAAGTCAAAGCGCTGATGCAGCTCTCTGCTCCCTGACAGCAGCTTGCTCAGAGGCCTGGAGAAGTAAATGTCTTTACTGGCGGCTCAGGGCCTGATTCCTCGGCACAAGGGTAAAAATAGCACAAATACAATGCTGCAGATTATGATGTGCACAATAAAGGTGTTAAAAAACCGAGCCGCGGGAACGTCAGTTGAATGAAAATCAATGTGAATTACAGCTCGACTTCTACAGCTAATTCCAGATAGAAATGCGCCACTCCATCTCCATCCTCGAGTATTAACATTTCAGATAAGCATGTTTTCGCTATTCAAGCCAATTAAACAAAAAAAAAACATATAGATGGTTAGCAACTACGGGGTAAATTACTTTTTGCTTGTATTTGACAAATCCTCCAGCAAATAAAATCATTTTTTTATGCTACCAAAATGTTGATGGCATTTTGTTGAAGAAGCTAATTTAAATTCTGAGTGGGTGAAGGTCTGCTGCCCGTCCGGCACAAGATGAGCCCAGAGAAGCAAATTGCAACGGATTCAATCCGTCTATTTTCATGGGCCGTAAATGAATGCAAATCAGATAATTATAGTCGAAAAGTCTCTGTAAAATGCTGCGAGAGCTCTGAACAGTCTGATCAGGTATGCGGACACACCTGAATCAATGTAACAAACAATAAAAAAAGTTGTGTCTTCCTCCCCCCAAAGAAATAAAATCAGCACACGGTGCGTAACAGCATTATATAAATTTCATTACAGAGAGACCTCCGAAAACTCATTTCAGCCTGGAACTGCCAGTCCCTTTCATTGCCTTTATGAGGTGAAACATGTCTTGTTAAATAAAATGCTATATATAATTTCTTTCCCTCCTGATATTCTGGCGTGTGTTTGCTCTCACCTCCTTCCTTTCCTGGGCCACCTGTCGTGTAATCCTCAGTCTTTTCACCAACGTGCTGTCCATCGCCATGAAAGCCGTGTGAGTGTGTCACTGTTTGTCTTTTCTTCTCTGGGTGGTGGGAGCTGCTTTTCTCTGCTGGAATCCTAAAGTTGATCCAGCATGGTTTGTCTCAGTCCCCTGATGGCAGCTTAAAGGCCACTGTTTTTCCTCCTCGCCATCAAAGATGAACCAGAAAGGGGAGAGGACAAAAGCTAAAGCTAGCATCACCTCCTTGTATGTGGTGTACCAGGAAAAAAACATGCAAGTGGACCTTGAATGCAGTACAAACAACCATTGTTTTCTCATCAAAAGCTTTTATTTGTGTTGTACTTAATTGACCTGCTATGTTACAAGATCTAACTAATAACTAAACTTAAGGACAGCTTTGAAAGGCATATTTTATTTTTTTAAGACAACTGAGGAAACTTTACCCAGCAATAAAGGCCACGCGGTTTTGTCGACTGTACAAGCGGTTGGTTCTTTATTATGACACTCCATTCCCTTGCTTATTGTTATAGTAATAGAGCAAATGTATATAATGATGTGGTGCTTCACCAGGGACATTTGACCAGAGGAAGCCACACAGCAGTCTTCCACAAAGAAAGACTTCACTTTTGGCTTCGTCAGACTTCAGGTAAACATCTGGATTAGTCCATAGCTCAAAGCTAGCGAGTATGACTAATTTTCCAGGAGTTACGATTTCTTCAAACTGAAAATAACACTGTTAAAAGAAAAGCACGTGGAGAAGAGCTGAGAACGGCACTGAATACAAATCTGTTTTTGTAATTCTCCTGGATAGCTTCAGCTGTTTGACAGATGGTTCATCCAATCACCTGCCACATACTTTTTTTGAAGCAACTTCCCTTTTTTGGAAAAAGTTTGGCTCAACATTGAAAAGGATATTTTTATTTGATATTTCAGTTTACAATAAAACAATACAAAAACACTTAGCATAACTTCTGGTAGCATAAACACTCGGAAACATAACGTCTGGTAGCATAACCTTTAGAAGTATAACTTCTGGAAGCATAACGTCTAGTAGCATAACATCTTGTCGCAAAACTTCTGGTAGCATAACTTCTGGTGGCATAACGTCTAGTAGCATAACGTCTGGTAGCATAACGTCTGGTAGCATAACGTCTTGTAGCATAACGTCTTGTAGCATAACGTCTGGTAGCATAACTTCTGGTGGCATAACGTCTAGTAGCATAACGTCTGGTAGCATAACGTCTGGTAGCATAACGTCTTGTAGCATAACGTCTTGTAGCATAACGTCTGGTAGCATAACTTCTGGTGGCATAACGTCTAGTAGCATAATGTCTGGTAGCATAACGTCTTGTAGCATAACTTCTGGTAGCTTAACGTCTAGTAGCATAACGTCTGGTAGCATAACGTCTTGTAGCATAACTTCTGGTAGCATAACGTCTTGTAGCATAACTTCTGGTAGCATAACTTCTGGTCGCATAACTTCTGGTAGCACAACCTCTGGTAGCATAACGTCTAGTAGCATAACGTCTAGTAGCATAACGTCTAGTAGCATAACTTCTGGTCACATAACTTCTGGTCGCATCTGGTAGCATAACCTCTGATAGCATAACCTCTGGTAGCATAATGTCTAGTAGCATAACGTCTAGTAGCATAATGTCTAGTAGCATAACTTCTAGTCACATAACTTCTGGTCGCATAACCTCTGGTAGCATAACTTCTGGTAGCATAACGTCTAGTAGCTTAACCTCTAGTAGCATAACCTCTGGTAGCATAACCTCTGGTAGCATAACTTCTGGTCACATAACTTCTGGTAGCATAACGTCTAGTAGCATAACCTCTGGTAGCTTAACGTCAAGTAGCATAACCTCTAGTAGCATAACCTCTGGTAGCATAACCTCAAGTAGCATAACTGCTGGTAGCATAACCTCTGTTAGCATAACTTCTGGTCGCATAACTTCTGGTCACAGAACTTCTGGTAGCATAATCTCTGTTAGCATAACTTCTGGTAGCGTAAAAGAGAAAACAATAGTTGTGTTTGTGAGTCACATTCATTAACATCTTAGTGTAAAAAAATAAAAAGTCTACAAATATGTAGCCTAACGTCATACACGCATCACGTAGCCAGTGTAAAAATACTTCATAACAGCTGCTTCAGTGATGAGTTAACTTGCAGCGCCTTGCAAACCTTCAACACAGTTGTCCGAGGAAATGGTTTTTGCCTTTTACAAATTATGTTCAAAACGGGAAATGAACAATACGGTAAAATATGTCTCTCCGTTCCTCACCTAGCGTGGGTGCAAACCGTACGTTTCAACGAGAACTGTTGCTTCTGCAGAAAGTCTGGTTCCTGTTGATGATCAATGAGTAAATAGTTGTTTTTCCTTCCATTAGTTGTTACTTTGTAAAATCTAGTTAGACGGGATATTTTTGATAATCGAGTAAAGTTAACTAATTCAACGTAAGTCAGGACAGCTATTACTTTTTATAGTGTGTCATCAATGCACTTTTATTGTGTTCACATGTTTCATGTTAGTTCATAATGTAAGTGTTTAACCTTTATAAAATGCCCTGTGTTTAATATAACCTAACCTTTAAGAGCTATTTCAGCATCAGCTTTCCACCTTTGAAAGTTTCCTCTTCACTCGCTATGACATTTCCCAGGAATAACAACAATAATAATATGCTCTTGTATCTATTTGAAACTTGCACCTCTGCAGCAACACATTTCTCATCTCGGTTTTGGAGTCCACAGTTCATATTGTGCTTTCTCTGAATGTATTATTTTGAAATGAGTTGTGATTGCCAACGGGGAAATGCTGCAGTCCCTTTGAGCTGCTTCCTGCATCAGGATCTAATTATTTCTGCTGGTTGTTTTTCAGACGTGACGTAGAGGCGTGATACTACACCAGGGTCATTTAAGGACTTCAAAAGACATCGGGAAGGTGATGGGGGGGTTCTCCAGGTAGTAAAATGTTCTTCACTCATGTTTTACATAATACAAGCTATTAGATACATACCATCTGTCAGACAGCAGGAGCCTCCACAACCGTCTTTTGTAAATGATGCTTCCTTCTTACTAAATGTCACTCGGTAATGAGTATGGCCAGAATGACGACGTCAGTACAAATACCAGTACTCTGATACCCTGAAGTCATACTGATACACATAGAGTACTTTATCACATCCCCGTCATGTGAATGGAAGCAGACAGTACATCCTGGTTTACACACGCCGTAGTGAAGCCTAAATGACTAAATCATGCTTGGTCGTGCACCTGAAGTGCGATCACGTGACTCTCACTATTTACATCTTCAGGCCAGTTTGTTTTGAGTTAAATATCTATAAATATAAACATGTTGCAGTCAAATAATATTGGTTACAGGATATTCAAGCTTTTCTTTATAATGCATGTAATACTTGACTTGTTTCTTTCCAGGGTTTATATAAAAGTAGTCCATGCATACGAGATATAAATATACAGATAATTACAATTGCTCCATGGCATTATTTTCTGGAGAGCCATAATATAGACACCTGAGCTCTGAGCTCATGCAAGTGTCTGTACAACAGGTGGTGCTCGGACGCACAGGTGGTTGAAAGACACTGCTGCGCTAGTGTTGAGCTGTTCGTGGTGAAATGTAGCCCCTTCAACGTGCAGCCGGCGAGTTCAACCATTGCAACCTCAAGGGTGTCCTCCCAAAACACCATCAACACGTGAACTTTCCGATAAGGGACAGTAACACCCTGGACCATGTGTAGAGCAACGTGAAGGGATGGAGCCTGCAGAGCTGTGACCCAGATACTCTGGACTGATCACATCTCAGCATTCAGACCAGACTTGGACATTGCAGCAATGCACAATGCACTTTATACACTAAGCAATACTATTATCATATATTTGTGTGATACTGTTGTTTTATCTTTTGTGCCTTATGTTTTACCGTAAGTTTATTGTAATTCTGTGTTTGCACTTCTGCATTGACTTCACCGTCAAGAGCCAGAGGTAGCGCACATGCTGCTCGCTCTCTTCCCCTCCACTAGCTCGAGTTACAGAAACACAAAAACATATTTCTGATCCGATCACAAATAATCACAATGATAACAAATTGACTATCACTGTTTTATCAGAAATATAGTCTTTGCGTCTTCTCAAAGAATTGAACATCTCTCGTGAATTCTTTTCAAACCATGTGACTGTGTGGGGGAGTCAGCGGGGAGCCACCCGGCTCAGCTGGAGGAGGATCCCGATGTTTATGCTCCATCTTCCACGAACCACAGCAGCCAGAGGAAGCCAGACAACACATTTGAAAATCAACTTTAAGAAATGAATTTCTTCAACGGAATGAATTGTCTCAACTTCGGTTGCTCATGTTTTCAGAAATGAAAGCTACGATTCCACAAGATGCAATAAATCACATGAAGAGAGGAGGTCGTACATCAAGACGAGCAGTTAGGTCAGATGCATATTCTCCAGTGTGAATGATTGCTAAGTATTTATTCTTTTTTTTTTAAACGACGTACTCCACTTGTGACTGATACAGAATATCAATCTAAATCTACAAAATAGAGAATCTTCCAATGTTAGTGTCTGGAGAGGGCTAATGTTGGTCTGCTGGTCCATGACTTTGGAAATATTCGATGGAGTGCCGTACAATGTGGTACACACATTCATGGTCTGGGATGAAACCTCCTCCTTTAGGTGAATCCATGTTGCTGCATCACTGCCTGGGGGCCACATTTGTTGATTGATTGAAAATGTTGCATGGAAATTCATGCTTCCCAGAAGATAAATCCTCATGATCATGAGGTAACACTAACTTTCTTGCTGATCCTAATTTCTGCTAATGCTCCGTAAAATTCCTTCATCCTTTTTTTTTAAAACACGCAAGTATTTTGTCTTACGCGCAAAGCTCAGCTTAGAATTTTCAGTGTGGTGTATTGAGTATTGTTGATGTTTTTATATAGGATTTGGTGGTAATAAGTGGAACTGAACATAGTAAACGCTCCTATGTAGGAGTGAAAAGTATTACTTGGTAAATATTTTTATTTGGCAGTGACAGGTAATGACACCTAGCTTGAATACTAGACGAACTGGGATGTCTTGTTCCAATTTGCTAAACATTAGCATGATAGCAAGCTGCTGTTAGCATCTAGCCTCACAGAGAGGCCTGCAGTCGACTGTTGGTCTTGTTAGAGAAAGAGCACATTCAACACCAGCGCTAGCCGATTGCTGAACCTTCTGTACAGCCAGGCAGGTAATGAGTGCTGCTCTTCAGCCGTCACCCGGTGAACCTACTGTAAGCTACGGCTACGTTCAACCTCAAGTCTTTTCCACAATATATTTTCAACTCAAAGTCCCAGACAAATGAATGTGTCTAGACACTACAATATCACAGTTTACACCCTCGCGTTGACCTGTCTGACTCTGTGCTGCTGTTATTCTTCACACTTTCATAAGGGGCACAGAAATATGGTTTCCTAATTTCCTCCATATATCCAAACAGAACATATTTAAAGCTGCTCATGTAAGAAGAAGAAAACACCATATAGTGAGCCAAGGCTCGTGATTAGACCACCGGCTTAGTGCTGGGTGGCTCGGTGCTGCGGCCGCTACAACAATGAGCTCATTAAATTTCTGCTCATGCAATGTGACTATATTTTGTGCTGCCCTTTACGGCACTGAAAAGAAGTGACTTCTTTTATGCTCATGAATACAATTAGTTTAATTAGTTCACCCACATTTAAGATTGCAGAACATCTCACTATGGAAATCCCATTACAACTCTTGAATGTGCCACTCTCTCTTAAGATTCCCTTTGGAAGAGTCACTCTGATCATTATCAGGTGATAAAGAGGCCACTGGGTGCAAAGAATTATTCAGATACATAAACGACTCCAAAGTTTTCAGATAGGTGGATCAGGGTGCCACTTTGACTCATTTCACAGAGACTAATCAAGTTCGGACTAAATTGAGAACCACGTCTTGAGTTGAAGCAAGTTCTCGCTCTGCATTACTTGAGCAAGTTTGACCACAAAGATCTATTAGTTTGCATCAGTCGAGCTATGCGCGGCAGAGAGTAGGAGGGGCTTATCTCCATGTAGGTACCAACAGCGTGTCATCAGCGAAGGCGGTGATAACCACTATTGCTGCTTTTTTTCCTCCACACGTTCACACAGCAAATCCAAAGGATGCCCGAATACCTACATGAGGATGACGAGCTGTAAGAAGTCTGACGTTGTGCTTGTCGGACCCGTCTGCAAGACGACATGTTTTCAAAATGGCTGCTTTCTGAATGGAGTTCTGATCCATTAGTTTTAGACTACATTTAGATTATAGCTCCTCCATCAACACTCTAACGTTACAGCAACGTTACCCTTCATACTCCTGTCTGTAGTTTATACACATTTTTACGCAGCGTTTGGTTTGGTTTCTGTACAAATGGAGGCACCTTTTTTTCCTCCTTTTCTAATTCAACAACGCCAGGACGTCAGTGACAACAGGAGGAGGATCTCCTCCAGTGTGTGCTGGTACCAGAGGAAAGGTCAAGGGTCAAATCAGGAAACAAGATGCCGATGCGCTCCGTGCACAACACACAAACCAACGGGTGACATCATCAGTGAAATCAGATAAGTGTCTGGTGTTCTGCTGTCAGGGACAACGTTCCACCCTGCAGCAGCGTTAAAGCGAGGATGAGGAATATGTTCTGTGTGGATCCGGCCACAGTCTGGCCCACTTCAACAGGAGGGGAAAGGCTTTCCAAATAGCTCTTCATCGCTCATTTGGCTTCGTCCGACTCTCCTTGACCACCTTTAAGCTGTGGTGATTAGTCATGCAGAGGGAAACCTTGATATTATCCGATGCCTCCTTATGTAATAATGTGTCACTTTGAATTCATTTTCTTTTGATTACGATATATTTTGTAATACTTCTTCACATTTAATTTATCATCACTTTCTCATCATCTTATAAGACTTTCATGATCATCAAAAATTGGTCTGTCCAAGAGGTTTCACGATAAATACACAATACTTTTGTCACCAAAAGAAAACAAAAATCATAAAATGGTTAATTTATAACCAGAAAAAAAATGAATCCACAATCATCCCGTGCAAAGCGTTGACCTCCTTCAGCTCATTGGTTTGCTGTTACAGCCCACTGCAGTTCAGTCTCTCCCTCTCTTATTCATTATGTATTAATTTGTTGAGTTATCCTTTTGTCATCTATTAATTAACAAAATGTTGGAGGAAAAAAAATGAAGAATCACAACTTTGAGGCTTTTCAACAAATCCAAAATAGATAAATTATGTAGAAAAAAAGGAGCGAAAACTGGTAAACGTTTAGCAGTTTTGCTTTAAAAGTGACTGATTTGATTGATCGATTATGAAAGTAGTTGTGGATTAATTTATTTTGCCACTTGGCAAACTTGACTAGTTTGTGATTAATCTCTTGACATTTGGCTAATAACTTAATCTTAGTTGATGTTTGATCTCCTGTCGCTTGGCTACTCGATCAATCTCAGTTGGTGATGGATCTTCTGTTGCTGCAATGTGTAGTTGGTGAATCATCTCTGGTCGTTCAACCAGAGATTCATTCATCGTAGTCGTAGTTCAAAGGGAAGCTTCTTTTCAAACTGGCAAAATATTCCATGATATATATTAATGAAGCTCCATGTAAATAAATATATTGCATCTTGGTTAAACTATATTCTCACAGCTCAGCAGACATTGAGATGATGTGAGCAGTCACATCGGAATGATTAAATATTGCTGATTAGCAGCTGAGACGTCCCACTAATGCTCAACATCTCAAAGCTGCAGAACCCTTTTATTACAAGCTCGTGACAAACATCATGTAACACAGTCAATGTCATTACCCTCAGTGTCTTACATAGAAGAGTCAACCTCATCACTGATGCCACGCACGCTTTGTTTAGTTCACATCAACGAGTCATCTTAAAGTTTAATTGGGAATTTTATGTCACCTGCAGGTGACAGGAGGCGTATAATTCCCGCTGCAACACCTGTCGTCCACCAAGGTCATCCTCAGTAAGGCCGCGCACACGGAACAAGAGGGCCGTTTGATTTGCATGCATAATACGTCTTTAATGTTCTTCCGTTACTCCCGGGAGTCTCAGGCAGCACAAACTGGAATCGCGATACTTAATGCTTTTATTATTCTCCGACACGTGAGTATTTACAGGCTTGTGTTTATTGTATGTATTTATTCAGCAAAGTCTTGGGAAAAAAATGTGTATCTGCAAAAACATCACTTTTAAAAGATACTTTGATCGTAACTATGAACATCCAGCATGATGTGAGCCAGATTCCCCAAAAATGCCTCCTGGAGCGTCAATAAGACACCTTTTTGGAAAGATTAGGACCTAAAGAATCATAATATGCAACAATAATCACAATAAAACAAAGTCTTGTCCTGTTAGGAAGGAGTTTCAGCCAAAGAACTGTGTTGTTTGGTTTAAAAATGGAAAAAAATGACGTATTTTATGCCAAAAGATTGTCTGAATGGGGCATATTGGAGGATTTTTGCGCTTGATTTCCAAAAGGTTAAATGTCTTGTGAAAGGAGGACAATTCACATTATCTGCTCCACTTTCAACGGCTCAGCTGGTTATGATCCATATGCTAAAGTCCCAGTTTTTACAGAGCAACACCTCCTGGTTTGGGTTTTTTCTGCAGCAGGGACAGCGGCAGCCTTTTCCATTGCAGTGAGGAATATCACCAGAGTTTGAATATTAATGAAGTGCTAAACTTTGAACAATATACTTGTGATATTAAAAGGCCACTGTTCTAAGTATTACAATAAAAGAGTCGGTTGCTCCAGGCTGCGTTTCTTCAGAAGGGAAATTAAGTTTGGCCACTGCGGTGGAGTAGTGCAGAGAACGAAATGCCATTTTATCCCATTGAATGTGACATTATTTCCTCCATCTACTTCCCTGCACCTCTCAGAGAGGAAGTCGGAAGCGTGACCTTTTCTAGTTTCCTTGAGGCTTTGCTCGAGCAAAATACCCTTCGATATTTTGCTGCGCATCTGAGCTAATTGAATTTAAAAGATTGCGTGTGAACCCAGGCCTGTGGTAATGAGAGCCGAACTGCCTGAGAACAAAAGGTCTGTCAATTGATAGAAAAGGTGGGCGATCCCTCTGACAATTTGCTTCAGACAGAGCCTCCAAAGGGCAATCTCCCACCCGGCCTGATCCTCTGCGGGAGCCAAAAGGGCACTGAGGGACGACTGTTGAGTTATGGCCTCCAACCCGTCGATCCCAGCCGGCTGCTTTATCAGACATCAGACATCATCCTGGCACTCGATAAGTCACAAGCGGTGGGGATATACCGGCGACAAAACTGTCGGAATCAAGGAATTTCCTCCGGCACAACAATGTCAAAAGATAGGTTGACATTTGTTCTTAAGTTTATCTTGAAACAATGGTTTTACAACGGTTCTTACCAGCCACGATAAAAGCACCGGTGTTGCTCTTGCCTTGTGAGTCTGTGCGCCGCAGCGGTTTTGAGTCCTTGCTTTGAGAACTGGCCTGATCGGCTGGCGTGATTCCATCGCTAGATAGCTTCCTTGCTGTAATAATTCACTCCTGTTCAAAAGCATATGGGTAAATATTGATATGGGCACTTGAACCGAATCTTTCAATTCAATTAGGCACCAGCTATGGATTATTTTGGTGTTCGTTTTTGATGGAAAGGTATACATGGATAAGCGTAAGTTGAATACGCAGCCTGACCCGAAATCCATGAGCAATGAGATGTACAAGCATTGAAACCTGGAGCACTTCCTGCCGTGGTGGGATGCGGATGGAGTTGTAGGGGCATGTTGGAGAGGGAGAGGCTGTGAATCAGGCCCAAAAGGAGGGAGGCTGAAACGGCATGGTGGGTAAAAAAAGGAGCCGGGACCAGTGCAGGAATCACAGGAAACGGCTCCAAGTGCCGAAAGCAGGACGTTCAAGTTGCTACTGATACAAATAGCAGCCTTCATTGGATCCCTATCTTGTGATTGCACGTTTTGTGTGTCCCACTGGTTAACTACTCGCAGCTGTTCGGCTATCAATACCCCCCTCCCCACGCAAGCTAATAAGCGAGCGCTAGTTAGCTTGCGAGCTAGCGCAGAGCTGCTTTCCACCGCACGTCGGGAGAACAGCAGGCCCAAGTGTCATACACAGCGTCCATCGGGAAAATCTGCAGGGAAAGTCTGCTTCTTCTTCTATGGTTTAGATAACGGATTAATTGACGAGGTACATACCGCCACCTGTTGTAGCGGAGTGTGTGTGCAGGGTGCTACTGCTGTCTCGGTGAGGAATCACAGTACAGACGCCTCTAGCTGACCGTCAGGGTTGTGTGAGCATAACGGCCACCCTCCAGCTGCCCAAAGCTCTGGCAACACTGTTGGCGTAGCATCGTTAGCTGCTAGCCGACGGCTTAGACGTGTGTTCAGAGCCGTGTGCAGGCTGCATGGGTTGTAGCACATACGGTACTGGGCCAAGCACACGTTTCATTCAACCCAACCCTAAGATCAATAGTTCATTTTTCTCTTTGCTGGAGCACAACTTCTTCCAATACAGTATAGCAACCTGTAAAGCAGACCTCAACAAGCCTGCAACCACAGTGATGCTCTCACTTTAACATGACAAACAGTTGGACACAGAAAGTACTTTCCCCAAACTGTCTAATGTCAGAAAAGACAAGGTTAGGATACAGTACGTCAGAACATCTGTCCCTCTGGTGCAGTAGATGAGTAATAATGAACTGACTTTGGAGAAACACAGCCCACTCCTGAATAAAGACATAAAAATCATATTAACAGCAGATTGCACTAACACACAGTAAAGCTTGTAATCAGGTGGAGGATCATTGACCTCCAGCTGACCTCCGTCTACCCGACCAAACCCTCTTATCCGTCTGCAGGGCATTGGATGCTGATGCATCAGACATTACTGCGCACACTTGCAAGTAAAATATCTCGCTATAATAATGAAGATTTAAGAAATAGGACACGAGAGAGAGAGTTTAACTGTGAGATATTGCCACTGCACCAGCACCCCGCATCACATTATGGAGCAAACGAATGTAACTCTCCATTTCCAGCTGGTTTCAACACGTGGTGCGGATAGCTTGTCTGGATGAAAGCATCCCCGTAAGCATGGACATAAAATTGGAGCGAGATAACGGTTTCCAAGACAGCAGTCACTCACTTGAATGTAAATAGCTCACCCAGAGAACAGGCCATGGGATGTGTCTGTTCTTGATTTGTTTCTGCATTGTTAGGCTACTTATGCATTCAAATGTCTCGCTGCATGAACCTGCCTGTTTGCGGTCCCACTCAGCCCACACACTTAACACTTGGATGGCATCGCAAACACTGTCTCGGCTCGGGGGAAGTTGTATACTTATACAATCTTCAGAGTTGAAAAGTTAATAATTCATTTTACAGATATCAAAATCACAATCGATTTTACAGATATTTTGACTTTGAGAAGCATACTAAAAATATATTTATTTACACTAGCCTGCTTTTTAAAAATGAATATGACTTGCTTTTTTAAAATCTTTTTTTTATCTTTGTTCTGTTGAAATGTTTGAACCTGTAATTGTCAATCTGCTTTTAACACTCTTATTTATTTATTTATTTATTGTGACCTCCGTTCAGCACTTTGTGACCCCTGTCTTTAAAAAGTGCTATACAAATAAACATTACTTACTTACTTATATTTGTCTTATGAAAATGATTTAGACATAGTCATGGAAATATATCCATTTGTGTCTCTAATCAAAGCATCTGACTGTTTATTTCACGTGGCAATATTTTAGAAAAATGCTATTCTCACTTTAAATTTGTCATAATGCGACGGTTGCTCAGCGGCGCTACGTTTCAAACGATGAGGCTCAGGGTTACCTTCTAGTCAGGGAGTGTCAGCGTCCACTTGTTACTTGCATCATATCTCTTTTCAAAATCAACTTCTGATGCAGGTGTACTTAGTTTTGAAGTGCATTTAAGAAACAAAACTACTCGGCTAGCTTTGAGCAACAAAACTATCATGATGTTGAATTATGAACTCCAGTTGTGGAGCAAATAGTGAAGTACAGAAGTTAAGTAACAACTGTAAGTTGACTTGGTTTCCCACGAGACATGAACAGTGTTCTCTGTGTTTCTTTGAACCGTCTGACCTCCGTAAACTGAGTCTTGTTAGCTGTGAGTTGCTTTGCATAGAATAACAACATGGATGGCATTGTTCTGAATGCTAAAGGAAGTGTGTTATGACCAGACTGTTGAACCCACAGCGAGTAATTGCAAGGAGCCTTTACACCTGCATCAATATTCTAGATATGGTTGAACATTAATACTTAACATAAATACATACAGGACGGCAGTTCAAATGTGTTCTTATTTCTATCAATTCTAATGAAGCTCTTCTAAAGTCCTTCTCTAAGTAATTTATACAGCATGTGTTTTGCATGTTGCATGCATTAATAACATCTTCTCACACACACCGACGGCCTTCTACAGAGTCATGTTCACGGCCGGCTTTACAACATGTGCGCTAAATGTGTGAAGGCGTGCAAAACCTTCCCAATGAGCCTGTCGTCCATGTCTCTTAAATGCAGACCTGCAACTGTCTGAAACAAGAACAGAAGTTCCTCACCTCACCCGCCCACGTGCAGCCCGACACCCAGGAACAATAAAAGCAAAGTGCTGGTCCTGCTGATGTCTGGACCGTCCCACAGAAAGACATTTCAGAGCTGCCGCTGCTCGTGGCGAGCAGCTCCGCGAGCAGGCAGCAGTGATTAAAATGACATCAGCGCCATGGTAACTGAGCATCGTGTCGTTCCCTCAAGGAAAATCGCAGGCCTATTTACAGCCGTATCTCACTCCAGATAATTCAATATGAATTTTAGTGCCACAATTAGGACCTCAAATGTGTTCCAGTGGAGAGCAAAGGAGGGCAGGCCGGAGGGGCCCAGCCTTTGTGGAAAAATATATTGCGAGGTAGAAGAGAGTGACCATCAGTAGATAGAAGATCTGCTATTACTTTAAAGTTAGTTTAGTCATCACAATCAGTTCTGAGAAACATGACTGAACACCAAAGAAGCATAAAAGAAACATAATGTTAACAGTTCTGACCAAACAGTTTGACGAGCCATCGCTGGGACTGCTCGGAAAAAATGAGCAGTTTCAGAAACACACCTCCGTTCGCCATGTTCCTATTCATATGTGAACTATAAAGTATTTCATTTGAAAAAGTTTTTACATAGAAGAAGTTTTTATGCCCGTTTCAGAACCAAACCTGCCACACAATGATACACAATATGCCTGCACAATACTCGCACATAAAAGACATGATTCATTTCATTGTTCATACTTGTGATATGTCAAAATGCCTCCTGTTAAAATGGAGGTTGGAGCATTAATACTTCTCCTAATTAGGAACCGGTGCATAACTTGTTGACAGTTTTCTTGGCGGTAATGAGGTTAGGATTAGTATAAAATACTTTGATATCATAATCGCAGACATATCTCCTGACACCATGTTTGATGATCATGAATAAAAAGCAGTCTGAACAGAGGTTGTATAAATATATGTTGTACATACTGTATACAAATTTGGAAAATTGATTAACGTTTTTACCAGCGATTGAGGAAATATCTATTTTTACCGTACAGCTTCAAACATGCACATTTAGCTGAAGTTCAACTAAAAGCTGGCATATCATTTCCAGCTGCAGTGCAGAATATCATAACAAATGGATCCATATCGTTCAGACTGAACCCAAAGCAAGTATTTTCACAAACTTGATCTCTGGAATGTTTTCACAGTCGACCCAAACTGTCCTGAAGACGTTAGCTCCAGCTAGCTAGCGCCGCACACTTAGCCGTGTCTGTGTGTGCGATACAAACACATTTCATACTGTGAGTCCAGTCACAACAAGGAACAGAAGCTCTATACATTATGTTAGTCCCATAAGGACATGTCTCTGCGACCAACGTCGAATATCTTTTCTTTGTTGTGTTGATTTATCTTATTTCAATGCTAAATGAACGTGTTGCACTCGGACCTGGCCAGTAGAGGGCAGTAGCGGAGCATCTTCGACATGGGTTATGCCTTTTCTCAGGAGCCGCTAGTTTTCTCATCATTTCGTCAAGAGACCTGACAACAAGAAACACTCCTCTGATCGTTCCTCCTGCTTAACAGGACATCATGTCTGCTCGCACGCCACCGCTCATTTGTGATTTCCCCGTCTACTGCGAGGAAGCAAGGGACTAGTCAGAGCCTTTAAGAAGAATCTCTCCATCAGCTCACAGCTAGTGACGCTTTTGAAATTGCCCTCCTCATACGAGCCGGTGCTCTGCAGCTTCCCCAGGTGCTCTGTAGCAACACCACACTTAGTGGGGACACCTGATCGCTGTCGTCCACTGCAGCTCCAACGCTCCTGAGCCTCAGCCTCCCGGATCACCGGCACGTCCCAGCGCTCCACGTCTTCATCTCATTTTGTTTCACCGAGTGCAAATTCAAATCAACTCCCGTCTTTCCCTTTGACGATACAATTACACACCCTCCAACATTTGCTCCGCTATCTGAACACACTCCAAGAGGGTTGGAAAGTTGAATCAGTGAATCAGGGTGTGTGTCTCTCAGAGATGGGAGTAGTTAAGTATTGCAATTATGTTCCTGCATCATCCTCATCATCCCAGCTGACCTTGGCTGTCAGTAACAGGAGTCCTCTTTAGATGTGTAGAGCAGTTTGGTCTCTTGAAGAAATACTTTCCCAGACTTCGGAACTTCGTTGTCAATTAAATTTCGAGGTATACATAATTTTTCCTCAATTGCATTTGTTTTAAAGGCCTCCCAAATATGTTTTTAATCAATGTTTGCCAACAAATAAACAGGACTTTCACCCAAGGGACCCGGTGGCTGTTCCTAAACATAATCAAGATGTTTTATATGAACCCATGACATAAAACACATTCCTTATACTGGCAGTAATCTCGGTGAAACTACATTTCCATGAAACGTAATTGAGAATGCCATTTAGTTGTGTGGAGGTTATTTTAAAGAGACGGGGCTGCAGAGAGCACCTCGTCCCCGCTGTTGTCTGATTTATACATTGCGTTCAGCATTGTGACTGTTCCCAGCTCATTGTTATAAACATCCTAAAGCAATTATAGAGAATCTGTCCAAAGGGGAAATGATGGCCCGTGTATTGGTACAGTGAACCTCGTTGACCCCTCTGTCTTTGTGCAGCAGCTCTGATGTTATCGCTCCTCCGAGGCCCACGGAGCTGAATCCACATAGACCGACCGACTTCTGACTCCACTTCCCAGCCTGTCATGCCGCTGACGGCCTCGGGGGACACACACCTGACAGAGTGCAGACAGGGAAGCGGGTAAGTACATCATATCGGCCCGATTCTGTTTTTGCATGGCAGTTTAGTGAAATACAGCAATCACGTTTCGACTTTGAGAAGCTTATCACGCTGCAATTACAGACTCTCTGAAGCAATTTCCTAAATAACAAGTGCAGCAGCAGCTGTACCGCTGGTTGGATAGCTTTCTGATCTCCCGCAGTTGTGTGCAAAGCACGGTGATTATTTTTGAAGAGGAGAGGCATGAAAGTCAGTGAAATACCAATTTGAAGGTCACGACCTTTCGCTGATGTGAGCAGATGGACTGGTTTGTGATCTGAACCTTTCAGACGGAGGGTCAGTGTGCGTGAGGGAAGCTGCGCCGCGTGTCCAAACGAGGGGAACACAAAGACTGAACATGTTCTTCTTATGAAAACAACTGAAACAAATGAGTTCCATTATCCCGTTACACAGCCCAGGCTCTCGGGATTCTATTGACTGATGCTGACCGCGGCCACCTGCAGCGATGCTGCTGTACACAAACAATACAGAGCGGCTGCTCCTGGTCACCAAACCTGATGGATTGTAACAATCTGTAATGGGGATTAAATCGGTCATAATCACCCACAAAATTAATATCATTAGTATATATGTATATATATATAGTGAAGGAAATACATTAATAGTGAATGAATAAATTGACAATTGACAAATAAATGATTAAACATGTTAAAATAGATAATACAAATACATATTGAATGAAATAGTGCCAACTTAATATTTTTAAAGACTAAATGATATGAATAAATGTGAGAAATACAAATGTTTATTTATTTATTTGCATGCCAGCTGCCTCTGTTTATTGTATTTAGTTTTTCTCCAGCCAAGAACCCTTTACTTCATGTTGCATTCATTTTCAGATGACACTCACTTATGAATCACCTCCTGACAGGATGCTCCGTCACTCGGCAGACTGAAGCCGGTCTGGTCAGTCACATTGTGAGTCGAGGTACATCAGTTATTGTGCATCGGATTCAAACACACAGTTCCTGGTGTAGCGACGTTAAATGTGTTTCTTACACAGTAGCTAACATGAAATGCAATTAACATTTTCCACACAGTTTGACATGAATTACAATCCCACTGTGCTCAATTCCCCGTTTGCAGGAGCTGTCAGTTTGAGCAGCGATGTTTGCTCTGTTTTTCTCTTCAGAAGACAAACTTACATTTGTGCTGTAGAATATACGTCATTCAATTACTATCATATATAATTAAGATAAATAATAACTTCTGCCAACTAAATCGACTCAATAAACGTAGCTTTTACGTGACAGAAGTAGAAGACGAGGTGTCAGCTTCGTCCTCCAGCTGGAGTTGTGCTGCATTCACACCAAATACGGTCGTCACCTCCACAAGATGTTGGGTAACGCCTTCAACCTGCGCAGGTTTTGGCACGCTGGGAGTGCAATGCATGCTGGGTAGATTTGTGTCCGACTTGCTCTCGAGTCGCTCTGACGTCATGCACACGTGGTCCACGGTACTCTCACGAGAGCAAGACGAACGCAGATTTTAGAGCCCGGCGCTGCAGCAGCTCTCCACTGACTGCGTGGCCCAGTGCATGATGGGAAACGCCTGGCTGTCGCCATGTCAGAGAGCTGATTGGCTCTTGGATCTGACAGCAAACTCCACGTGCTTTAGAAAATCCTTATTTTATGTGTGGGTGTAATACTTAACGCTGGATTGTTGAAAATTAGTCTCATGTTTAATCTAAAAACATATGTTGTGTGGTTGATAATAACAATAAATCTTATTTATATAACACACATCAAAACCAGTAGTAATGCTTCACAGGCAGACATAAAAAGAACAAAGGATGCAGCTACACACACATACATAAATATATAATTACAAACACGTATACATCTGAATGTGGCCTGTAAACTACCTGCAGAACTAACAGGAAGTAACTTTTTCTGTGACTTCCTGTGCATTATTTGAAGGCCGCTGCTGCTCACGTCCACCTTCCAGCTCATCTCTCACCAGCCTGTTAGCTTTTGTCAATGACAAAGCAACCAATCATAAGTGTTGATCCCGCCCCCACAGGATGATTGGCTAGATTAAAGAGATTGAACCAGAATCAATAAACAATCTATTATGAAAGTAGTATCAGATAATATTGCGTAGTGTCTGTTCTTCTCATGATCTCATGACGTTCTGTCTGTGTCTTTTATTCTTTTCTGTTCTGCTGCCTCACTGTTTACAGCCGCTGGTAAAGTCACATTCAAGGTTGCAGTAAATACTGGTGATGTGTTGCGTTGCATTACAGTAAACAGGACAACAAACTGAAGCCAATCAAATCCCAGACCTGCACCTCTGTACTGATGGAGTCAACCCACTGGATCTGGGTTCAGCCGGTCCCATTACGTGCTGTGACAGCCTTGATAAAACTTTTAATTGCATCCCTCTGAGCTTTTCTCTGATGCCGGAGACAAATTGACTTTGGGCTAAAAGTCAGATGGTATCAGACAGTTTTACTGCAGTCTGCAGCAAATAATCCTTTGTAAATTTGATCTGTACCTCACTAATACCAAGTGAAACACACAGAGGAGCAGATTTACTCTCCCGTCTGCCCCGAGCTCTTTATTTACACCTATTTATGTGTTAGCGAGAGAGCTCAACACACTGCAACTGAAAAAACACACACGTCACATCGGGGAAAAGACTGCAATCGAATAAAGCGTTAGAGCACAGAAGTGCTGCGCGTCGTACACAATGTGATGAAGGTTTACAGAAGGACGCGAATGCTGAGACGCCATGAAGTCAACACTCAAGTGGATTTGTTTAAGACGGCATTAGTTCAATGATATTGGAAACACTGGCTTCACACCTCAAACCAGCAGCCTTGAGCGTAATGTTTGAGCCCTCACTCACGGGGCATGTGACGGGATTTTATTAGAATCTACAAAAACTGTAAATTACGGTTGTATGCAGCTGCCCAGTACTCATGTTGCAGTTTACAGCATGTCTGTTGAAAAGTCATCGTTTTCTGTGGGGAATTGTCATAAATAGCTTATGAATTCTTGATTTAAGGTCAACAATGTGGTTTTGCGAGGTCACAGTGAACCACCAAACCATCAGACTCTAATCAGCTCATTCTTAAGTGGAAGATTGTGCCAGATGTAATGACATTTACAATTTTCTTATTTATTATTTGTTATTTGTGTTTCGCAGACTGGCTGGTCTGGGCTTCACATAACTACAAATATTTGATATGTACATATATTAATTTAGGAGGTACTTTTGTCCAAAGTGAAGTACAAACGGGTGTCCAATCAGAGAACAAGAGAAGATTTTGCTGGCATAATTGAGGATGGTACTCAGCCACAGAGGAGCAGCGGGAGAGGAGGTGGGATGAAGATGTCCTTCCTCTCGGTGGAGGAAGCTGCAGCTGTGGATGTGGTCTATTGAGTGCAAATCATGAACCATTATTCATCAATATCTTTTCCACAAATAAGGACTCAGAGATCAGAAAGAAAGTCCACTATTTTATACGCGGGCTGAGGATTCAGGACTTCCTGAGGTTCGGTAGGAAAATATTTCCCAGGACAACCTCGTCATTTCATACGTGTCCATCCTCGGCCCGGGTGAGTGCCATCCAATCATCACCAGCCGGTTGAAGTGAGCCGTAAGCTTCCATCAAGGGGCTGCGTTTGGTGGCTGCTGTGGCAGATCAGAATAGTGGAGGTGACAGCTATCTCACGTCATAATTGTTATGGACTGCAGTGCTCTTTGTCAGGAAAGCTTTGCATAATAATGGGAAGCAAGAGTGCAGGGCTCTCACAGGATGTGTGAGGATTCAGTGGAAGTAGAGCAACCTCTGAAGCTCTGCTTACAGCTGGAAGAGTTCAACACAATGTGTATGTATTAGGACAGAACAATATAACGTTGGGGGAGCATTGATACAACTCTTGTTTCTCATATCCACATAACTGCATCATGATACAAATAATTAAAGTCTATCACGAGGTCGTGGAAATACAAAACTGTAGTAGCGCTTCTGAATTTGTTTTGTGGGTGTGTAAAGACTGAGATTTAAATGTTGCACAAGTTAATAAATATATTACTTTTACATTAAAAAAATAAGTTATTTCTAGATAAATATGAATACAATAACTATTCAATAAAGACATGCACCACTGAATTCACATAAAACTCACAGAAGTTGGTCATGGTGTGATGCTGTTGAGTTTGTTTACCTGCTTCCTACCTTCAGTGTGTGTGTGTGTGTGTGTGTGTGTGTGTGTGTGTGTGTGTGTGTGTGTGTGTGTGTGTGTGTGTGTGTGTACCAAAGTAGAAGTGCTCTAAGTGGTGAAATGGGTTCTTTTCACCATCCAGCAGGATTTAATTGCAGAGACCAGGTTTAAAAGGCCCTTTGTCACTGTGACGTCCAAATTCCTGTATCGCTGGAGGAAAGCAACGTTTCCACACTCCTTCAAACTGACAACACACACATTTCAGATTTGTCAAAAGTTTAATCAAAGGTTGTGTGCTCTATATTATATTGATCTTTAGTCTTTTCTTTTTGAGCAATGCTTATATGTGAAAAATAATTCATGATCCAATATTACAAAGAAATATATGAAGCGCTAGAATGAAAGGTAGAGCGGTGACTATAATAATATATTTTTTCAATTAAAGCGAATGGCTCATATTGTTCCTGGAAATGTCCTCCCACTATACTGTTAAAATAGTGATGTTCTCATTAGGCAGAGTCTGGCAAGCTGTTGTGACAGTCCACGTCAAATTATGCTCTCAAATTACCATGTACCATTGAACAAAGCTGTTCAATTAATCACTGAGACGACTGACTGGCATTAAACTCCCCTAAATACAGGGGTGTTGCTGTTTCTTTTTGCATCTACATATGAATATAAAATCTGACAGCTTCCCAGTTGAAACATTACTTAGCTGTGAAGCCAATAATATATTTATTTTTTTTATTCTGTTTAGCACAACAAGCTAACCCACGTTCACAGATTAACAAATCACTAATGGGATTGCATGCGTGAAACAGGTCAAACTGTTGCTTATTTACACACCCAGCAGGCAAGGGATGACATCATCATGTATTCATTCTGGTGAAGGGATTAATCTAAATCCAGTTCTTACTTTCCTTTCACCTCTGTTTTTGGTCTCCACCAGCTCTTAAAGGTGCTATATATGCTAGCGACCCTGCGCCAGGAAAGCTACGAGACGTTGTCTCGCTTATTGTGTGATTTATTATGGAACAACACGCAGGCTGCTGTCGGCCGTAGCCTACGCCAGAACAACAGGAAACACCGTGGAAACCTCTCAACATGCGTCACCTCTGCTGCGGGTCACAGACTCACACTCCCCTCCGGCCCGCAACACAACAACAACCCCTCACCTCACTCGCTCTGCTAATCACAGGAAGCTAGGATGAGTGACAGGCTGCACAGCTACACAGCTCATGTGACATTCACTGACCTCCTGAACCCTGTAATTATAATAACCAGTCTTCTTAACCAGAACAACTTATTTCTGCACACACAATAACACTTCAAACATAACAGGCTAACATTAAATGTCACTGAGTCTGTGAGAAGATGTTCAACTGGTTGCTAGAAGCTAGTTGCTAGTAGCTAGTTGCTCGTAGCTAGTTGTTTGTAGCTAGTTGCTCGTAGCTATTAGCTAGTTGCTCATAGTGTGTGTCTGCTGATTGATGGTTAAGTAGTGAACGTGGGTTCATCAGCTTTGTTCCACTGAATAAATTTGGACCGAACTAAAACAAAACAACAAAGCTGTGTAAAGCTGAGAGGAAGTGCTTGTTGGTTTATCCATTACACACGGTCACTTAATGCCATGTTAATATACACATATTCTAATAACACTAATGTGTAGCTTTCAGCCTTGTGTGTACTAGGTTATTGGAAGGTTTGTCCCACTTCTAAAAAATGTTAGCATGTATCTGTAATCTACACAAAAACACACACATACGTATCTTAAATGCTGCTGTTAACTGACCTACAATGCAAAGTGTATCCCACAGCTCATCATGGTCTAGTGTGCCACAACATTAATGCACCTTGAACGACCATTCATTGATGTTATTTAAATGTCCATATATACTGTACATAGAAAAACTTTAGCATTATATCACAATGAGCAACTATTCTTGATCATTTTCACATCGGTTCAGCCCCGTGGATTACATTCATGTGAGCACTGAGCACTGACAGACAACTGAGAAGCACATCTAAATACATCCTATTACATTTGGTAATAAAAAAGTAATAAATCATTTTTTGGTAATGATAATGTTCTCATACAAGGTAAATAGAGTTAAAAAAAATGAAGTGGGGATGCTGTCTATGCATTCATCTAAACCTTTATTGTGGTTATTTAAATAAAACAACTCGTTAAATAATTTCGGTCTCCTTTCAATGACTTCATTTGTCTCTTCTGATTAACTTATTTTTATACCTTCATGTCACTTTCCCTATTTTTTCATGCAGTTTAAAATAGGGTTTCCTGAGTTTTATTTCATTTTTGGAAATTAATAAAGAAGAGATGTTTCCCTTTTCATGCCACTGTGCCGGCGACGGCCATGTCCAGAGGCATGATGTGAGACTTGTGTCCAATTCTTGGGAACACAATATCTCAGGAACACCTTGAGGGAATTTCATAAGATGTGGCACAGACGACCAGCTGGAATTCATGATGAACAGATTGTTGGTGGTCAAAGGTCACTGGGACCTCACAAAAAAATGTTTTGTTCAGAATTCATAAGCCAAATATGACATTTTACAAAATTAAGAGGATAAATGATGAAGAGAGGACATTTTGAAGAGACATAGATGAAAACTGCAACTTTACTATTTAACTAATGATATTTTGGTTAGTATTTCTAACAGCATTAGTCTGTATTGTCATATAAATGTTATGGATCAGGAGTGAAAAACACCAGAAAAACACAGTACATCAATTGTGTTATGTTTGGACGTTTTTTTCTCTCATCATATAATGACATATTGCAACTGGAGTGAGGAGGTTGTAAGAAAAACTGGATCCAGCTGAGACGCAAAGGGGGAAAAGGTGGAGGAAGAGGAGGATGAAGAGGTGGAGGAGGAGGCCACAGGTGACAAAAAGAAATGAGGCTGGAATGAGGAGATTGCATAGAAAGCACCAAGGAGGTGAATTGTTAAGAACAATGGGAGAGAAGAGAAGTGATGGAGTGATGAACCTTGCAGTGACGCATCAGTGGAAGCAACGTCCGGTGAAAAGCCCTCGAGAAAATTAGACATATGCTGTCTCCCTTTGCTATGCTAATGCCAGCAGGTATTCAAGGGGGTGGTGGAGGCTGGAGAGGGCTTCATGCGTCCTGAGACGCCAAGGAGGGACACCTGGGCTTCTGCTGTTCCACGACCGATACACACCGCGCTCATGAGTTAGCATCTTGCCTTGATGTTCAAATATTCAACATAGAAAAAGCTTTTCAAAGCTGCTTTTGCAAATCCGATGGCGCACCGTACAAAGTAAAGTTTCCGCAGTGAACAAGCGTGCTCTCCGTAAATGCATGTATTAATTATAAAGTCCTGGCTGTAATTTACAAAGCATTACATGGTCTTGCACTTAGATATCAATGATTCATTGGTTGCATAAAAAAACACACACATACACTCAACCGAAGAGGAAGAATTTTAGATTTAGAAGACCCTGCTTCCTGTGTATGGTAATCATACATTGGGATGTGATTCAACAATATTAAAAGATGAAATCTGTATGTTAAGGATGTCGTTCCCCACCAGGACAAGATGGACATGATCAGGAAACCATTGCACGTGTGTTTTTTATTGTTGTTACCTTGAATCAATGTGCTGAATTCTTCTGTTTAATGACATTAGATAGTCAACACCAAAAGTGGGCTTAGGGGGGATTTGGAGATCCTTTCCAGTACATTACATTGCATTAGCTGACACTTTTATGCGAACAATAAATGCATTCAACCATGTTGGTACAAGCCCAAAAGTGCAGAAATCAAGCAAGTACATCAACTTCATCAAACATGCTGATCTACTTCAAGTGCTACATTTAGAAACAGTGAGAGATGAAGAAAGATGGTTCTTTATGAGCAAAGAAGACGTCTGAACAGATGAGTTTTCAGTCCGCGACCGAAGATGTGCAGAGTCTCTGCTGTCCGGATGTCAATGCTGTGTTTCCATTCACATGTTACGTTCACTTTGAAGCACGGCATTAGAAAAGCTGTTTGAAAGCTGCTGAATGCCGATGAATTTCCTTAATTGTGGGAAAAGGTTTTTACACTTGCTCAAGCTGTTTTTTGCCTTTGTCAATGGAGAGTTGATGCACTAAATGGAATATGGCCTTTGCAGAATAAATCCTGACGTAACGACCTCAGCTGTTTCTGACACACAAATGCATGTCTTTGTTTCTTTGTATCATTGTTCTTTCATGTCAGCTGGTATTGATTGTGTTTCATGCTGTCAGAAGCACATTTCAACAGCAAGGCAATTCAAAGTGCTTCACATAAATCCATTAAAAGCATCAACAGATAATGCAGAAGAAATCAATATTTAAAAACAATTAAGAACATTCATTATGAAACAAAAAAATATTAAAAAGTCAAAAAATAGAATAGTAGCTGCAGTGCAGTTTAAGAAATAAAATGCAGTAGTGAGAGGCAGAAATTAATTATAATATTCTTGAATATGGTTCAATTAAAGGCAGCAGCAAACTGAAAAGTATTTCATCTGGATTTAAAGGAGCTGAAGGTCTCGGCAGACCCGCCGTTTTCAGGAACCTTGTTCGATATGTGGAGCAGAAAAGCTGAACGCTGCTTCTCCATGTTTAGTTTTGAATCTTGGAACAAGAAGTAGACCAGAACCAGAGGACCTGAGGGGTCTGATGGTTCATGAGGCAGTAGCACATCACAAACAGGCCCGAAAAGGAAGGTGCTCAAAGAAACTGTTGCACATAATCTGTGCAGTTTATGATTCATAATTCCCTTTAATATCTATTGTATATCGCCATCCTGTAGCTTCATCAAGGATTAAATCATTTTGACATTCGGTAAGTCATGTGATACGGTCACATGACCTACAGAATGTGATGAGGTCAAAAGTGCCTTGGATATTAAAGCTGCAGATGGAGGCATTTTTTAAAGTTTCATTCAACCAGAGTAGAATACTGCTTCAACAACAGTGTAGCTGCTTCCAAGCAATACTTCAAGCATTTATGACTTTCGTACAATTTATTCGTCACAATTTCGGACAATTTCATAGTTTGGAAAGGATTAACCTGGACAGAGAGAACTGGCCGATTGTTGAATTGAAGTAAAAGAGCCCAAAAATGGCTGCAGAGGAAGTGCACCGGAACACCTTCAAACACAGGCAGAGTTTGTGGGCAAAGATTTTAAGACAAGATCTGGAGAGGAACTTTCAGATCCAGCTCCGCAGGGATGCTATGGCGGGAAATCACGTCCTGCAAATGAAAGAAAAGTCGCTGCTGAAAGAACAAGAGAAACAGGAGGGCAAGAAAGATTTAGGAATGCTTATACACCTGGATGAACTCCACGCACAGGAACTGAGACGGCAGGAGGAGCAAAAACCTCTTCTGATGAAGCTCGAACGTGAGAACCGCCTTGAGGATATCTCCAGAGTCAACTCCTACAAAGAGGAACAGGCAGAGATGCTCTTGACCGAGGAAGAGAGAACCAGGCTGGCTCAAATTGAGATAGAAGGGAATCTCCTTAAAAGAAAAAATGACGTAATGGACAAGTACATGAGGCACAGGTTGTTTGCACAGGCTGTTTGTGACAAGCTCGTGGCTATACAGAAGCAACAAGCCGCCGCCACAGCTGAGAGGGAGGAGCGGAGCCTCGCCAGCGGCTTGGCCAAGATTCAGGCCGAAGAAGACAAGCTGCAGAAGGACGCTGAGGAGAAGGCCGAAGCGCTTCAGTCCATCGCTGCCCACAGGCAGAATATGATCCAGGAGAGGCAGCGGAGGGAAGAGGCCGAGCGTCAGCGCAGCGCGGACTGGCTTCAGGCTCAGAGAGAGGCCGACGGCTTATACCTGGAGGACAATGAATTGAATGCGGAATGGGCCAGAAAAGAAAAGGTCAATTCTTCTTACGTCAACAACTCCCTGGACGCTAACAAAGGGCAAAGTCAAATTCAGCGGAAACTGACGGGGCTGGACCACAGAGCGGCAAGTCACACGCTCGGCAGAGGATTGAGTCTTTCCTGTGGCAAGGGAAGCAATCGCATCTCTGCGGACATCACCGGCGCCCCATCGATCAGGGCTATAAAGAAGAAAGACTCCCAGAGTTGTAATTGGGCTAGAAAGCTGATCAACAGGCCTAAGGTTGTGACCATCAACCACAACGTAGAAAACAGTCAACCAGACAACGAGAATCAGGTGATAGCTGAATTGAGGATGGCGAAACAAAAGATGGATGAAGCAGATAACAGGCGTAAGACTGCGAAGGTGGTGCTGAGCAAATGTGACCTCCAGCAAATGAGAGAACGGGCACTGCAGAAAGGCCAAGCGGAACGGCAGAGCAAGAAAAATTTGGAATTGCGCAGAAACATGGACAGACTCCACGCACAGGACCTGAGATGGCAGGAGAAGCAAAAACATCTGCTGAAGAAGGTGGAACGCAAGAACTGCCTTGAGGATATCCCCAGAAAGAAGTCCGACAGAAAGGAGCAGGCGGAGATACTTAAGGCGGAGAAAGAGCAAACCAAACTCGCTTGCGTCGAACTGGAAGGGAAACCCGGTCAAAGAAAAGTTGACTCAGCTGCCAGGATCAGGCGCAGGTCCTCTGAGAAGAGTGAGTGTGAGAATCTGGCGTCGTTGAAGAAGGAGGAAGCTGCTGTCACCGGCGAGAAGGAGGAACAGAGCACATTTACCGGCTTGGCCAGGAGACGGGACGAACAAGTAAAGCAGCAGAAGGAAAAGGCAGAGAGGAATGCCGAAGGAAGCACACTCGGCGGAGAAGTGAGTTTAGCTTCGGTGAAGCGGACGGCTGTGCCCCCGAGATGCAGCTGCGACCCAGATAATCCGTTTCAGAAGAGGTGACAAGAAGCAAATATGCAAGTTTTTCCCCATCCAGAATAAGTACATGCAGTCCAAAATATATCTGAAATGGGCATGTTGGGTCACTTCCTGTCTTTCCTTCACATCCTTCTCCCCTCACCCATAGGGGTTTCTCCAGGTGGTCCGCTATATTTCAAGTTTTTTTCCAGGTGATCTGGTTTCATGTAGGGTTTTCTCCAGGTGATCTGGTTTCATGTAGGGTTTTCTCCAGGTCATCTGGTTTCATGTAGGGTTTTCTCCAGGTGATCTGGTTTCATGTTAGGGTTTTCTCCAGGTGATCTGGGGTGTAAAACATTTCACAACAAACATTTGATGCTAAATATGAAACAGACTGCAATTATAAGGAGGGAGCGTGGATATTTAATTGGGACTATTGGAAATTTACAGTTGATTCTACAGGGAATAAAAAGCCAAAGAATAAAAATAAGGATAAGTAAAATGCACGGGGTACATGAACGTGTGAACGTGACATGTAAAAGAGCTTTACAATTCAAGATGGAAACACGACTCCGCTGCTGAGAAGACGCTCCAGCTGACTCCTGCTCAGCCCAAAGTACAACTGAAAGACACAACTCGTGGATAGGTATTCACCGTACTCTCTTTAAAAAAAGAAGAAAAAGGAGTTTTTTAAGCGGCTGCGCTTTAAAAAGTCTTGTCCAGTGTGATCGGCCCCTCAGTCCCCTCACCTCTAAATCTACTGATAATATAAATCTAAAATTCCTGTAGAAGCTTTTCATATTCATGTGTAGTGAAGTTCAGATTATGTTAGGAAGGTCAGTACACCACAGCTATGCAGATGTAGTTGTGTCTAGAGATGTCTGGTTTTCAAGGGAACTTTAGGCCACATTTACACGTAGCCGGGTATTTACGGAAACGAATAGTTCTGCCCCGCCGTTTTCAAAAATAACGTCGTACACACATAATCGTTTTCCAAAAACTTTCTGTTTACATGAACCCGGATAAATACGCCACCGAGCGCCGTGATCAGTAAGCAAAATGTAAACAGAGGACGCTCATATATGACGTGATGCCTTTTTAGTCGCGTACGTTTGAGGGCCTAAAACTCCGTTTGACCTCGTGCATACGCAAACACGCAAACAGAGTTTTCATAGATCTCCGCTTTGGCCGGAGTTTTTAGAAATGATCGTTTTCCGTGATAAAATCTCCGTTTTTGTGTAAATGAAAGGCCAAACCGCATGAATATATAAGCGTTTTCCCCTCGTGTAACCGGGGCCTTCGTCACACGCTTGCACTTCTCAACACCCACATCTGTTTATCAGTATATTGACATTAGAGCGAAGCAGACTGGACGTTGCACGTCTCTTTCTGCTAACACTACCTCCTCATTAACGGACGCGTTAGCTAATAACTCTCCACCTGAGCGTTAGCTAGCTGGCTAACGTCGCGTTCTCTCCTGATGTGTTCAAGGACTCCATTCATCATGCTGGGGCTAACGTTAGCTAAGTCTATATCAACAGAGCTCCTGGGTAACTTAACTTAGATAGTCCATCAAATATTATATTACCATGTTCACAGTTCACAGTTCACTAAACACTACCCCCCCGACCAAAAAAAAAACCTCATCGAATCTACACAAAAACGGCGAATTTCGCCGAAAGGTGAGGGATTTCCATTTCTGATCTGGGTTCTCTTTGGCAGAGCAGAGGTGGGCCTTTGCCTGGGAGATGTCGACCCACTGGTTCTTCTTAAGAGAGAGGACCAGTCCTCCGGGTCAAGAAGGCCAGAAGGCCTTTGTGCTTTCCCCCCATTTTCACTGATCTGCTGCGGGGCGCCATTTCCCTCACAGGGGGAACCTCCTATGGCAGCCAGGTGGTTGGCTCTAGCATCCCAACTCCAGTCTTTTGTCTGTTGTGACAGACCGAAGAAGGGATGTGCCCTTTCTAAACAGCGCCCGCCCCACTGCATACAGAGCAGACAGCCAATCTACCAGTGTCTCCACGTCAAGAGCCACCCTAAGAGGTGTGCCCGTGGAGGATATATGTGCTGCACCCAGCACATTCACCAGAGACTACAGAGTGTTGCCACCCCTCACCCATTGGGTGTGGTTCTGGCCCAAATTCCTCTGCTAGAGGTCATCCGAGGTCACAGGGGACTTTGTCGTTCTAAATACTCAATCTGCGCAAGATGGAAGTATCCAGTGTGAACCGCTGCCTCTGGTGGTCATCCAGGATTCATAGAGGCGTGGTTAACTTTGTAACTTTTGTTTTATGTTGTAGTTTGTCTTGTTTCCTCTGTGTCCGTGAGTGTGCATGTGTGTCTCCTGATTGTTTCCTTCCCTGCACCTGCCCTCAGCCACTGCTGTGTCCCCTGATTGTGTGATGATTTACTCCTGTGTTCCCCTCCCTGCGTTCCCTTGTCCCCTGGAAGGTTGTTATTTGTCGTTCGTCGCTGTGCACCTGTGTGAGTTTTGTGTCATTTTTTTGTTTTTTTTGTGAATGCCAGTGAAATGCCCTTTTGATTTTTGCTGAAACCTGCCTCCTGTCTTCCTCTGCACCTGAGTCTCCGCCCAACAGGTGGGAAGAAAGGGTGCAGGTTTTCAGCAAGAATCAAAAGGGCACTTTACTGGCGAGGAGTGAACTTTAGCTGTGGCGAGGTGAGCGGTTACATCACCACTGACACTGCCGCACACTGTTGATCACTGCAAATAACAACAATAAAACAAAAAGACAGAAATCAAATGTTTGAACTTTTATTTTAGGTGCTTTAAGTGACCACACCGTGTGGCACATTATCGTTAAAGATGTTAACATCTTTACTGTATTGTGTCTGCTGATATTTCCAAAAAAAATAAATAAAAAAAAGCATCGTATAGTGCTTTCTAGTTGATTTAATGGTGATTTAATGTTTGATTTTACGGAGGACTTTGTGACTGCATTAGCAGATTCTAAAGTAATTGATAATAATAATAATAGTTTCAACTTATATAGCACTTTTCATAGTACACAAAGACGCTTTACACAATAGACAATAACAGACGCAACAGAACACGAACGTGAAGACAAGAGCAAACAAAACAAACAACAAAATATTTAAGGTAATAAAGAAGTAATGAGAAGCATTATGTCATGATCGACTGTGTCGAATACAACAATAATATGAAGACTGAAGTTTGTTAAAACCTTAACAAGAGCAGTTTCAGTGCTGTCCATGAAGTTATTTCTACCTGCTATGTTTTAGTCGACCAATCCGAGGTTCTTAGTTTCCTGACAGGCGAGATGGAAAGTTGCTGTGCTTTAAATGTGCAATCTGGATTGAAATCCTTATCTTGTCCCCAAGTTATGTGCTTCCCAATATACGAAAAAGAAAAGAAATCAAAGAACAAGCAGGAAACAGGTGCTCTTCTCGTCTGTGTTCCCTAAGAACACACATTGTGTCCTCCCATCGTCCCGTTTCCCCCCCAAAAAGATTGTTTTTCACAGCAGCTCTATGATCAGTGGCCATTTCCTGTCGAGGCCTCAGCACCGAGCCATTCTGCCGCTGCGGATCCAAACCACTCACACGGCTCGAGTAAACACTTGCAAATCTGCGGCTGCTTGCATTTTCAGGGTATTTCTGTGGAGAACTTGAGCAATGCAAACAGACAGTCGGAGGGGTTTGACTTTTAAAGATGCAACAAACTGTCACGCATGTGTGATTCTTCGTAGTCGCTCTCCCAAGCAGAGATGCTCCGCTTTGTACTTCGCATACTGTCAATGTATTATTCAGCAGTTCACGGTGAGTGGTTGCTCTCTGAATGGCACCGAGAGGTCAACGGCTCGTGGTGCACCATTAGCATCTCAACCCAGGGCTGACTGTTTGTGCATATGTGTGAAAGGGAGAGAGAGGGAGACACAGAGAGAGAGAGAGAGAGAGAGAGAGAGAGAGAGAGAGAGAGAGAGAGAGAGAGAGAGAGAGAGGCGTCTGCAACAGTCAAATGTAAACATTTTCAGGTTTTTCCACGGGGAGATTTATTCCATGTCTTCGATTTCACCTTTATCCAAACATGAGCCACTCTCCTTCCCTCATGTGCAAACAAACGCAAGATTAAATGAGTATTTTCGGATGCACACAACTAAAACCAAGGGTCTGAAACCACAGTGTTCTGTGCAAAAGTGACAATTTTGTCTAAATATTCTTCTTGAGGGAGGTGCTTTAGGTAAAGGCGGTGCGTAATACAAAGCAAGCAGGTTTCTCCTCTTGACTCACATGAATATGCTCAGCAATATTATGTCTGTTGCATAATAAAAGAAACATTCGCTCACAAAGCGGACATTTTAAAACCTCTGGGTTTCTCGTCGTGTGAAAGTGATCTCTAAATGTCATGCTGCCATCATACTTTTTTGAGCATTTAAATATGTCTCTTGTTCTGCCTGTTTTGTGATATACACATGCCTAAAAGGTGCCTAATATTTCTATTCCAAAAAATAAAAACGGCATTATAATTATGATGACTATGATGATTTTTTGTTGCATGTTTTTTGGTGCCCCCTCCCGGCCTGGTGCCAGACGCACAGCGCGTAGTGAGCCTCATGGGAGCTGCCTCCGGATGTCTGGTTCAGCAAATCCCTCTTACTTTGAACCTGGTGCCTCAGCAGGTTGAGTTCAGGACTGGAACAACTTGCTGTCTCTTCCTCACTGGACGCTGTCCTGGACAAAAACACTGCATGGACAACAAAGTCCCATAAAGGGTCAGAAGGTGCTTCACACCATTATTATGGGTGCTATGATGCACATCCTGGGCCTTTTAGTACGACGGTGCACTTTTAGTTTCTTTTTTTGGGCGTCTTTTCTGAAGAAATAAGTGTGAAGACCTGAATTTTAATTGGCCCTTGAAGGGTCACTGAAAAGAGGCTTTTGAATTGTCTTCAAACTTCACTTGAGGGATTTGAACAGGAGGTTCAAATCTTTCATAAGACCCCACATTTAATCTGACTTTCTTTCCAGGAATGGAAGGAACCCGGTTACGATGACTAATGCGCTGCCGCACTTGGAGGTTCTCACAAAGCACACGTCGTTTCACTTTTAAATCATGAAGGTTTCAGTTTCTTGGAGCTGCCACTGGCTGTGGGGTCACAAATAAAACAAGCAGTGTGCTTTGGTGTTGGGATCATGTTGGATTGTTTCTTCAGTTTTTAGACCCAGCGGAGCACCTTGAAACCTCAACCTCTTCCCTGAGTTTGTTGAGCCTGACGCGGGTAAATGAACACCTCCAGAAGGATGAGTAAGGGATACAGTTACCAAAAATTTTAAAATAAATGCTGCCAGGAACTCCATTCAGTCATTGACCTGTGCACCTGTAGATCAGTAGTTGGATTAATAAACATGAAAAAGCGGCCTTGCATACCTCGCATGAACAACATGAATAAAACCCTGGGCTATTATTTTATGTATAGAGGGATCTCCCTGTAGCCTGGGATTAAGGCCAACATTTCCACTTATATGCACATCAAAGTAAAAATGGTAACTGTGATATTTATAAAGCCTTTACACGTGAGACCCTCCATTAGCCGCCTCAGGCCAAAAGGTCTCGCAAGCAAGATATCTCATAATCAAGCACGCAAACTGCGGCACAATTTGCTTAACGCATTCATGCTCCCAAAGGGTTGAACCATTTTGGCTTTATGACTCCATGTCATTTCCTCTGGCATTATTCCTAATTTATATTTTGAGCCTTCCTCATATCGAGGCCTGCAGAAGATCAGACTCATCAGTGTGATGTTTGCACACTTTTATATCGCGTCGTGATAAAAAATGTGACCCCAGAACGACCGAATACATTTTGTCTCAAAAAAAAAAAGAGAAAGAATCGTGCATCTTTGAAAGGCTGAGGATTTGGTGAGGAGGAGGTGTGAGAGGAGATTCATACAACGGCACACTGGAGCGACGGCGCAGAGATACGCCCGACACTGGATCTAATGGATGTTCGTCAGCTCATCACCGTCACCCAGCAACAAACTGCAGTTCCACCGCCACGGGGAACGACAACTGAGGAGCTTCTCAGTGGCTACACAACTACCCTGTCACTGACTGACTGAATCCCATCAGCCAGTTACTGCTACACACACACTAACACACACAAATACACACGTGAACAGCCTGTGGGGGAAGCTGCAAGACTGTCTCCTCTACAAACCACCCACATCAGTACTGACCTCTACAGAGTCCCCGGGGGAGGGTTCTGCCACGGTTGTCATTGATCTTCACACACACACACACACACACACACACACACACACACACTGGGTTTGATTGCAGGTTAGGGGAGGGAAATTACAATCAATACCGTACAGTTATCTGCAGCACACTGATATCAGAGGCGAGGGTGAGTTGGAATCATTGATGTTAAGTTTTAATTGTCTGTCAGTCGTCACATGTTTTTCCACTGGTGATGAAGCTTTGTGCTCTGGTGTTTCTGCTCTCATCAAGATCGTCTTTTTACATCGCTGATTTCTTTGCTTTTCATCACGTGACAGAGATGAAAGCAATCTGGATGAATGATGATCTCTTTACTTTACATGCTACATGTAATCATATTTTGGAAACGTTTCTTTCTGACTAACTACATCAATGGTGTCATAGTTACTTGACACATGTTCACGGGCCCTCCGGCTGTTTTCACACCACACCACACACTGATCTCCTGAATGCACCACTGGAACTGTTCAGGGACCAGAACATGAGCATGAGAGGGACTGAATGTCGCTTTAATACATTCATACAAATGTATTCATAAAAAAACATTTATAATATGAATGCAACATTATTCATTTACAGCTTAAAACCAATGTACACAATACACACACACACACACACACACACACACACACGTCTCCATTAGGACTAATGATGGTCCGAGCAGCAATCATGTGTAACCTCCATAGCAGGTCGTCTGCCATTAAGATTCATGGCACGCTGCAGGAGTCAATAGACATTAAATATCTAATGCGTGTGCCTTTAATGCGTTACGCCTCAGTTTAGAGCATATGACCCAGCATCAGAATATGGTATCTGTCATATTTCTGGTAAATAAATAAAGGCAATTAATAAAGACGAGGTGTATCATGGTGATTCATCTTCATCAGCTCCGTGGGGAAGAGGAGTCCCATAACCTGCAGAGACATCCAACTCAGGAACATGAATCGTCTGCTTGAATGATGTCGCCACTGTGCGCTTCCTCTTTCGTTCTTCTTATGTCTGCTTTGTAGAGTTAATGGTCGACTTTCTAAAGTTGGGTTGGCGTCTCTGAACAAATGACATCTTTTTACACCAATAAGGTGGAATATAGCAGAAGTTTCAGCTTTTTACCCACCAAAATATTCAATTCAGTTTATTTTGTATCGCCCAAAATCACAAAAAAAGCTTATTCTACAGAAGAGGAGCTTGATAACTGAAGGCTCTGGCCCCATCTTACTTTGTCAGACTCTGGGAACCACAGGTGACCCGGCTTTCAGTGAAACTGGGTGCTCTAGAAACTCCACCACGGTCGCATTATGTCTTCATTGTTGTGTCACAGTTATGGTGCGTTCACACCAAAACAGTTGCGAATTTTCGCAAGGCTTTTTCGCCTGACTTTTCAACCACGGCGAAAAATTCAATAGCTTTTTCGCAACGATTGGCGTCTGTCCGTTGACTTCACATGTCACCTGCTCTTCTGGTGTGAAGGCGGCGTTACTCCTGTGGCTGTGGAAGAGTGTGTTTTCATGTTCGCAGCTTCCTTCCACAGCCAACAAGCAGCTCGTGAACTGAGGACTCTGCATCCGGGAGTGGGAAGGTATTTGCATAGTCGTTAACCTTTTAATAGACCAGGACCTTGTCGCTGTCTTTGGCCTCCACCCAGCGCATGCTCAGATTGGCTCCAGCCCCGTTTGGATCCCGAGTGGCAAAAGCAAAATGGATGTATAGAGAATAGAATTGACATTGTGTCAAGGTCACTTATTACTGCATCGAGAATGTGAGTTCACCCGTCTGATCTTCACCAGATTTGCCTGTCTGGTGGTCAATGTCTCAGACAACAGGCTGGCCTCCAGACAGGAAATTATACTTTTTTCATAGATGAGATGGATGAAACTGGAGGATGAAAAGCAACCAAAAAGCAGTGTTGTATATTACATCAGTGGAAGCAATAAAGGCTGAGTGAGGAGGAGCGCTCCATGAGGACAGATATGGATCCACACTGATGGTCCAGTCCCACCCAGCGTCAGCTCAGATAAATGCTCATTGAAGCTGCTATTTGTCATGTTTCCCATGTCGCATGTTATTAGTTTATCTGTCTGTTTGGTGGAGTGTCTAACACACGATAGCTGACACGCTTCCTGTGCACTCCATCAAAAGTAACCAATGAGGAAGTTTATATTATGCTGGTATCACACTTTACCATGAAACCACTACGAAATCTATACGTATAAAAGATTGTGTACATGCTGTCCTGTCCGTAACTATATATATATATATATATATATATATATATATATATATATATATATATATATATATATATATATATATATATATTTCATTTGATAACATGTTTCTTAACATTTGTGTATGTGTCTGAAGAAGCTAAAACTTTTTCATTGCGCAGCAATCACAAAAACATGATTACATATTTCTTTGTCATCATTTATTTATGTATTTTTCACTGTGCTTGTGATTCTTAGTTAAATTACACCTTCAACCTGTAAAATCTGTGTAAATTTAAAATAAGTATAGTTTTCTGTGCTCGTTGTTTTCTGGGCTCAGAGGAGCCCTGGTTTTAGGGAATATGGCTGTATGATGACAATATTGTGAAATATGGTAAATACATGTATTTTTATCGTGGTATTATATCTTTGTGACAATAATACAATCACTATGAAACAAACATTAGAAAGACTTTATGGTTTTACAGGCAGTTACAACAAGCAGAGCCTTTCTCCAGCAGGCGGCTGGAAAAAGGCTTGATGCTAAGCTAGGCTAACCACGTCCTCATTCTTCCTCCATACAATACACTCTTTTCATCCGACTCTTATGTAGACGAAGTGCATTTGCCAAATAGTTGAGAAAGTTTGCAATAAGACAGTCATAGTGATCACTAAGGAAACACAATAATGTATCTTCATTTTTTTAAAACACGATTAATAAACTCTGAAACTACGGGGGCCTCGTATTCATTCGGAGGAGCACAGGGCCGAAGGTCATTTGGATCTCATTACGGGGAAGAGTCATCCTCGCTCAGTCGGCACAGAAGCCCTGAGACTCGTATGTTTCTGTGACTCCTCATCAGCGTCGTTACTGTGAAAGCTTTTCTGGCTCGTTCTCCGGGGCTGAAGCCTCCTCCGGTGAACACGTCTGTACGTCACGCCTCGCACTGCAGCGCTGGGCAGGTGGTCAGCGAGAGGCTCTACCTCCTGCTTTTAGGGTGCGCCACTTTGAACGTTCATCCCAACGACCCCAACGTGAGTTTATACGAGACTGAAATTAATCTTTGATCACTTGCGAAACCATTTATGGAGGGTAAGAAAAATAATCGTGGCTTGGAGTGCTTCTCTGGATGTGTAGTGTGGTCAGAATGTTAGCAGTTTATCGTAATTTTCCCATCATGCTCCGCTAAAGAGGAACGCTCATTCTTCATGATTGTGACATTTTTTTATGCCGGGTAAATAATTTTTCGATATTTCTCTACAGCCATTGCGTCTCGAATGAACAGGCAACTGATGGCTGAGCTATTATGACTGTAGAGCTAAGCACTATTGTTGATTTATTTTTAATGAGTTTTCCAATTATGCAAGCAATAATACCCATTAGAAGTTATCCATGAGAGCCGGCGGTGGAGCCTGTGCTGCACGCCGCCGCCTCCAGCTGCCGCACAGCGAGACTCTCGGGCCAGACTGTGACACGAGGAGTCCACGCTCCAAAAATACATGTGAATGGATTCAGGTGTGGATGAAAGCACATTCTTTTTGCTATTAGCGTAACCATTTTGTTTTTTATTGAGAGCAAAGATCTGTTTTGCTCCCGGGAGTGGCCGGCTATATGCTATTGTGTGTGTGTGGGTGTCTGTGTGTGTGTGTGTGTGTGTGTGTGTGTGGTTCCTGACAGGAACATTAATCATTGACTGTGGGCAGACACAGATCAACGAGGAAAGGTTTACGTCCAGCCCCGGCTGGATACATTTCTCAGTCAGAGAGCTGGACTGACAGGCTGTAAATCAGGGTCTGTTTGTCGGATCAGTGGCAGATTTGGCGGATGTTGGCTCACGTCATAAACACTTGAATGCTGGAGAGGAGGGGGGGGGGGGGGGGTACCCAAAACACACAGTTATTCTAACAGCTGCCTGCCACTGGCGTTGTGTTATTTGGAGCTTCACACTGCTCTTCAGGCTGTAGTAAGTACATCATGTAAGAAACGCCTGAGACAAAAACATTGTCCACCTCAATAAACTACGTTTAGCACAAGCAGGCCGCCTGCAGAGCCTCGTGATGGAGCCAGGTCTCTGTGGGAAGAAGGCCCAACACTCCCGTTGCTGGGTTTAGCCTGAGACCGGCCGTGAGCCGGGCTGGTGGAATAGACTCAGGTGCTAGCTGGGATAGCGTAGCTTCAATTTCGGCTTTGATCCCTCTGGAATCCTCTCTCGGTGGCGTTTGGTCTGAAGGTCAGGCAGAGAGGTCGGCTGTGGGCGGTTATCTTCTCAAAGCTTTATGACTCCAATCCCACGCTTCCTTCATGGATGTTGAAACATATTCCATCACATGCCGGGTGGGACGACCCCTGACAGCTGTTTGGGTCCATGTATTCATTTAGATGTTGTCACGTGTGTCCCGTGTGGACGTGAGTCACTTGCTCATCACAGGAGCTGTTAGTCAAGTTAACGACAACCACACGCTTGAGTTTCAAGTTCATTTATTTATGTATCATCAAAATGTTGCATAGAGAATATTTGTTTCAATGTTTTTTTTTCAGTCACACTTTTATATTGCTCTCTATCTTGCATGCAACCATGATTTTAGTAAGATTCAGTACAATATAACTAACTTTAAACTTCCAGTCCACACTAGCATCTGATACATTTAATCAAAAAATGTGAATGGGTCAAAAACTTTTTTAAATATTTTTTTTAAATCAATTTGCAATCATTTCTAGCCATACCATATTGTTTTTTTGGTTGTTTTTTTTTAAACAAAACTGTATTACTTTAATAGTTTTGTTACCTAAACTGAAAAATCTAAAAGATGAAGTAAAGCTACACTGGAAGTTTATTTTGAAAAGACACTATGAATGTAAGGACAACTGACACGCCCAAAACGACATAGTTTGGAGTGGAAGGACACTGACTCATTGATTCAATTTGTTTCTCATCAACATTGTTTTCGTCCTTTTTAAATAATCATCATTTCGGAGCAGAAAGACTGACGACCTCATGTGCTCTGTCTGTGTCCTTTAACATGATAATATAATAACATAGTGCTGTTTGAATCACAGAAAACATTGTAAAAATAAATAAATAGACATTTTGCCATGTGGTTGTTGTATTATTGGAGTCCCCAGTAGTTCAGTCGTTACTGTATGTTCAATAGGTTTGGTTATGTTGTCTTCATTGAAAACATATTCAGCAGCATTTGAAACTTTGAGCATAAAATACTGACCTCTTCTCTGCAGCCGCCATCAGCGAGGTGAGTGACAGTGCAGAGAACATGCAGTGTGTCCATGCAGCAGCAGTGACGCCATGTTCTTCCTGCCAGTCTGTGCAGTTTAGTACCTCCACACATAGACATGCCAATACAACACACGCTGCTTCCATGAGCTCACAGTATCCCATGTGATGTTTCCACGTGTGTGACCCGGGTCACATCACAGATACGCACACGATCCAGATGCTGATGCGCTTTAATAACGGCTCGTGGACATGTTCAGCTTGACCCGGGGCAACCCTCTCCGTCTACAAGAAAGACTTGTTGTTTTTCTCTTCATTATTTCCTCCGTTTGAATCCAGATGACGGTGGAGGCTCTGCAGCGGGATCCTCTCGGCACAGACAGAAGCCGTTCTTTTCAGCTGAATCTTATTGATTCTGTTTGATGAACACTCATGTAGGTCCTGGATCGGATTCTGCCTGAGGTCAAACGCACTCGCAGAGCTATACGGGGAGAAACAGAGCGAGGGATGAGAGCGTATATATGTCCATTCATGCACAATCAGACTAATAGCGTGGCAGAAACACACTGAGCCTTTATTTCCATGTAATTGGATACAGGCCTCTCCTGCAGATTAGATTTACAGTAATTAGTCTCATCATGCGGAGAGAACACAGCCAGTGTCTCCACATTGCATTATTAAGCTTCTCACTTATTAACACTGGTAAAACAATGAGGAGAGAACTACAACAAACATGTCAGCATACTGCAAAACTGCTCTGCCTTATCAGGACAAATATGTTGCTTCCTCCTCACGGTGGGTTTGGGGATTAAAATGGCTGCTGTTGAGGAAAGAAAAGGCGACAATGGGAGCAGTCTGCCGCTGGTTCGAGCTGCTCCCGGCCATTGGAACCGTTGTTGCAAAGATAAGCTCGTGGCTATTACAGGACAGGCGTGCATCCAGCCTGTCTGACGGGCCTTATCTCCTCCTGCTGTAATAAGCCAGCCTCTCCGTCAGCCTGGACATGGATAAGGGTGTCGCTGTACAAGTGTGTGAGTTAGGATTGCAACCAGGATGCGACTGAAACTGCACATAGCTCATATTTTCTTTCTTTTTTTCATTGTCGACAAATTTGATACTTTAATGCCAAATGTGGCAATTTATTTACACCGGCGTGGCAGAAGATATAGACCTTTGTAGCAACTGTGGCATGTTGCACAGATGTTGATGCCTGGGTTTAAATTTACTGCTTTCTATCCATTACAGGAGACCAAAAACAACACATTGGTTTCAAAGGGAGCCAGGATTGGACGCCCTATGGACAGGAGTGAGGTCACTGACCATGAACAGCTCCACACCCAGTCCATGTCCGGCTGGGTGTATTGTTCCCTCATAAATAGGGACCTTGGATCAGTGGGGACAAACAGATGGTGACCGATGTAGCTTAGAGTATTCATCATTAGTCCAACTAAACAACTTTCTTTGGTCTCATTCCTGGTACAGTATTTAAAGTGCCTGCATTGCAATCATTGTGATTAAATCTAATAATAGCAAATGTGAAATATAAGTGTGAAAACATGTTTTCAATGTCAACACATGCACAAAGAACAGAACACAAAATGGAGGTCCTGCATTTCACCCGTCTGAGTGTTCTGAGCAGCAGCTCCTCTGAAGCATCTTCAGCAGTGTGTAAGATGCACTCTGGCTCCTCTCAGCTGCAGGTCCAAGCTCCACACTTGGTCATTGCAGGAACTTGAACCCATGACAGCAACGGACTAAACTTGTTGGCGTTGTTTATCTTTTAGAGTTGCAGTGCTTTGACGCGGTCTACAGACATGCTAGCGGCTGTAGACTGCTAGCATGGCCGATGCTGTACAGCGGTGACCTACATGGCATGCTAACATGCTAGCGTGCCAATGCTAACATGCTGATGTTATTGTTTGTCATGTTTGCCATCCTAGTATAGCATGTTACCATGTTGATATTTGCTTATTAGCACAGCACCAGTGCATCTGTGGCTGATGGTAATATCTCATAAACTGAGGTGTTGGACAGAAGTAAACGCTGACCTGAAGAAGCTGACCCGAGATGAAATGTCAGAACATCACGACAGTGATTACAATCCATCAGATGTTTCACTGAAAACCACAAATGTCAACCTCAAATGTGACCTGCTGGTGGAAATCCATCTCATATTTCCAATATTGTCGTCTGGACCAAAATGGTGGAACAACCAACTCTCTGACCGGCATTGCTATCCAGGTGTAATAACTTTTTAATGATAGAAATAAATACAAGATTACAAATTCAGGTGCATCAGGATTAGATTTTTACTTTAAAAGGTACACCAGGTGCCCCCCCGAGGACAAGGTGCATACAAAAGTGTTGTGAGACTCTAATTAAGGCTGTATTATCCAGGGAGCAATACTTAGGCGCAAACTTTTAGTTGTTTAATTCATAGTAACAGGCCAGCATATGCCAGCATGTGTCTGTGTGTTTATGTTGTGTCCGTACTTCCCTGGACAAGTTTCCATCAGACGTCACGTCTCATCAGTTTGCAGCTGGAGTTTCTTATAACTGCCCAACATGGGACTCATAAAATGTAAGATGCAAAAACAGATGTCCTCATGAATTAGTGAGGCACCCATGAAAAATTAACAGATGACCTAGGACATGAAGCCGGGGGGCTTATGCTCATTTCATTCTTCCTTCTACATGCAATACGCTGCCTCCAGTCATTGTTTTCACTGCCTGTCCCCGTCCAGCTGCAGCAAGCTGCTTTTAGATTTGGCAAATTAGTAGTGACAGAAATGAGTCTGACGAATAAATAACCACATGGGCTCTGGATAACTGGCTGCTTCAGGATTACGGCTAAATGACTCAAAAAGAGGCTCGGGATGTTTTCTGGGCGCTCCAGAAATATATCAACAGGTTATCGAGACTCGGATGGGTTTTGAGAGAGGACCACGAGGAGATTTAAGAAGCCGCTCTGACCAATTGTACTCATATTTTACTGTAACTAAAAAATGGCTATTTAATGTCTTTGTAAAGTAATCAAGGGAAATTATCGTTAGAGATATTTAGAGACAATCTGGTAACAAAAAATACTACAAAAGCTCATAATCAATACACTCAGAATACTTTTCATCATCCTAAGGAGCTGACACGTAACTGACATTTCCGCATCTCAAGATTTGCATGCGATGCCACCGCTCAGCAGCGCTGAACATAGTGCATCCTTTATGCCGTGAGGCTGAAGTGAAGCGGGGGATGGGCGCGTAGCGAGAGACTGAAGAGCACGTCCTGTCCTAATAAACTGAACCGTGCTGTTGCTGCCATGCACACATATTGTAAAAGGAAATACTTGTTTAAACATTGTCACTAAACACAAGCCAACGTTTTCAGATAAGAATTAGAATCAGAAACCGTTTATTTGCCAGGAATGTTTTCACAAACGAGGGATTTTCCCGAAGCACAAACAACAGTCAGCAGTCAACGACAACAACGGTGCAATGTGTATTAAATTAAGAATAAGACTTGGCCAATCGGGTCTGTCTGGCAACACAGGATTGTAGTAGTGGAGGCAGAACATCTGCAGCAGCTGCTTCAGTCCTCTGTCAGTGTCTGTTTACAGTCCATGTAGCCGCACGCTGGAAATGCTACATGTAGCATAGAAATACATGCGTAGAACAATACACCTTTTAAAACAAAGGACAAGGTGCGTTGTATCAGCACGATATCCCATGAAACAAAAGCATGAGAAGAATATCCTGGAATCAGTGACACGGTGAGATTAACTCCAGCTCCAGACATTTCTCTAAAAGATTCCCAATGATTTTTCATCCGCATAATAAATACAGAATATCTCCTCAACCACAAAGGCCATTTGAATCATTTCCAAAGGTTTAATATACAGGAAACACCTGTGAGACCAGGTGAGAGGTTCATGTAGCAGTAAATGTGTTACAGGTTGATGATAGAACACAGAAAGAGTCAAGTTAAATATGTAATTAATTTAGTGCAGATTTCGTGAACCGTAGGTTTAGGTCCGCTGAAAGACAAAATGCCCTAACTTTCTTCCTGGACCTTGAACGCCTCTGAATCCACAACAAAGGGGCTCTGATCAAGATGCACCATACACACCAAGAAAGTATTGTTTAATCCATAAGGAAGTCATATTTCAGTTCCATGGCTGGCATGTGTTTGATATCGTGCTGAGTCTTCGTCTGACTTTGTGGTTTTGTTGATTCTGTCGGTCGTAAGCTTTCTGGAAAGATGCACTAATCATGTGTGGTACCAAGCCAGAGATATGAAAATGTATTTTTCCATAACTTGGGGAGCTCTTTCTCTCTCTCTCTCTCACTTATGAGTCCTCTTGAGTCATATTAAGGATTTATATTAATATTTATTGTTGAATTGTAAAAAACATGTCAAATGGACTCATGTGTGCAGTCTGTCAGTGGCTTTTGTGTCCATTCATGGGCGTATGAAGACTTGGAGAGTGAGGAAGACCTCTTGAGGAAGAATTCAGCCGGCATATAGACCATCTAGCCGGCTGTGCTTTTTGTCCATACTTTAGTCTGAGTACTTTGACCCTTTCTCAGTGGGTTTTCAGATTTTTGGTCACCTGAAAATGATTCATCCAGCTTTCGGTTGTACTTAACTTCACACTCTGGTGTCACTCCTGGTTAAAAAAAAACAAGGTGGCAACTGCCAAGAAGCAAAGTCGAGGCTTCAAAATGTTTCGATCAATCAATAAAACAATGGCTGAAGTCACAGTGACTACATGATGGTTTCTGACGTGCATTAAATCATTAAATCTCCATTTTGAAGCATCCAAAAGGAGGACTGCTGTGAGCGAGCGCGGGAGCAAGTGGTGTCACAACACATTCCAGCTCTAAAGGCTAAAAGCATCCGTCTCAAGCCAAAACAGCAGAGCAGCGTTAGCATTATTTTTTGACACATTCACCTTTGCACTTTGTTTCTGTTGGGTGTCTGATCCAATTAGCCAGCTGGTTAAAATGTGAAAATGTTGGCGAAGCCACAGGAATATGTGTGTGTGTGTGTGTGTGTGTGTGTGTCAGTGGTAGTTTGTTGGCATTTTCACACTTTTCAGACCTTTTTTTAGAGACTTTAAAGACTCCATAATTAAAACTAGAGTACACAAGTTTATGCATTCTGTCATGTTTTTTAATTTTTAACTCAGTGTTTCTTAGTTTTAATTAACCTGCCTCTCCTCTGTGTTCACTTCACTTCAGCCTTTGTATGTTTATTGGAAGATGAAGTTAGGCAACGTGGACTAAATGGGCACCTGTACAGTCTCACTACATTGGATAACTTAATAATGCATCATTTAAGCCTTCATGTATTTCAAATTGGTGAGTCATATAAAAGATTGACCCTTCATATGGTCACGACTGAGAATATTCTGTATAGAGACCAACCACTCGTTTTGTACCTGGCTGTAAACGAGTATATCTACTCTGTAAAATTGGACATCTTAACATGGAGGGTGCCTTGCTTCAGAGCCTCGAGCGGCCATGTGAGGTTTGACGCTGCAGTCTGAAGCACATGTTCACGTCTCAAACAACAGCGTGTCTCTATCTAGAACTGTAGCTGTCTGTGAGACAGCTGACCGTCAGACGCTTTACATAACAAATGAACTTCATACCGACTCAATATGTTCACTATGATTCATCCAAATTGATCACTTTTTACACGCGTCATGAAAAGCTGAGGAGAATATCACTCAATGCTGAAAGAGGAACGAGTGTAGAGGTCGATAAAGCCACAGAGGACATTGTGTCTCTTCTGACAAGACATTGGGTAATTCGGACGGGGGACTGCTGTTGGCGCCGACCTTTATTTCTATATTCATGACTGCTGGTCATCAGCATGCTGCTCTTCCTCTTCCAGCAACACAGCAGCGAACTGAAGAGATCAGCGACAAGTGTCAGGAAATGTCATCAGAGTGCCAGTCCATTAATGGCCGTTGTCAGGCCTGTGCAGGACGGGGCACGAGTGGAGGCTAATGCCTGTTGATGGTCTAATTAGCGTGAGGTTAATGTGTCTGGATGGATGCTAACGATGTTACGGGGCACTTTTTCCTCACATTACATCATCGCAACACTGAAGGGCGCAGAGGCCGAAAATCAGCCTCTGAACCGAGTGAAGTGAAGAGAAGTCGTCACAGTTCATACAGTTATTACACCACGAGTCAGGACTTCATTAGATGGAGGAGAATAAGTGTGTGTGTGTGTGTGTGTGTGTGTGTGTGTGTGTGTGTGTGTGTGTCACAGCTGTCATGACAGGCGTCACTGCTCCAAACAAAGTGCTGTGAAATCTACAAAAGGTCAAGCTGCGTTCATGTCCCAGACGTCAGGCGGGAATAGATGATGATGATAAATGATGATGATGATGACAATGTGTGCCAAATAAAAAGCTGAAACATCGTATTTGGTCTCCAACAGCTACTTCCATTTAATAGTTCTCTGTGCCATTTTTTAAAAAACTTATTAAACACTTCCTTTGAAACTCTTTTTTAAAAATAGTGTCCAACGTTGTCTTGCTAGTTGTGTACCTGTGCTGTGATACAGACTGCTAGTTATTCTGCATGAATGACTCACACTGCAGGTGAATAGAAACACAGATGTTGACATGAAGAATGGTTCAGGGGACAGAAGAAGCAGCCGCCAGCTTCAGCTCACACAGTCAATGTGAAGCAGCTTTACATCCCAGACCCGCCCTAAGTGGACTAAACCACTGCATGGGGGTTAATAATTGGACTAAACCACTGTGTAGTTATTTAAATCTGCAAGGAAAATGTCCACTGAAACCTGAACCTAAGCAGCATTTGAAAGTAAGTCAACAAGCCAACGATGTCACTCAAGAGAGAAGAGAGAAAGCAACTTCCTCTTCAGCTCAGATTGCCAACAACGACAATGCAACTAAGAAAAAGGACTCAACTCACAATGAGAGGACATCACCAAAGTTAATGCACATTGCACGGACATCTTGTTTCCGATCCTAATGATGAACTTAGACATACATGCACTAACGGTTGGCTCCAGCCTGATGACAGTGTAGCACCTCCACCAATAGTCAAGCTGTCTTATGAGTTCATATTTCATATTTCTGTCTATTAAAGGACTGTGTGAGTGAGTTATTCATCATGAGAAAACATCTCTGCATTGGCTGCGTTCTTCTCATTGTCTTACAAAACAATCTAAGCAACCAGAACAAGTTGATAGATAATGGCCCGAGGTCATTTGCTCAAGTTCTGCTTGTGAAATATTCCTGACGTGAAGTCTGCAGCAAATCTGTGATGTATTATTTAAATCTGGCATTCATTGGCTATTCAACAAGTCTCCCGCCGTCTTGTTGTCCAGATTGTTTTCCAGTTGACAGATGTCAGTAATTATAGACGGAGAGAGAGAGAGAGAGAGAGTGCGTGTGTGTGTGTGTGTGTGTGTGTGTGTGTGTGTGTGTGTGTGAGTTCCAATGTCATTTGTCAGTACAACTCATGCCGGTGAAGGAAACACAATTACTGATGTAAAGTCATCGTTTGTTCTTCCTCAACCAGCTTCTGACTCTTTGCAGGTTGTTTGAACGATGACTTTCCAGTTTGTCCATTTTAGTTTTGCAGGCAGCGTTTTCTTCACTGGACCAGCTTTGGGAGGCGGAGCCAGGAGACAATTAGCTTAGCTTAGCATAACACCGAGAAGCAGGCCGAAAGCAACCCGTTGTCCCATCACTGAGGCTGTGTGAGGGGCCCTCAGCGTCCTGCTCTGACGCGCTGAGGCCCCAGGTCGACCCGCTCCGCTTCATTACGACGCGGCCAGAGCACCTGATGTGATTTACAGAGTGATTTAATGTGAGCAGAGAGGAGAACAAACACGGGAAACCAGTCGTTTCCTGTGAACACATCATCTTGACCTGGAAGGACCCTGTGATTGTCATAACTCCGCCCATGAAACCTGCAGAACTGCAGCTGGAGAGGAGCTGGAGCGTCACAGTGTGCAGCTTCGGGCCGCTAACCAAGCGTCCATGTTGGAGTTGAGTGAATGTGTTGCCACCCAGAAACAGCTCAGCTCTTTGTAACAACTCACATCACTCCAGGAAGTGAGGAGAGAAATAGATCATCACGTATTTCTCCGTAAAACCAGAACTTTTCATTTCTTTACTGAAAAGAAGACAGAAGGTGTTAATTAGTCGTCTCTGAAGGGAAGTTAAGGTCATCAGCTGCTCTTATGTACTGGATGTTCACCACCCACATGTCATCTTACATAGTCTCAGCATGTCTGTCCGTTGTGTAACTCATGTTTCCCCAACTCGATGTGTTGAATATGTTTTAGAGATTTCAAAGCAAGACTTTCAACATCGACATATGATACAATATACATGTTCCTCAGAGTCACTCTGCGTTAGAAACAGCAGCTTCTGTTCATTCCTCTGCAGACTGAGCTGCAAAGCCAAAAGGGCCTCTGGTCCAGGCTGCACTCGTCCTGTGAGCGACTAGAAGTGAACAATGAAGACGAGTCTCGTGCTGTGATCTCAAAACGTTCTGTCACTGTTTACCTGAAACTTTGTTGAAACTATGTGTTTCTGCTGTCTTGGCCATGATGCTCTTAAAAAGGAGTTTTTTAATCTCAATGAGGCTTTTCTGGATAAATAAACCTTTAATATATATTTTTTAAAGTGGACGCTACGTATGTTAGCACGTCGTCGTCGTGAGGCCTCGTTAAACACGTGAATCACACGTCTCCAGACATGTTGGCCGTCTGTCCCTCGTCAGTCACGTAAGTCGTTGGGCTCTTCTTAGACATGTGAAGTCGACCGCGCTGCGTTCCTGCACTAATACAGCGGCTTCATTGCCTGAACGTACTTCTTGTGAAGACGTTTACCTTGAAAAGATCAGAGCATCATAGTTTGAAGCGTACGCGTGCCGACCGATGACATATGTGAAGAGTTGTGGAGAATGATGTAGGACCATACTGCTGAGTAACTGCTGCTGTTTGTGTTACGCTGCGTGTGTCATGATGAATGAACGTTCTGTCATTGAGTGTGAGTAAACAAGAGGACTCCTCTTCTTTTATTATATAGATATGCTTTTATTAGAAATAAGACACATTCATTTTGTGCTCTGAAAACTGTACATTAACAAAGAGGCGACCCCAGTAAATTAAAAAGGGGAGTGAGGGGAAGTGGGAGGGGCGTGTGTGTGTGTGTGTGTGTGTGTGGCGGGGTGGGGCGCAGATCAGTGGGTCGGAGGTCGGAGGTCAGGGTTTCAACAAATACAGGTTTGAGGGAGTGACTGGCGGTAATATCAAAACACACACTGTTACATTGCGATACAGAACACTCGTATAGTCCAGTACCCTGAAGGACAAGGAGGGGATGGGAGGTATCAGAATAATCATGTTCATAGTTATAATAATGATAACAACTATTCCCCAAGCACAGTAAGAAAGATATTTATAGGCTAAAATCCATTCTGTAGAACTCTGTTGAAATAATTACAATGCTGTACATCAGGACTCCAAATGAGCCTTGTGCTTTCTCTGTGTGCAGCCACGTCCTCTAGCATCACCTTTAATCATCAGAACCATATATCTTTAACCATTTGCATGTCTTCCATTACTCAACACACACACACACACACACACACACACACACACACACACACACACACACACACACACACACACACACACACGCACGGTTGTTTTTCCCTCTCATCGTTAAAACGCCATCACACTTTGCATTTACTGTACCAGGACTACTCGTACATGGAGAACTGCCTCAACCAGCATGTGTGTGTTGGACGCGGCCTCCCGTCCGGACGCACCGGCGCCGTGCACACGTGTTCCCCCTGCGGGCGGCGTTGAGGTCGAGGGTCCCGGTTAGAGCTCAGAGCCCTCCGGCTGCTCTCTGGCGTCTTCTGAGGTGTCCGTCGATGAGAAGGCAACTGGCCATTTGGGCTCAGGGTAAAGTCTGGGATTTGTTTTCGTCCCCCCTCCCCTCCGTTCCCATCACATGTCGCTGCGGGGCCGACCTCGCCCCGCCGGGATCACGGCGGGTGGAGCCAAAGAATCGGGGTGAGGTGGAGGTGGAGGTGGAGGTGGAGGGGGGAGGGGCTGCATGAGGGCCACATGGAGGTCTGCCTTCCTTTTCTCTTTCCAGAGGGATGTTGTAGAAAAAAGAAAAAAAACAAGTCCAGAGGCGTGTGGGGCCGTGTGCAACAGCGTCCGTCATGACAACGAGAGAGCGGAAACGTGACACAAGGAAACTCTCGACAGTGTAAAAAAAAAAAAAGGAGACATAATCATGATTATTACATTGTATTCATTTAATACAGGGGCAGACATTGCATGATTACCTTATGCTTTGCGGCTTATTACATGGCTATATGACGCACATAGAGTCTGCCGTCTGTACCATGTGAGCCGCCGAGGTGTCTGAGATCATATACAAGATGACCAGTGTTTAGCAGACAGAAACATCAAATGAAACAACATAGAAAGACACGCCATCTTCCCCATTCTCTCTCGAATCGGTCGACGTCATCCCCCCCTCCTCCCCCTCCCGTCCCCCTCCCTCACGTCGTTGGGTAGATATCCAGAGCAGGGCAGTGTGTGTTGTGTGTCAGCTTTGATCGTCTGGGAGGACTGGAAAAAAAGAAGGAAGTGGTGGGTGCGATGCCGGGGTCTGGGTCACACCTCCGTCTGAAGGTCCATGATCTCCTGGCCCACCAGAGGGATGGTGGCGCTGGTCTTCTCCCACTCCACCGTCTGCAGCTCCAGAGGAGAAGCCGCCACTGTTTCCAGGTCCTTCCTCATCCAGGAAGGAGGGGAGTGGGTCTTCCTGATGCCCTCCCACGCCCTCTTGCTGGGGGTCTGCTGCTTGTCCTGCTGGGAAGAGGACAGAGAGAAAGAGGCTTGTTTTCTCATGGAGGATACAAGATGTGATGCATTTCAGGAGTTATAGCGTCACTTCGTTTGGTGGACCTACTTTACCTCGCGCTGACTTTGATTTATATCTGTCTTCCATCGCAATTTCCAACCCTTCTTTGTGGGTATATGCACACAAAGCTAGCTATATAATTATGTAGGCTAATAATCAGGGCAGATTGTGTCTGAGACACGTCCTCAAATCACATCCTGGAGAAGTTGATCTCTGCCTCTTCCACTTGTATCAATTTGATGGCACGGTCAAATGTTTTGGGCTATTTTGTCTCTGGGAAGAAGCTGACTGTGTGTGATCACAAATATCTGATATCAAATAGCTGCACTGTTGATCTGTGCAGCGGGAACAGACCGGCCTCCAAAGCTGCAGTACGAACGGAGATCTTTTGCAGGAGAGGGACATGGACGTCGTCTGCTGCCGGAGCCAACATGGACCCTCTGGTTGCTGGTGACGTTGTTGAGGGACACGTTCCCAAACTAGCTTCCCATCGTCCATCGAGGGAAAGACACTCCTGAAGTCAATATTTATCTCACTAACCGACATGCCAGGCAAGAAAAAAACAAACCCCCACGTGGATGCTCATGTCTTGAATCACATTAACATAAAGGTTATAGTGCTTGTCATTTCTGCAAAGGCAATATGAGTTGACCATTGTAGCGTTTTGGTGATGAAACTCTTAAAATGAGCAAACATGTTGGAAGATGTGTATTTTTCAACTCTCTGACTCTGGTTTGCTCTGCTGGCTTCATTTGTGTAGCTTACTGGGTGTATTATGACTGGTAATATTTCATATTAAAACCTCTTCTAACTCCTAATGTGCCACGCGAGAAGGTCTCGTAGGGAGGCGGGTGATGAGGATGGATGGTCACATGACACTGGGCCTTGACACAGGAGACCGCTGTCTGTGTGAACGTGGACTTATTTATTTATTATTAGTGCTGTTGTGTAACTTCTGGACCTCACTGACGCCATGTCCCATAACAAACATGGATATTTCATGTGACAATCCTTTTTATTTAAAGGTAAAAACTATATCAAAGGATGTTGGAAGTTTATTTTGAAAGGACTCTTTGCTCGACAGCAGTGATCGTAAAGTGGCGTCCCTGATGGTCCAACATGGACCCTCGAGGGAGGCCGTGGTCATGCTTATGGTCTGACCCAGCAGCCGTGTCTGTGGAGCGATTGCAGCTCCTCACTGCTCCAAAATAAAGTTGAATTGATGTAAACTAAGTGCCGGGACATAACCCTGCAGAGTTTCATTGTATATGTCTCTACTGCATACGTCCACATGGCACATATAGAAGTCAGAAGCATAAATGTCTCTGTGTCTTTTGAGAGACGTTGTTATGGGACGAGCTGTGATTCGTAAGCTGTCTGCTGGAGCAGCAGATACTCAGGCCTCCGGTCCAGAGCACCGGCCACTGTTTGTGGTCACATGAGCAACTTTTGTGAGTTAAACAACTAACTGCGCGTTGACGTCCACGGCCGGGTCGTCTCATACGTAGCCAGTTTAAACGAGAGTCAAGTTTGAAGCTAATAAATATCAAAAGTCTCTGAGAGACGACGGCCGGTGGTTCCAGGACGTTGTGTGCTCCGTCTCTTCCTGTCGACACTGTTTCTCTGCATGCAGCTGGAGCTGGGCTGCTATTGGTCCATTGAGCTGAGACCTCCAGCTCCTTCACGTCCTGAAGACTTCTCTGTCTGCTGTTGCCTTTAGCCGAACCAGATTACATCGCCTCACTGCAACTTTTATTCATTTCATTTAGCCTTTTGACTGCTTCAATGTCTTCTTAACTGTTTTTAAATCTGCATTATGTTTTGCTGCTTTTATGTGAAACGTGCGATACCAATAAACTCTCCTAATCGGACTAAAAACCGACGGCAACCAGACACCAAGATACCAACTCCCTGTTGCCGGAAGAGTCTGCGTTCATCACACAGATGTGTGTTTATGTTATTTGGAGTGACAACTATGCCCCTTGATGTCCCCACTGCTAAGTTATCCTGGCAATAACATCGTACGCAGATAAATAATGCAATCTTTAAAATTGCTGCACTAATAATTAAACAGGGAACTCCACTCGGGTGTGGAGGTTTGTACTAATGATGGAAGGAAAACAGCATTAGATATAGGAGAGGAGGGAGGGTGGGGGTGGGGGCAGAACAGAATAAAGTTAAACTCTTTACACTCATGTTGGTCTTGTCGCTGCTGGCAGAGGACACGCTCCATCTTTTGGCAGCTTTGGCGTCAACAGGTGGAGATTCTCTATCCTTGTCTGCACTGTGAATCTTCCTGTTCAGGTCCTGAAACATGTCCTGGTGGCGTTTCCGGGTGTGCATAATCTTCTGCACGGGGACATTGCACGTTAACGTACGAGGCAAACAGGCACAGGCTACCATCAATCTCCCATCCCAACACTACAGTCACACCCTTTGAATACATCTGATGAACGTATGCAAGCATCTAGAGGTCTGAACAGCTAAGAGACATCAGCGTTTTGGTCTAAATCTAAAAAAAGAAAAAGCTCTGTAGGAATCAAAGAGACTAAAATTACCTCAAAGTCAAGCTCTGCATAGCGTGATTTTCGTCTCTGGGGGGGAGATGAGACAGAGAGATTAAAGATGTGTCTGGATATGCTGCGCCTCGCGAGCACGCGAACGCTCGAGTGTTTCTGAGCGCGTGCGTTGTGTCTCTCCGCGCCGGCCCGTCAACAACCAGGTGTTTCTGGGACGCGGAGGAGAGCGGCGAGTTTTTTTGTAGCTGCTGGTCATTCTGACCCTGTTGGCACAAGGTTGCAGTTAACAGATTGTGACCGAATGACCTTTGAGTCCTCCATCACGGATTGGGCGAAGGAAAAGATGACCTTCGGGCTGCTCGGTTGCCGTGGCAGCTGCCGCCTCACACGGCATCGTGGAAGTGAACCAGACGCCAGCGGGCGGACGCTCGGAGCGGACTGGACACTAACCTTTTTAAAGATGCTGTGCGGACTTGGAGGGGGGGGAAGAAAAAGCTGTGCTATTTATTGTGATGCAGGGTTTGATGCTAAAAATAATACGACGAGCCTCTCGTTGGATCATTACACAGAGGGAATGACCTGAGCATGCAAGACATGTAGCACAGCGCTGCCCCGTGGAGACCTCCTTCATTTAATGCTCTTTTATTTCTTTTTTTGTGATTTAATATCCAGTTTATTAACATGTGGCTCCCTAGCCGATCGTCCGTGTTAATCACTTCCCCCAACACAGAGAGAGGGCTGAAGCTGTGCTGGTCAAACAGCCCGCGGCACAGAGCATCGCAAATAGGAGATTCTAGAGAGAAACAAATACAATATCACTCATAAGAATGGCATGCAAAATAATGGTGAACCAAAGAACGAGCTGACGTGATATATGACATCGTTCACGTTGATATATGGATAGGAGGAGAAGCTTTTGAAATGTCTCTATGTGGAGAGAGAGATCATGAAGAGGACCTGAGATGAGAAGAAAGGGATATTCACCATCATCATCATCATACTGCCATCATGCCTCAAACAAAAGCTCCTATTCAAATGTTGTCATGGAATTAAAGTTGTACACATTGAGGCCTAAACACTTAAACTAATAACCACTTAAACTAATGTCCACATCACTAATGAAATCAGCATATCTACCCTTCAAAATAAAGTTCAGATTCACTCATTTATTCCAAGCACCTTCATTTTGACCCTCTTTTGATTCTGTCAATGAAACGCAGCACTTCCTGTTGATGTTTCACAATAAAGTCTTTAGTGTCTGTCACTGACCGAGGATAAAGAGTCAGGAAGGACACAGGACTCTCACCAAGGAGACCAGTGTGTGTGTCCCGTGTGAATGTGATGGAAGTTGAGGTTTTTGACCTTAGTTTGGTCACTTTTGTCCCTCACTTACTTAACAGAAATACTTATTTTAACCTAACCAAGTAGTTTTGCTGTGTGAATAATCGTAGAATGAAAGTTTAATTGTGAAAGACACGCTGCATGTCAGAGTGTTAACCCTGCGAGTGACCTGGAGTCTCACAGCTTGAAGCTCAGGGTTCTGACCAGGCCGCCATATTTAGGAGTGAGCACATGTTGTACACATTCACCCTCAACCAATCAGAGCCGTCTTTCATGATGTCATCGGGAAGGAAGCGCAAGCGACTGAGTTTTGGAAAGAAGAGCGTGAACGGACCACCTTTACGTTCTGCTGTGTGTGTTGTACTGGCTCACTGCCAACTGAGACTTTTCCTCTGTTTCACAGCTCAACCTCGCAGCTCCAACAGCATCACGGCGCTTTAAAGCAGAAGAGTTCCTATTGGTCGACAGAACAAGTCGTGGAATTGGTCCTTTAAGGTGTGACCCCGAAAGCTTGTTTCAACTCGTTGGACTTCCAATCTCACGGTCACATTGTTGGAATCATGGTAAAATGTGCTTTCAAAATAAAGGACCGTTTCTGGCTGTGAGGGGGTGCTGACTGTCACCCAGGAGTCAAAGTAAATAACAAACGTAGCCTATTTTAAAAATACTGTCAATACACATTTGGAAATAATAAATATAATACTTTCATTCAGTTATTTTTAAACCGTCATATGTGTCATAAGTCTGTCAGATTGAGCTCATATGAGGCTGACATGGTGTCATCTGAAGCCAGCGTAACATCTGACAAGAAAGTGTTACGTTTGATTGACAGAAGTGCTGGAGAAAGAGAAAGTGAGTCAACAGGATGTGATGCTGTTCTGACAGGAAGTGGCTGTCGGTATCAACAACGAGGAAACGACTGTTGAGTTAACATGAGAAGCAAAACGTAATTAAAACAAGCAGATCACAGAACAATGAACATGAGAAAAATACAAATTAAAGGCTCATCTCTGATTTAAACAAGTTTCAAAATAAAGGCCTGGAAGTGGAGAATGTAAGGTGAGCATAAATATCACAACGTTGACATGCATGTCTTTCAATAAGTATGAAGTGTTTGGCTGATAAACGGGGTGCGGATCAGCTGGGTGCTCTTACCTCCAGCGAGCTCATGGACAGCGTGGAGACGGTCTCGCTCTTGGACATCACGCCCCCAGAATCTCCCCCGTCACACATGCTGTTGGCTACCTGGGAGTCTCTGGGCATGTTCTGCAGATTGTGTGCGGGCGAGTCTCTGTCGGAGCACGACACGCTGATCTGGTCGGCGGGCAGGCTCTTCAGCCCGAAGCCCGGCACCGGCTCTCCGTTCACGGGGTTGGCCAGGTGGATGAGCCGGGTCTGAGGCAGCTGCTCTATGTTGTACTTGGCCGTCTGGTCCTCTTTGCCCTTGGCCGCCTTCAGGGTGCCCGTGTTGTTGGCCGGCAGGATGACGTAGCCGGGGCCTTTGCCCTCGGAGCCGCTGCCCTCGCCGTTCCCTCGCGGCGGCTCTCCGTCCAGCTGCTTGAAGAGCTCGCCGTCGCAGATGTAGATGGATTTGGCGCCCGGCAGCTCCGTGCTGATCCCCTTGGCGGGGCCCTTCTCCCTGCGCAGCGTCAGAGTGTGGCTGGTGTAGTCGGCCACGTTCTGCAGGTGGACCTTGGCCATGCTGGCCGGCATGGTGTTGAAGTTGGAACCCTTCTGGAGGGTGAGCGTCCCGGAGGAGGCCTTGTCCTCCCCCTGGAGAGAGGAGCGCTTCATCGTGCCTGCAGACAGAAGAAAGACCCAGTTGGACCAGCCGGACTAACCCGCCCCTGTGCCCACCGTCATTCATATGACATCCTCATTCATATCAGGGGTCATACACATTGTGACCAATGGATGTCCATGACTTTAAACCACATTTTCATGAGCAAACATTGTGATAAAATGTAGTATTTAAACTAACAATGAGGATTCAAAGCATACAGTGAACCTTAAATGACACAAATGAATGAGAGACAATAGTTTGATGATAAGAATAAACATATGTATGTATGCTGCTGATATTTTGAGCAGATTCATTATTTCAAAATCAGCGAAAATTAACATCATGAACATAACCTCTTAGCAGGACAAATTCCTTGTATGTAAAAACATACATGGCAATAAATGGTTCTGATATAACACATTAGCATGACTTGTCCAAAACCTTTGGGATTCTTATTTTTTCCAAAGACTTTCCAGTCCTGGAAATAATCATTTTAAAATTCCATGACTTGTCCAGGTTTTCCATGACAGTAAGAACGTTGTCACACTCTTTGTGGTGTCTTTAAGTGAAGACATTAAATACAGATAAACACTGTAAAACGTGATTTGAATGCAGGGATTGTCAACCGTTCTCCTCGCTGGTTTTCACTGTTGCAGATAGTCACACAGTTTCAACTGGGGCGTGTTTGGCCCCTGTGATCTGGGGCCCCTGTGATCTGGGGCCCTCCAGTCTTGGGGCGGGACAGCTACTGAAGCAACCTTCTACTCTGACTCAGACATGTTGCACCGGTCTCTCTATCCGTATGGAGCCACGTGGAATTATAAAGCAACACTTTTCCTTGTGAAGCTGTTGGAGGGATTCTGCCTTTACATCAGCTGATGAGTCAGAAGGCCTTGTGGTTCAGATGTGACACCGTTGCTGTCACTTGGCCTGAGATCACTGACAAGCCAATTTCCCCACTGCGACCAAAATAATCCAAAGTGTTTGTCACCCTCCAAACACATCTCAGACTCACGAGACGACAGAGAGGAGAAACGTCCTCCAGGGGGTTTCTGTGTTAAATCATCTCCACGGGGAGAACATGGCTGAGCCCGGCTCGTCTTGACCCTGTGACCCTCAACCTCACTTCCCTCCAACGGCTGCTGGCTTTAGGCAGCGTGTGTGTCCCGTGTGTGTCCCGTGTGTGTCCCGTGTGTGTCCCGTGTGTGTCCGGGCCGGTGAAACAACACCCGACAGCGCTCGAGCCGCCACGCCGCGCGTCCCACCATCTCTCGCTGTGCTCCCCCTATTCTTACTCGACACAGAAAAGGAACAACAAACAATCATCTCCCTCTGTTCTCCTCTGTCTTTTCTCCATCGGGCGTGCCGGCGTCTCAATAGCTTTTCTGCTCCAGATGCTTTTCTTGATATCCTGTCTCGAGAGATAATCAGATTCCCACTCCCAGCGGATATCAGAGCGGAGCCGGTATCTGATGCGGCACTGTCGGGAGGGGACTTAATTATAGAGCGGCAGTGTAGGACAGACTCCGACAGCCCTATTTATCTGCATGTAACTGCTCAGCACACACTCACCCCGCTCCCATCGCCGCGGTCTGAACTGCCTTATAACAGTAATGTGCTGTATTTCTTGTCAAATCCGCTCCTCGGCGAGAGGGAGGCGGCTGTGATGTTCATCGTGAAACACGAGAGCAGAAGTGAGGGGGAACACGCCTCGCATCTGTTCCCATAACGCGGAGGAATTATAAGCAGTGAGAATACAAAGAGGAGGCACGGAGAGACATCTGTAGCTTTCAAGCGGAGGTCCCCGAAGACGAGTCTGACGCACAACTCGGAAAACACACAATCGCACACACACGTTCCACCTGGAGCTCACCTGATCTGCAGGCCATGTCCACGTCTTTCTCAAAGTCAGTCTGAGGACAGAAAGCGATACACAGTGCAGTCAGTGTACACACCCAGCACGTGTTGACTCCAGAGAGGTTAAAGTGTCATGTGCATGTTCACACCATGAGCTGGGCGTGGCCATTCTGGAACGAGCCTCCTGAATCTCCATTGGCGTCCTCGTGGCGGTCCACCACGCGGCACTTCACCGCCTCCTGAACCTGTAGCAGATCACGAGAGCACAGATGGTGACGTCGGTGCTGCTACGATGCTTCAGCTCCCAACGTTTCATGCTGTGAGGGAGTCGACAAAAGGCTGCGATGTTCATTATACAACAAAAATATACGTATTAACCCTTTGAGAACTGTGGAAACAATGCTGGCTCCAGACCTCCTTTTCCCTGTTTGAGTGTTTTTCCCTGTTTGAGTCGTCGTAGGAACCCCAAATTAATTCCAGTACTTGTGTGTATTGTATGTATTTGTTGAGCAAAGTCTTTGGGGAAAAAATAAATGTATATCTGCAAAAAACAAATCACTTTTAAAAGATGTTTTGATCGTAACTATGAACATCCAGCATGATATGAGCCAGATTCCCCAAAAAAGCCTCCTGGAGCGTCAACAAGACACCTTTTTAGAAAGATTAGACCTAAAGAATGTGAATCTGCAACAAAAATCACAATTAAACAAAACTCCTGTTAGGAAGGAGTTTCAAAAAGTAGAGAAATTACGTATTTTATGCCAAAAGATTGTCTGAATGGGGCATGCTGGGACTTAAAGTGGGCGCGGGAGGATTTTCGCGCACGGTTTTCCAATAGGTTAACATCAAGTTAACACACACACACACACACACACACACACATCATGAACCGTCATGATCACGCTGCTCAGGGGGAAATGTGAGCTGAGGGAGTGGAGGCCTCACCAGACACATTAATCAGCATCTAATTTCTCTCCGTTCTACTTGGTGGTTCTGTCATTTAGGATTACTCCGTTCTGTAGTTTAAATGGAACTAAATGCAAAATGTTTGACATTAAAAGCCTTCTCACAGCTCAGGAGCGCAAACTACCTCGTCCCTTGTTTTAATGTGAACCAGCAGCAGGAAGACTTCCAGAAACTTAACACTGATCAAATGTAGATGTATTTCCTAGGATGCCAGACAACAAAAGGGGAAGGGACACAGGATGAAGACGAGCCCCCTCCGGCTAACAGCTGTGCCTTTACATTTGTTTGAATGTTGATTCTGCAGTACTCTGTGCTAGAAGACGGTTAGACTCCAACAGGGTTCGTTCCACTGAGGCCATTCGTAGGTGATATGCAGACTCCTGGCAGGATGGTTGGCTGTAGGAAGGCACATGCACTCTCTAAGGACTTCCTGTTTCAGGATCACAGTGCTCACCACGGCCCATGGACCCTCATCACCACACTGACCAAGAGGTAAGTTGGGTTGTTGGTAGTTCGAGAGGAAAAGTCAGAGGGTCACCAAACTCCTTGAACCAAAGTGTTGATTGATCGAGTGCCCAAACCAATGTGCATGGCAGCACAGCCATTCACAGGCTTGATTCTACATCAGTTCACTGAGACTCTCACAAACTAACTGAGAAGCAGTAGCCGCCGTGCGTGGCGTGCGCGTGGCGTGCGCGTGGCGTGCGGTACCTCTCTGCGCAGGATGCAGTGCACCATGACGATGACGAAGCCCTCCAGCGAGTCAAAGACAGCGAAGAGGATCTGGAAGAGCGCCGAGCGCCGGTCTGTGATGGCGAGGACGGCCGACATCCAGGTGAGAGCCAGCAGGGGCAGAACCACACAGGAGCTCCACAGTGACGCCCTGCAGGACGGGAGGGGAACTACAGTCAAGGGCAGCACGAGGACTGTCAACATGACACAGAAGCCTACACAGTTTCTAACAGGTATTTCACGTCTGTCATTAGCTAAGACAATTATATTTAACATCTAAGGAAGGGTTTCAATATTAAACAAGAGATTAACAGGATGTCTGTTTCTTTGTCAAATCAAAAGATAGCACAGAAGGGAATGTAATTCTTACTAATCTTAATAAAGCAATGTGCTTAACAACCTGGTAACTGCCCACGTTGGTAGCAGCCTGCAGCTCTAACATGCATAAATGCGTAACGTCACAACAAATAATTGTGCTACTATCACAAACAAAAACATACATCCATTATCTGCAGATATATGTTCATAGTTCACATATATTACATGCATGTATGTTTAAGATGGTTCAGTCAAACCATAGAGGATCTAGTGCCACAGGAGAGAGAAGGAGGAGGGATGGTGAGCAGTGGGGAAAACGAGTGTGATGAGGCTGAAACAGAATGAGAGACAAACGGAGGCAGAGCAGAGGACAGAGAGACGCAGCGAGAGGAAGAGCCGCAGCTTCGCTCCCACGTTGCTGTTCTTGTTTTTTCTTTCTCTGAGTCATTCTGTGTTCTAATGAGCACATCGGGAACGGACACCAACAACAAGCACCCGCTCGGATCGCCTGACCTAACCCCACCCAGTCACGGGTGCTCACGCCTGCTTTAGGTTGATACTGTTCCAGTTGTGGAGAATAATCCTGCAGCAGTGGAGTAATACTATTATCATCAACAGAAGGGTTGCAGTCACAGGTTTGCTTTAACTTTAGCGTGTTCAACCTCCCCACAGCGTTCACCACGAGGCCACGTCGCGCCAAAAAACCTGCTGCTCCGACTCGCTCTTTGGAACACAAAAGCTCTTCTCGATCACGTTCTCCCATTGCTTCTACATTGATCAGTGATTAGCTGCTTTTAATTATAGATCATGCAAAAGTTTCACCATTATAAGGCAGGAGGAGAGAGGGTTCGGCCTTCAGCTCGAGAATGCTTTCTAACGTTCAGGTGTGAAGTTTGAGAGCTTCACAGCGAACAAAACTCAAAGTAATCAACGGATATCTAAGAAAATCATGTCATTGTAGTAGCTGGTCTAACAGCACACTGACTCTTTAAAAGGAATAAATAAAGTGAAAGGACACACTGGTGCATTCATGTCACATAAAATATCCCAAAACACCATTCTGACATAAGCTGTCACATCAAATAGTGACTGTGACGAACAGGAGCACATGTTCCCTGCATGACGTCACTACTGGAGCCATGGGGATGCAATCACTACCAACCAGGCACCAATGGAGATGCATTAAGGCAAATTAACTATTTTCATTATCTACTGTCCATCTGAATAATACTGCTGACGAGACAGAAAATGCCTTTTATCAAAATACATGCTCATAATCAGCTTCATGGTCCGTGCAGGCTGTGTCCAACACCAGTCTCTACTCAGCACTTACAGGGTGGACTATGTAGGACATCATAATCTTTTAGTCCTGTCCAGATGTATAGTGAGAATTATGATATCCTATTTAAGTATCCCACAATGCATTGGGGAAAAGTAGTCGACAACTTCCTTTTTTTTTGCGCTGAAGGAAAAAAAGGCCGACGGATGAGAGACGAGAGAGCAACGCGACTGAGACATGTCATGAGTTGGAGCGCAGAAATTATATATTTAATGTGAGTCAGCACAACATGAAGAGCCACAAAGCTGGATTCATAAATATGATCATTGAACGAGTGGCAATGTATTCCGCTTTGCTCTTTCCTTTCACAATAAAAGCCCTAGAAATATATACGCTGCATCAACGTTCACCAGGGGAGCTGAGATTAATTCAGAGCATTTCAATAAGCACTTAACAAAAGAGCTCATTATGTATTTATCACAAACATTGATGTCTGTATTTATTATGGATGGTCCACACGTCGACGTTGATAACTACACAACACCGATGACGTACGCAGTGAAACCTGGAGAGGAGCATCTACACAACACTTCCTGTTCACGGAGTCTGTTTGTACAATTGTCTCCTTTAAATGCAGAACAATCTTCACTTTTCTTAGAAATCTTCCTAGTTTGCAATTAACAAGTAGAAGTAAAATGTGATTTGGACAAATGTATTAATGTAAAAACTCAATTATGTCCATCTAAATAGTACAAAACAAACAAATGTAAAGCCATAAGTATAAAACGTAATAGTTTCTGTCCAGCTCTGCTATCAGACAGGCTGGAGCAATACGGTACATTTCCATTTGCAGTGAGTGCTGTTCTCCGATACAATCCACCGGGCGGGAAACACTAAGTTCAAGACGACAACACTCGTTGTGCCCGCGTGGTTTCAGACATGCTTTGTGTTATTTTCAGTGAGTACAAAGCGAAGCCTATTAGCAGCAATGTCTGCTGACCGCGCTATCGTTACCTGGCGTCAGGAGTGCAACGTGTCAACACGTATGAAGCAACAGTGATTGGAGGCCATGCCGCAGACAGTCAATACTCTACTAAGGCAATCTGGTTGCTCAACGTGTGGCTCACGATGGGACCAGACGGAACGTTTTCACCTGAACATTTATAAAAGTTGCCTGTTGAGATCTCAGGTGGTCGAGGTGTTGACGGTCACTTGGCAACACGACGTGTTCTCGCCAATTAATAAGTAGCAGACATGGATAAATACTGTGCTTTTTGCATTAGTAAGAAGCAACATGGCAACGTGACTGATAATTATCATGTATGTCTATGAGCGGGTTACATGAGCTGGCGTCTCATGCATGGAGGAGATGGCGAGAGGGTTGCTTGTCTCTCGTGGAGCGACGAGACAACGAGTGGATGAAGACGACGGCGCTGCAGCTCATTCACTCAGTGAACGTTGCTCAGTGGACATGCAGCTGACGCCGGTACAAGGATTCCAGCGCCCGTCACCCATGAGGCCGTGGAGCGTTCCTCTCATCCACATGAGCGCATGCAACAACGATTAGTGCATTCAACTTCTAGGAGCGAACGATTTAAATGAGGAGGATTTAAGGGTTTGTACGGGGACGCTGCACCTCATCAAAATGATCAGCTGTCCTTAAAGAACTCTGCAGTCATCATCGGGCATAGATAATAAACCTCAGAAGATATAAATCTGATCTGGACAAAGTCCATATAAGCAGCTCTAGAGTTTTGAAATATCTGCTGCATCGTTCATACGCTTCACTGGTTCTGTTCTGCAGTCGTCACAGCCACTAGCCAGAGAAGCAATATGCGTGTGAAGTGTGTCAGCAATGTCAGATTACAGACTATGAAGTGAAATGATGTGTATTAATTGTTCAGTCACAGCTATTTAAAACAGAGATGAGCTATTTAGAGGCTGTTTGTGTGGATTGTAGCAGAGCGCAGCACTACCTGTAACCAACCAAAAGGCCTGCGTTCATCCTAATGGAAGAGATCCATCTCACAGATCACGTTAATAATAATCACAACACACACACACTGACATATATACAGTGTCTGGCTGTCCCTTTATGCAAACACGACCGTGGCCTCTGTGTGCTCCGATCAGCTTCAGGACTTTGATGATCAAACACAAACACACACACGGTCTGGTTCAATCGTCCATCACATAATTATTAAATACAGATATACAGTGAACACACTGGCACAGACGCTCCAGGAGCCTTTCATACTGAGTGAGACCCTGCCTGCCGGTGAGAAGAAAACATGACAGAGGGAGAGAGAGAGAGGAAGGAGAGGAAGAAGAAGAGGGAGAGAGAACAGAGGCAAGGAGAGAGTTAAGGAAAAATAATTAGCGGGACTAACATGGCGTTACTGGTAGCTGTGGTGGAAACGTCAGCCGAAGAGATAACTCCGCACTTGGCACATTTGAGCGTCATATTGTACAGTGGCACTGTCATCTGACTGCAAAGTCAAATTAACACGCTGTAACATAACACAAACAGATACAAATGCACCCTACACACACACACACACAGACTCACACGCCGGGCACGCGCACACACAGTCACGCACACAGTGAGTCACAGTGTTTCCTCGCACAATCTCTCTCTCAGGGCTACAGTCCACAACCGCTAGTGTGTGTGTCTGTTTTAGGGAGGGGAGGGGGCGGGGTTACCTGTGTGTGACTCTGGGGACAGGGAGGTGGGGGGCGGGGCGTGTCACGTGATGATGATGATGATGATGATGCTCTGATGGCGGCTCTGATTGACCTGCAGCAGCCGGGCGGCCGCTCCGCTCCGGCGTTTATCTGCTGAAAGGCTTCACCTGGACGCCGGCTGAGCGATTCCACCTCTGCTGCTCTGCGTATGAAGATGTGCCTCACCCCTCGCTCGACTCACTTTGCGCTAACTGCTTTTTACGGGCGATGCCAAGAGCTAAAGCAGAAGGCGTTACGCACACAGACACAGCTCACACACACGCGCTCAGGCTGCGGCGCTCTGCTCATCCGCGTTCACAAAGGAAACCTAACAAAGGTGAATAACATCAATACATTCAGCAGATAACACGTGTTCACTTCTGAAAAGCTGTTTGTTCCTAATGAACTCTGTCATTCCTGCTCCAGAGAGCTGAGGGAGTTATCACGAGGAGGGACCTGTTCGTTTCATTTACTTTGTAAACTACTTCAAGTGACAAAACATAAAATAACAATGTAGATTTTGTCCAAAGTAATCTGATTGAAATATGTGACGTTATAACAGAGAGAGTGAGACAGGCAGAGAGGAGGAAGGTTGAAGGTGACAGGATTTTCTACACTTCTATTTTCTTAACTACATTTTATTCTCCTTTTTCATTCTTGAAGCGGCTCGTTGATCTGGTCACCGTTAGTGTGTGATGACGTCACCGCCATCACGCAGAAGGTAACTGACTGACACCTTCATGACGTTAACATTGTTCTTAACAACTTGTGTCTTACTTTGAAGTCCTGCCATTGGTTCTCGTTGTCTTTGTAACATTTTAATCACGACAGGAATCTGAAAACATGAAACTCTGAAAATAGTTCCGCTGAAAACAGATCAAGCAACAGGATTGAAGTTCACCGATATTCTTTATCTCCTCCTCCAAATAAGCTGAAGTAACTATAGTTACTGGTGACGTCCTGATTGACCTCCTCTGATCCACAACAGAGCTCAGAGAAGACTTATCCCAGTGTTGAAATAACAGACGGAACCAACGGCGAGAAAATGGTATCAGTGCTGCTGACACTGAGGGAAAGATTACACTTCATAGAAACCTCGTCCTAATATAATTAGAATCGTCCTTTGGCTTTCGGGTACATTTTGAATTGCGAAACTATGTAAAAAGTTTTCTTTTTCCGATCGCGACGACCGAGTATCTTTCCTTTTCTCCCACTCTGATGAGCATTTTCTCTTTGGTGAAAGTAGGAGCCAGACGCTCCTGGACAGAAATGATGTTCCCAGACCTTTGTCACACCAAACTGATTGAAACACGTGATTTCTCGGAAACTATGTGGAAATAACAAAAAGGCAACGTCCGTAACATGAACCTGGATTCTCCAGGAGACGCCGGTGTTTCCAGATCCCTTTCGCCGCCACGCAGCTCTCTGCGTCTTCACTTCTGTCCCCTGAATGTCACTCTGCAGACGTGGTGGCGTGCACATCGACACCAGAACTTCATGTTCACTAGATTCACTCTCCAGATTATACATATTAAAAAAGGAGCAATTTATACATATCAGTGATCAAATGATGATCACAGGAAGCTGTTTGGTTATGTCGCTTTATATGAGTTCACTGACAAATGCTGTATTAACTTTATATACCTATTTCAACAGCATACAAGCAAAAAAGAGTAACAGATCACTTCCAGGTACGATCACAGAGAACAAGGCTTCAATTTCCCTCCAACGCCCAAAGCTAGAAAAGCTCCTCAAACCACCTGAATTTCATTTATAACTCTGTGTATCTCCTGTGTAGTTTCTCCAAAAAGACGGACTACAAGGCTGGAGATATTGACAAGTAATAACAAACTAATCTGTTACCACATGGCCTCCTGCTAAACAACAATTAAAGCTGAAGAGCCGAGGGAATCGATTTTTGTCGCCCCTGGACGCCTGGATTAAAAATCACATAATGGAAGAAATTCAATTTAAAGTAAAAGGGCAATACGGCCGCTAAATGTACGCCGCGGGCAGTGATATTAAAAGGCAATCAAGACTTTTTGAAATACAACACCATTTCCGAGGACTTACGGGGTTGAGAGGCAAAAGTTGGCTGGTTGGTAGAGATGCAAGGAGGGAGACACATAAATATCTTATACAGAAAAAACACAAAATGCATCTGGAGCCATCGAGTCCTCCAGTTTGCTAACCAGGACGCTGCAAAGCTTTGCATTCAGAGGAACACTCGGGACTAGAAGTACAACAACACGTTGTCCTCTGAAAGCTTAATGCTCTATTATAACCTGTAAATACCCAGCATCCATGATTGAAACCATTTAAGCATTCGTTAAGGACAAAACTAACTCCAGCGCCGGGTGGAAGTCGGCCTCCGCTGTCTGCTTTCATTTTCTCTGACAATTAGCTTCTAATTTTCGGGGGAAACGAGACTCGGCTGCGAGGGCGGTCTCTGAGGTGTGAGCAGACCCGCCCGGTGCAGAGGATGCTGCGCACTTAATTGGATGCTGCACCAATTAATTAGCTTCTTAAAACATGTTTTGCATTTGAACCTGGAGACCCACCCGCAGGAGAGGAGAGCGGGTGAAAGGTGGGCTGAGGCTAACGAAGGGGCAAGCCAAACATAACAAGCATTCGAGCCTCTTCACTTCCTTGTTTTTGTTTTCTAGGTCCATGACAGCAAACTGGCTAGTCGCCACGTGGTCAGCACAAAAAGATAAAGCGTCATTTCAAACCAGTCCTACGTTCAGAAGACTTAACCAATAAGCAACAAGCCTGCGCTGCCTCAACGTATCACTGCCGCAATTACATCTGACCATCGTGCAAAAGACCATAATTGCTTGCTATTAATAACATGTGGAGGAAAAGATGAGATCCAAGGCCGCTGTGAGCGGTGGATCTCACACAATTAGATGATTTGAAGTACAAAGTGGACGAAAGTACAACAGAATTCTTTACTTTGTTGTGCTAAAGTTTGTTCAGAGATGTAGTTTGATCCAAGCAGCCGCTATTTAATAAAGATGGACTTCATGTCAGAGATCAGACGAGCCTTCATCCAACCCTAGAAGGGAATCCGGTCGGTGTAGTTACGCAACAATGGAAATCAAAAATATCGACTATCACAGCTGTGCTCAGCGACTGAGCCGCCCGTCAACGTTAACCAAGACCGAACCATCAGCAACAGGGTACTCTGCAAAAGGCTGGCCAGCTTCTTCCCAACAGAAGCATACATTTTATATTTAATTTAATCTTTCTTTGCAAAGTCAGTACGTTTGAGAGCGTCCGTTTTCACAAGAGCTCGCATTTAAAAATCCCCAAAAGACCACGAGGCGGAGATCTAGCCATCGTTGTAGGAAATAAACGCCTACCTATCTTGTCACGGTGATCCTGTTAGATATATATATTTGTATTTTACCTCAAAGCAATGCGATGGAAGCCGACCCCTTTCTGGGTTTAACTGCGTGGGAAACCCCACATGGATGCAGCCGCATGTTACTTCTAGCTAACTGGACAGGATTGGAGCAAGCCGAGCCACCAGGCACTCATCACAGCCCTACAGGTCCAGCCCCCACTACCTAATGCCAGATGTATTTAACTTAAAAATGTACAAAATCTAGGGGGAAAATTCCTATTCAAGGCAATATTTTTTTTGCAAAGTCAGGCGTGCGTTTGTGAGCGACCGTTCTCGCAATAAATCCCCAAATGACCGGTGGGCAGACATCGACCCGTCGTCTTGTACCACGAGACGAAGTCGGACGCATCGAGGCCGAAGAAAGGCTGAACCTGAGCGGTCCTTCCTGTCAGACAAGCTACTTCTCTACAAGTCCACGACTCCATCAGACGCAGAGCACACACTCGAGAAATGCCACCACGTCACGGCCACACACACACATGCCCACGCCATTTAAGTCAGTAGAAAATATTAATATTATTGCATTGAAACTAGCAAGTGTTATTGTTGAAACAGTCACAGCTTCTCGAGTAGCATTCCAGAAATGGTCAGAACCGTAGGCAGTGATGAGTTATGTTCTATCCAGCTAGGAGGTAGCGTCAGATGCAAGGTCAATAGTGGAGTAGGGAGGTAAATAGGCAGGAAGTAATAGTAAGCCAATCAGAGGAGCTTGCTAGAAGACTCAGCAGATTTGGTGATGGGCGGGGCTGGTAGCCATACGGTTGATAGAGGGGTGGGGAGGGGTGGGCAGGTATTTTTTACCCAATCAGTGATGACATGGAAGGGGGCTTCTGAGACTGTGTTCCTGATTGGAGAGCCCTGAGTGAGAGAGAGGGGATTCTGTGCAAACTCAAACATGACATATCAGACAGCAAAAACAAGTACAGTTGAACAGAGAGATCATCGAAGAAAGCAAACATTTTCAGAGAGAGAGAGAGAAAAAAAAAACATTTGAATGCACCAACAATGCCAATGGAGACAGAACAGCATGTGTAGAGTGGAGCAGGGCGAGTGTGTGATCTGTGGACTTTAACACTCAGGTCGCCAACCGGTGACAGTGTTCATGCTACAAAATGTGTTCTTTACCTATTTGTGTCTACAAAAACTACTTTTTGCAAGATTTATTTTATCCAACATTTATTAAAGGAGCACTCCAACATTTTGTAAAACTTGCTTGTTTGGTAGCGAAGCCGCAGGGAGGAGCAGGCGCTTCCCTTCACGGAGACACAACTTTCATTAACTGAGGCCGAGATTACCATTATTGCTCGTACGTCAGGAAATAAAACACAGAGCTGTCTGGGTTCGTACCATCATCCAGACACGCACTCAGCTCGGGGGAATTTCTCGATGTTACTTTCGCTATCAAGCAAATCCCACATTGACGGAATCAATCTGCTTTACTGCAGCGGCAACAGGCCCCAAATAAACCGATTTAGCTGTGATTTATTTGCAATTAACAGATCAGAAGGATCCCAAAATACCTACGTAATGATGCCGATTTGAATGTATTAGTGTCTGACGTCACGCTTTGTCCCGTCTGTCTGCACAACGACCAGCAAAGAGCTTCAAAATGTTTGTTTTCTGAATGGAGGTTGGATGGATAGTGCGAGACCATGCTAACATTGTAGCTGCTCCATCGACACTTGAAATGACGTCATCTATGCATAAATATGGTCCCGACATTATGGTTTGTATCATAGGCAGCCTTTTTGTTTTGTTCAGTTTTTGTACAAATATGAGGAACTCCTGTGGAGCTCTGTGTGCACACGGATGGCTACATCATTTCTTTCCTCCATTTTCATATTTACATCGACTTTGAATGTAATCGTTGTGCATGAAAAGTTTGCTTTGTGTTTGGTGTGAACACACCATAAGCAATGTCGTGTTTTGTTCCCAAATGTTGGAGTGTTCTTTTTTTTTCTCCAAAAGGCTAATAATAGCCCCACAGCTTCAAGCAGCAGAGTGGTTTGTCAAGGTAACTCATCTCAGCTGTAAATATCATGACAGGGACCTACAACACAGTGATAGCAATTAGGTTGTACTTCTGTGACTCTGTCCATTGGCTCTGGTGGTAATGCCACCGGTGGTGATAACATTGTGTTTCCCAAAGTAAGTGCTGAGTCCTCTTGTCAGAGCGTGCAGCATCTTAACTGAGGCTCAGCTTGATGCAGACTTTTGGTTCAGAGGGAAAAAAGCTCAGCGGTCACTTTGCTGGGACGTAACAGGGAGCACAAAGTTATCCCAACCAACAGAACCAATGGCCAAAGCTTCCAAAATCAAGCTGAAGTTGTGATAAACTACGTTTTTCTCTTGTTATTTAGTGTGACCGTGCTGTTTTAAAGCCCTGCTTCCCTCTACTAGAAATAACCAAACAGGAGAAAAAAGACACGGATGGATCTACAGAACTTTACATCAATAGCAACACCTGCAAACAAAGAGCAGCTGGAGGAAAATGTGACACATTTGAAACTTAAAAGAAAGCAATGAGATGAGTCATCATCTTGCTGAGTCTGTGCAGGACCAATAACCAGACAGCCTTCCCCACGTCTCCTGTCTCCTTTCTAACACGATTCCATCCTCCAGAAACATTGATCACAGTTTAGCCGTATGAGTAAACTCATTTTCTTTTTGGCCTCTGATCTCATTTTTGATTAGTCACATTGATCAATATCTTTTTTCTTTGTGCTCCTCATCCCCCCTGGGTGTTAAAAATGAAGCGCCATCTTCAATCAAAATTCTGAAATGGCGGCAGAGGATAGTTTCCAGGCAAAGAGCCGATACCTGCGCTAGCCCCGCCCCCTAGCTGAGCTACCAGGCTGGTTATAGGTCACTGTGTAAAATGGATGTGTGGTATAAAGCATACCCCGCCCTCTCCTTTAGTTTCATATCTGTAATGCCGTCTTTGGACACCAGTTTGTTAAAAACGAGAATCCCAATAACCATGTTAACCTGTCGAAGAGAAGAGGCACAAGATTAACGCAGAGCAAAGACACTTTCATCACTTCAGAACACGCAGATCTAATCTGATGAGGATGAGGAAGACGATGGCAGCATGCACGTGCACATCATTTCAAACACACACACTCACATTATCTGTACTTACTGTGGGCTCTGCACTGTAAATACTAGACCTTGAATATTAATGTCATAAACTATCAGCCACCCAATGAAGCATGAGAGTTAAAACATGGTTGGAATGATGGATCGCTAACATACTAACACATTTCTCAATGTCGACAGTTTCATACTTTAGATAGAAGCTGTGTGTGAAATGAAAGGTTGGGGGAGGGAATGTATCGGGCTGCAGGAACTGCTGCTCCTGCTTTGAGGACTCAGTCTATAATCTCTGGTGCGAGCCGCTGTGAAGGCGCTCGGAGTGGGCGGGGCCTCTGGTGCGGGTGCCAATTGGAGCAGCAGCTCTTTATTGGAGAAGCAGCTTGTGTTAAAAGGACACCCCGAACAAGCTGTTCACGTGTAGGTGGGAGAGAAGCTCTGGGAAGTGAATCAAGGAAACTGAAGCTAATGCATGTGATTAGTGAAACAAGGACGGTGTTGCTACAGTGTGTGAGTGTGTTGCTACAGTGTGTGAGTGTGTTGCTGGAACACCGGGAGGGGAGACATGATGGTGGATATCTAAATTTGTCTCTGTATGATTCTCGTGGTTAATGTAGCTCTAATAGCTCTGTAGTTATAATTTAAACAGCAGCTGCAAGAAAGGAGAAAGTGGAACCCTCACTGTGCTGATATGCAATCACGTCGCTGCTATATTCTCCATGATCTTCTATATCGGTCTCATTATTAATTAATTATTGAATTATTATTAAATACACCGTGGACATTTACCAAAACCACTATAACCTTATAGTTGTACATGGCAAATGGCCCAAAACGCAACCTGACACACTCGAAACACTTAATAATGAATCTTAAATAATTAAGGGTAAAGAAAAGGGGAGGTAATTAAGACCGGGGAGGAAAGGAGGTAGTACATGAGAAAAGGAGCAGGCAGGAAGGAAATGGGGTTGTAAAAAGTCAGAAGTACGGGAGGAAAGGATGAGGTAGTTTAAGTAAGACCTAGGAAAGAAAAGGAGGATGTTAATAAGGAAAGGAGGAGGCAGGGAAGTAAATGGGGATGTTGTAGAGGGAAAGAGGCAAAAGATGTACATAAGTAAGGAAAAACAGGTAAAGAAAGCAAACAAGGATGTTGACAAGGAAATAAGGTAGGGAACTAAAGGAGGGGAGTTAACAAGGGAAGAAGGAGGCAAGGAAATAAACAAAGATTACGAGGAGGAGAAGTGGGCTATAAACTTTGCAGTGATCTCATTTGTATACTGTTTTAATGTTTGTATTCCTCACATTGTAATATTGTGTTTTTGTTAACATTTTATTGCTGTGATACATCCTGCAGAGTAAATATGGTTTTCTTTTTGTTCAAAGTGGCTCAAAGTGTTCCATGTTGCATATTGGTCGTTCGTATTGGTCTAAATCAGAGTTAGTGGAGAGGTTTTAAAAGACAGACTGAACAGGAAGGAAGAAATACCAAGACAACAGCTGCAGCGGGTCCAACAAAGGCATAGAGAAGACCTCCTTCCAGAGACAGCCAGCAGCTACAAGACAGACGTGGAGAGACGTGATCAAAGAAGGAGAGACGATGGAGGAGTGAGGCAGAGAAGGGAAGGGGGATGGAGACATTGAGGGTTGTAAAGAGGAGGAACAGACACGAGGTGAAAGGTAGAAGACATGACAAGAATGAGGATGGTAAAAGATGAATGAGACAGAGAAAGAGAGAGGTTAATTATGCTGCAAACATAAACCCCCATTCCATCTGTAATATGCCTGCATGAATAGTTAAAGAGGTGGAGGTATATACATTATGGAGCAATAGGGAATACATCCTTACTAGCTTGGTGTTCCATATCCCTTCGCCTTGGTGAATCCCACTGAGATGGCCACCACCAGTGCAGGGAGACCTGGGAGGAAAACACAACGCACATGAACACGGGCCGGATGGGAGCGAGCAGAGGAACGACATGACGGACAGCGGACGGAGGGGCCCACCCCAGCCGAGACACAGGAAACGCTTGCGTATGATGCGGTTCCTCAGGCGACCCGTCACCGCCATGTAGGACTGCCACGCCTCCGTCAGAACCCAGCAGAACGAGGACAGGAAGAAGAAATGAAGGAATGCAGCGATCAGGGTGCACAAGACCTGAAGGACAGGAACACAAGGGAAACACGAGTGAGATTATCGATGAATCGGGCACACTGTGATGGTTTGTATCAAGTAAATACTGATACAGATACATCCAAACGGTGGGCTTAGGACCGGCTCTCACCTTATTCCGTGTCTGAGTCTGTCCGATGAGAATAAGGGCATTGGAGGAGATGATGGAGAGGCAGAAGTTAATGAGGATGACTGAGCGCTCAGACCGAATGTATCTGCAGGAAAGAGATAGAAAAAAACAAGAATGATTGTGGCTTCCTCCAAATTCTTACTCTGGTGGCTAAAACACAACAGACCAATAGACGAGATCCTCCGAGGTCGCAATGGATGGATAGAAAGTACGGTTTCTTATGGGAGAGCGTCACTTCCAATCAGCGGGGGAAAAGGTTTACGATTCATCACAACTATCCAAACAATACACACATCATCTCAGCAACCTGCACAGCTACGTCCTCTCTGCTTGTTCCCCATGTGGTCAGTTCAGCTTTGTAATACAATGGATGTAGCGAGGAAGCAAAATACCTAAGAAGATGATGTCCAGACGGCTGCGTTGCAGATATTTTCGTCTGTGTCAATAGTGATAATAGAAATCCTTATATTCGGCATATGTTCTTATTCTTCATGTCTATGAAAGTTCAGGTTATGCAAGGTCAGTTTAAGCAATAATGAAGTCTGTGAGAAATGTCTCTGAGGAATGTCCAGTTGTCTGCTTCTCATGGGGAGTTGCACACCTTACAGTGCAACACAACTTCTGGTTTTTGACTGTCACCCTGCGTGGTGACAGAAAGACTCCCTGCTATTGCAATCGCAGCGCTTGTTAGTTTGTGATCAGCCAAATAAATTACCAGAACGAGAGAAGTTGTTTGGCTAAATTATTCCCGACGCTACGCCAGGCATCCCATTTCTACACGCTAACAATAGCAACCAACCAAAGTAGCAGTCACGTTATATGCTAAATGGTAAAGGGACTTGTTTTTCTAGTCTTCCAACCACTCGAAGCTCTTTAACACTACATGTACTAACTCACCATTCATTACCATTCATACAGCGCAGCAACAGCTTGGGGGAACAATGTGGGGTTAAGTGTCCCACAGTAGCCACCTCTAGCCATCTGTTAGCCCACAATGCAAAGCGTCAAAGATGCAGCCCGGGTGCAGGATGCATGGAAACGATAGGTGTTTTGACGCTCATCATATGCCACAAATGTCAATGAGAGATATCCCACGCATATCTGAATAGCTGAATGAATAAATAGGACATATGAGGTCTGGAACCAGGCTACCAGCTCCATGAATTACCAAAGTACCAACAATTGCTGTAGTCCATACTGTCTCGTATCGTCAGAGGGCCCTGAGTCGGCGTGCAGCTGGAGTCTCGGCCATAAACATGGCGTACAGCCATTACTGTACATGTCCCCACATAAAGAGATGGTGCTTTCAAGCAGACGGGTGTTTACTGGTGCATGTGCATGAGCCAGCGTATGAAAATTTACAACTGTCATTAACTTTTGAACCTCTCTTGGTTATGGCAGAGAACTGAAGGTTAACTACCTAAACAGCAGCATACTGTGTACTTAACTTGTCATGTCACACACAGGGATGCTCCAGCTGCATTTGACGAGCCACAGAGGCGCTCTGCATACGGCGCACATGAAAGGATGCTTACGGTATCTATATGTTGTACATTAAAGGTAGCGATGTTCCCAAAGCATTTGTTTCCCTCCAGATATTGAATACCAACCTAATACCAGTGCATTCAAATAAAATATAAATATTCTTTGATTAAAACTAGTGTTAAGATGCTAAACAGGTCATAGTAATACTATATTATGTATTGCTTTAAACAACTAGATTTCACACCAAAAACAGTACAAGATTACATAATATATTCACTGAATAGCACTTGAATGCATCATAATGTAACTCTATGCCTCCTCCTTTAGCATTAGCAGTTAGCTCAGTTATTTAGCCGAGCAGGACCGTGCTGCCCACAGCTAACGTTAACCTGCTGCTTTCAGTAGATGTGTTCTTCACACTGTAGCATTGTCAGAGAAAAAAACTAACATTTGCTAGCAGAGTGATATCCAACTTTCTCTTAAACCCTGCACAGCGTCTCAAAACAGGAATCTTCCTCTCACCTCCAGACCGACACGTAGATGATGATGAGCAGCAACAATGTTAGCGAAGATACTCCACAGCCCACGATCAGCGTCACGGATGGCAGCTGTGTCTTATCCATGTTCTGAAAAGTAAAAGAGGGAGAAGAACAGAATGTGAAGAAAAAGAGGCTGCGGTCACGTCTCCGAGCCTTTTGATGCAATCGTGACTCATCAGCCGATCCCTGCGTCTGACGACGAGAACTACTGAAAAAGGCTCGAAAGCGCCGCTGCGAACGAAGCGGGAGAGAAACTTCGGCCGAGTTCCTGCCGAGTGTGAGCAGAGACTTTGACAGGAGGTGTCAGCAGGATGAATACAAACGCAGAAAAATTCCCCCGGTGACTCGATTTGTTGAGAGCTCACCTCCTAACTGGGTCACTGGTGGTACAAATGCAGTGGTCTGGACTTTCCTTTCCATCCCTTCAGTCTCTCTGATGCGCTATAGGGGCGTTAAAGTTCTCAGACTTTGGAGCTTAAGTTGCAAAAACACTGGTTTACCTGTTAATCTCACACACCCTTGAGAGAATCTAAGCGTCTGCCTTTAATTTAACAAAACCATATCAACATGTAACTTTGTTCACCTTAAGGCCGCACACTTTTTTTTTTGCATTCTAAGTGAACAAGACAAGTTCAATACTTTGTTTAAATGTTGCGCTGAAATGCAATCTGCGATCTAAAAATCTTAATTGGATCAGGAAAAACACTCGTTTGTGCAGATGTTTTGCAGAAAGTTAAACTCCAATTGATTCTGATTCAGTTCCACTATTCTAGATCCAGACTGCCTCCTGCGGCCTCACCACTGTGTGACAGATGCATACGTTCTGGTTCAGCCCGTAACTCACTGGCCCAACATATTCAACGAATACTCAAAGGTCTCTCGAGGAAAAACTCCAATTAGACGCTGGCCTCGCCATGTTTGGCTCATCGCGATCCACCTCGTGGCTTCCTGCAGCCACGCGGCCGTCCTACATGTCGGAAGACTCATGCGCCCTCTCCCCTTCTTTCCAGGGATCAATGGCTGACATGATTTCAGTAATAGAGACGGAGAGACTCAATTTATGAATTCTCCACTGTCAGAAAGTCATTTCTTACTTCTAAGCAGGTCGGGGAAACTCACTCATGCATCATGGCCCTCGCTTGAGAGCTAAAGATTAGCACTCTGTACAACAATGACTCAATCGCATCCTACTTATTTAAACTGTTTATCGCTATTGTATTCTCACATTCCTGGACATGTACTGCGTTTACGTGACGTTTTTGTTAAATAAAACGTTGAAAAACTGCTACCATGTAAACTGAATATATATATATATATATATATATATATATATATATATATATATATATATATATATATATATATATATATATATTGTTTGTATTATTATTATTTTTCCTTTTCTCGCATAATCCAATATGGTAAAGTATGATAATAGCCAGGTATAAACACAGAGGCCCATAGATCAAGTAACTATCCACATAACATACCCTCATAACAGGTGGAGAAGGTGTGTTGTCTGTTGTCGTGTAGCATGTAAAACACTGTATTGTATTGTAATTTTATGTGAAAGATGGATTTAAATGTTTCGAAGAGATGGTTGAACCGGATGTTGGAGAGGGAAGGAGATCAAAGGCTGCTTGACGTTTCCTCACTTGTACATGTGAGTAGCTGCTGCATACTTTCCCTTTCTTGCAAGAGAATAAAGGACATCAGACAACTTTGATTCAGAGACTGCACCACACTGGAAGATGCTCAGAGGGGTTAAAGAGTGAATTATAAAGAACAATGGCGTTTGGCTGCTCTGGCATGGCGCTGCGCCTCTGACCGCAGCAGCCGGCAGCGCTGACAGGTTGCATTGCAGCAGAGATGTCACCGCCGACTGATGCCAGTTACATCACAGCAGCGAGGGGACAAGTGACACCGCGAGTAAGAGCGCCGGCAACGCGCTGCCATGTCAGCCGGGGAGTTCATGATGTGGCTCTGTGGCCGCCGTAGAAAACGGCCAGTTTTACAATTCAACTCCAGAGACTCGTGATTGGACTGGAGACTCACGGACAGATGATTGGAGTCAGGGAGATTAAGTAGGGGGGAGGAGGGGCTGTACAGCCGAGTGTGTACGGTGGTAAGTGGAGTTGTAAAGGTTAGTGGGATGACTTCACACACCAGAGGAAGCCCCACTGCCTCAGGAGCTGTGAACTCAACAAAAATAATTTCACTGCTTTAGCTCTAAGTGAGAGGCTTTGCTACCCGCACGTGAATACAATTATGTGGCTTGATGCACACACACACACACACACACACACACACACACACACACACACACACACACGCAGGTGTCTGGCATCCACGGCTGGAGGGGAGTTGGCAGCCTCGGCTGCAGAGCAAGGTGACTTCAAGGTGATTTATGAATAAACGATGCTAACACACACACACACGCACATGCACGCACACAGACACACACACACACACAGTGATGTGTGTCTTCACATAACACACATGCTATACGACTGACATTCTTTACTATGCCTAACTCTGACAGCTACAGGCGCTGCATGCATGCATGCTACAGCAGACATTGTCTTAGTTGCCATGGCTACGCTGTAACATGGCAGCTGCAGCAGCAGGGTGGGAGGCTGTGCGTTCATGCTGCTTGGGATATTTGAGCTCGCCAATATTGATCTCTAAATATAGACCCACTAATTAAGATTCGTCTCTGCTTTTCAACTAAGTGTCTTGATTGCGATATTTAAAACAACATTCAAAGTTCTGGTTCAATATATTTCTACATCCCTTCATCCCAACACTCGTGTGGAGCGTCGCAGGGAGGAGAAGAAAAACTCCAACACCAACTGATTCAAAATCAATAAAGCTTAGTATGAAAAAGATATAAAGCGCAGGGGAGCCGAGCAGCGATCTCTGCACACACAGACACACGGTCTGCATCCTGCCTCCATCTTACCTACGCTTTAAAAGGAAAGACACTCGTTTTTTTAGCAATTGACCCATCGCTAAGCCCCGCCCCCACTGCTCCTGGTACTAGTACCAGTAGTCTCTCTGGTTGTCTGTGTTACACTGTTTGAATTTCTGAAACACACGTTTTGCCAAAAAATACACAATAATACATCAGACACTATTCATTAAAAACTAAAAGCCTGTGTGTGGTTTACTAAACACTGCTATTGGAAGACCACAGTCCATAATTAATCACCTGTACCCAGAATGCACCTTTAAAAAAACACTTTGATCACTGAAGAAACAGAGCTTTAACACTGTAAATAAGGTTCATGTTTGCTCTTTGGTGTGAACAGTGGAGAGAATCTGAAGTGAGGGTTAGAGGATGGTAATTATGGCAATTGCAAAAAAACACTGTAATGTGTCCAAATGCGTGGTGTGGGCTCTCTGTTATCTGCCATCTGGATGATCTTTGACCAATCAATGACATTCAACCACACCGACATGTGTATTACCAAGCAAATAGGACTCAAGCAGACGTCGAATGGTTGCTCAGATTTATGCTCTTGTTTACTTCAATCATCATAAGCACATGTTAGCTTGTTTAGGGTCTTTAACTGCTTTATTTTAATATAAATGTCACCTGAGGAGCTCAAGTTTCAACACTGTATTGTTACTGGTTAGCTTCAGACTTTTAAAGACAACAAACGTTTCTGGAGAACTGGAGGAAATGACGCCAACATCAACATTTTTACAGCTTCTAGTTTCAGTTACACCAAACAACCAAATATTGCCAAAAACTATTCTCATCTCAGCTTCTTTTTAAATAAACTTTCCCCAGCTCTACCATGAGTCTCTTCCATCTGCTTGATGTCCTCACTCTGCATTGTTACTGACTTGTATGACACAACCCACAATGCATTACTGCTCACTACAGCATACAAACGTGTAGATGTTCATCAGGTCCAATGTTTACCACGTTCCACAACTTAGTTAAGCGTGTTAGCATGCTATAGTTTGCTAATTATCCCTAAACACAAAGTACATTGGAAAAAATATAACCTGTCAGACCAATAATTGTTGAGATACACAATTAAAAAAAACTCAAAGGAAAAGTCTGGCGTGTTTATCATGTGAAATTCCATATATGTGAGAATGTCCATCTCCATTAAAGCTGATTCTGAACAAACAATGGCTGTCCACCAATTGGTGTTGCACCCATTCAGTAGAATAGGTCAACATATTGACCTACTGGTGGGGTGAGAAGGTCACCAACGTCATATGAATACATCCTCTGGGAACCCTGAATATCTGCAGCACGTGTCACTGAATCCCAAATGTCAACCTCATGGTGGCACAGGAAGGGATTCACCACAGTAAGGTAGCGTTATCCGTGAATGTCTGGGACAGTTTTGCAGCAATTAATCAATTACTGCGTTAGATATTTCCACCTGGACCAAACTTGTAGACTAATTTGTAGACCACCCGTAGCGCCAATAGAGCCGCTAAAAATGACTCTTGCAAAGAAAAACAAGAAATAATTGAGGCCAACCAAACTCAAGCTAGTTCCAGAGGTAATCATCAAAACACAACCGGCTCCATGCAAGTTACAACCGTCTAAAACAGGGGCGGGCAAACTACGGCCCGTTGGGCAATTTAATCTGGCCCATTGAGGATTATAATTTTTCTAACAGCATAATATATATATTTTAAATTATTATTAATATTAGGCCTCACAGACATACCGTCAAACTGGCAGTGCATTGCCACACCTGTCCACAGGCAGTAACACTTAGTTTTCACAGCTATAGCCCAAGAGCCACTGAGCGGAGCTATTCAGCTGGCAGGAATAGGAACTTCAGTCAAGGTTTCACATTTATAAAATTATACTACAGAACTGCATGCTGGGAAGTCCTGTCCAACTCCGTCGCGGAGAGTACATAAATGAGTTCTGGCTATTGGCCCGGCCCTCCGCAATATTTTCTGTTCCATGTGGCCCCCGGGGAAAAAATAATTGCCCACCCCTGGTCTAAACCATCTTCAACCCCACACACACCCTCAACATGGAGCTTCGGGCAGGGGAAGAGCCGAGGTGAGGTGGAGGGGCAGTTTGAAGACATCCGTCATGCGGTTGGTGGTTGGTGGTTGGGTGAAAACGAAGGGGACCAGGACATGTTTCCGCCCTCCCCACTCCGCTTGCAGCAGAAGATAATTGGCTGAGTTTATAGCCTGTCTTGTCTCCAGGTTTGATGTGTGCGCCGGGGCCAAGTTAATTAAATCCCTCTGATTAATCTGCACTGCAGTGAGTTCCTTCTCCAAAAGCAAAAGGGGGGAGAGAAAGATTACGAGTGCAGTGGAATGGAAAGGCGTCTGCTGAGACAGACAAACTTTACCTTTCCGCTCAGCCAATGACGGGGCTCGGCTGGAAGCCTCACGCGGCGTCCAAACCAAGAGCGCTGCCATCCACAGTAAAGTGACCAGACTGCATTATTCCACATGAGCAGACACAGGGACGCTCCAGCTACCGCGAGGAGGTCCACGGGATGTCATTTCCTTCAGCAATCTATCAGATGAAGCTGCTGCCAATATTAGCCGTAAACAAATGTGATTGCTCAAACAAGTTGCGCTGGTATCAATTACACACAATGGAAACGTAAAGGGTTGATAAAACTACTGATGCAAATACTAAAGGAAAGTGATTCATGCATCTTATTAAGTGGGGCTCGTTGTGAATTTAATCTGTGAATTAAAATAAGAATGAAACTAATAAAATAGAAGATGCAATACTCAATCTGGACCCAAGACAAACAGCTTATTGATGAACTCTGAAGGCTAACTGATATTAGAGCTGAAATAATGAGTCCATTAAGTGACCGGTCAACCGACAACTCTATTGCATCCATCCGTTATCTAACATGCAAACTCCCCACAGAAGGGCCGTCCGGCCTGGGAATTGAACCCTGTGCCCCCTTGCTGTGAGGTGGCAGTGAGAGGACACCGCCACATAGCCCCTGACAACTATATTGCTAAATGATGAATTGTAGTTTACTGGCAATAATGCCCAATGTGCACTGAAGCTACTTTAAAAAAATTCTCCTTGGAGATTAATAAAGTACTTTTCATTTCATTCATTCATTCATTTCTCACACCCAGTGTTCCTCTTTACTCAGTGTTACTCTACTCAGTGTAACTCTACTCAGTGTAACTCTACTCAGTGTTACTCTACTCAGTGTTACTCTACTCAGTGTAACTCTACTCAGTGTAACTCTACTCAGTGTTACTCTACTCAGTGTAACTCTACTCAGTGTTGCTGCTCTGCTGGTAGACGTCAGTGTAAACTGAATATCTTTGAGTTTCAGAGAGAACAAGATGAGCAGTTTGCAGAGATCCCATTGGGCACTCAAGGATTGTGATGGGCATTCTTGTACTACTTTTTCACTGACAGAATAAACTAACGTCCTAATACACTTTCAATAATTGAAGATATTTCTGAGAATATGTGCTGAGGAATAGAAGCTGCAGTCGGGACATGCAGGAAACTTAGCTGTATCTGTTTCATCAGTGGTTTCAGGGGAAGTTACATGCCGGGACTACTTTTTAATGAACAGCTTACACAGTCTTGCTGTCATCTTGAGGTTTTCAGGAGAATCCAAAAAGAAATAGTACCACATCTAACCCCCAATGAAACGACAACTTAGTTGTCGTATGGTTTAAACAAAGAGGACATACCAACCAGTGAGCTTTAGAGGTTCTGTTAGGTGGATGTTGGTACTTTTGGACAGAGCAAGACATCAGTCATCAGTCTTCATAGACATCAGTCTTCTCGTCATACTCTCAGTGAGAAACCATGAGTGTATCTCACAAAACATTAAACTGTTCTTTTAACTTGGCCCTGAGCGTTCAGGCCACAGAACAAATGCTGCACATTTAAGATCGGCATTGTGTGTTGGCGAGTAAACACCCATTTGTCCTCCAGTATTTCAGTCATCTCTCTCCAAAGATTTAACACAGACGCATACATCGTGGGATCCAAGAATGATCACACTCCTGTCGCCCTGCAAACCTCAGGAAGGCCTGTTTACTTCCTTGTTCCTCTCAGAATGTGGGCTAATTGGCCCAGGAGGCTTGTCCCTGCATCTAAATCCTGACAGCACATTCAAACTGAAGAAAAAGGCTCACGCAGGCTTACAACCAAAACGATACAAGCACAAGCACGTTCATTCATCCTCCTCCCCCGCAACACACACACACACACACACACACACACACACACACACAGCAGTGGCAGTAAACTGGGCTCAGGTTTTTGGGACTTTTGCCTTTGACTGCAGTGCCCCCCCCGCCCCCAGTTTCCCCATTTAAAAGCCTGCAGCGTAGTTGGACTGAGCAAGATGGACACGAGGGGTGGCTGCGAGAGAGTAAACAAAGTACTAAGCAGAGGGGGAGAGCTAACATATAATGCAGCCACTGAGCTTGAAAAATGGTGTGATGAAATGACAGAGGAGGAAGAGATTAGAGGAGAGGGCTAGCAGGGAGAGAAGAGGAGAAGAGAGGGTGTTTATCATGCCGGGGCTGTAGGAGGCTGGGCTGCAGACAGAGCGGCTGGGCCATTTAGAAGCTACTATGTGTTGCAGTAGGAATAATTAGCGTGGCATCCAAAGCTGTCTCACAAAATAACGGGACGTGGGGATAAGGGACCGCTAAATGAGGAAGGAGAGGAGTCGCCTTCTCCTCCATCTCTGGCAAAAGGAAGAGCGGCTTCTCCTCGGGGCGCTGTGGAGCCTCCAGGCTGCAGAGGAGCTGTGAACAGGCTGTCGTCTGCACAGGTAGAGGCAGGCTGCAGGGAAGACAGCAAACTGTGGACGCCCCATTATCCACTGATGACTGTTAGCTTGTGTTCATATTTCACTGATGTACCTGGACCTGAACACGACTAGGAGTGTGCAGCCATGCTAGCGGCTGTGTGAAGCTGCACAGCAGGGCCTTCAGCTAAATGCTGGCGCCTGTGGTGATATGCTAACAATGACAACGCCAATGCCGCTTGCATGATGTTTATGATATTCAACACGTAGACTGCATGAAAGAATTAGACTTAGTCACGGTGATGTCACCCACTGGCTTGTGGACCGCCTTGGCTTCAAGCCTAGAATTTAACTTTTTGGCCGTTGCCATCTTGGTTTTTTTTTCAACCAGAAGTGACACAGGAGGGTGTAGCTAAGAACAAACAAACACAGAATAAGGCCTTTTTAGGCGCCCAAAGTGGTTACACATATGACTTTCATGAACTTAAAACACACTAAATGTTCAATTGTAAGACAAAAACACATACCCCTAAAAGTAATCTAGCATTTACAACCCAAGTTGTGACGACATCATCAATGTCGGTTGGCTTTATCATCTGGTAACTATAAGCATCTGTCCATCTAGTATTTTACAAAAAGTGACAACATTGATGTGATGGCGGCCCTTAATGAAAAGCCAGGGATCATCAAACAATGGAGGCTACATCCTCTTGGGACCATGAATATCAGAACAAGTCTGTGGCAACGCATCCAACAGGGATGGAGATCTGTCAGTCTGCTCCAAAGCGCTGAACAGTCGACCAACAACAAGACAAACTGCCTTCCCCTCCAGTCAGCTGAGAAGATAAACCTGACATGAACGGCAGTGAAACGTGCTCAGTAAGTGAGTTAGTAAGTGAGTTAGGTATGTTGTATTGTCCCCATAAGGAGTACTGACCCATTTTGATTGACTAGAGCTAAAACAGTTAGCATGTTACATTTGAGAAATACTATCAAACAGCAGCAAAGGAATATTTATTTGTGAATAAGTATATCTCTGGTAAAGATCAAGTCCTGCATGATGACACCTCTTGTCTACACGGTATCATTGATATGTAGATAAATGGGTGTCTAACTAATTCATTCTTAGCCTTACTTTCTAGAATAATCCATCCATGATGTTCAATGAAACGTCAGTAGTATCAAGCGTGCTGTCAGTGATGCTGCTGAAGCAGGTTGTCCAGGTGTGACCTGCTGCCTCAGCCTCAGCTGTGGGACCGTGACCAGAGTATGTCCTCATTACTCTATGATGCATTGATTCATTGTACTATAACTGCACTAATCATTTAAGATACTATGAGGGACTCTTAACTAAAAGGAAACCATCTCACCTTAACCCTGATGCCTCTATGTGAAGGAAACCAACCAGTGAGAAGTTTCGCTTCGTATAGTTATTTTTTATGTCTGCTTGCCACTGTGTCCAATTCTGGTGAAATCCGATGACATCATGCAGGTTCACTATGAAGTCTCTCAGCTCAGACTACAGCAGGCTCAGACTACAGCAGGACCAGACAACAGCAGAACCAGACAACAGCAGGACCAGACAACAGCAGGACTAGACTACAACAGGACCAGACTACGGCAGGACCAGACTACAACAGGACCAGACTACGGCAGGCCCAAACTACAGCAGGCTCAGACTACAGCAGGCTCAGACTATCGCAGGCTCAGACTACAGCAGGACCAGACTATAGCAGGACCAGACTACAGCAGGACCAGACTACAGCAGGCTCAGACTATAGCAGGCTCAGACTACAGCAGAACCAGACTACAGCAGGCTCAGACTACAGCAGGACCAGACTACAGCAGGCTCAGACTACAGCAGGACCAGACTACAGCAGGCTCAGACTACAGCAGGCTCAGACAGCGGCAGGCTCAGACAACGGCAGGACCAGACTGCCGTGGACAGACCCAGATCCGGCTTCTCTACGGTCCCGGACCTGCAGTTGGCGCCTGAAGCCAACAACATGTGAAAGCTTCAGAGTCATGTTGCCACGTGTGCTATCATCAGGACCGCTAGCAAGATGCTAGCCTCGGCTAACACAACCAACCCACACCATAGCTGGACAGAAGACGGGTGGATGGAGGAACTAGTTCCAGCATGTGACTTCCCCCAAACCACCTCGCCCCTTCCCGCTTTATGCTATGCTAAGTACTTCCTATGCCAGCACTTCCCAAAATGCCCATCTATTCCCTTCAAATCGTCTCTGACTCCTCAGTCGACCAATCAATCGATGAGCTAATCGTTTCAGCAGTGAGGACGTGGGGCGGACGTGGTGCACCCCCACCCACCAGCACCTCCAACGAGGTGTGAGGTGGTAAACCCTCAGTGTCTCCTCTCGGCCCGGCGAGCGCGCCGGCCCCCCCTCGGTGTCTCTGTGCCGATGCTGTTACCAGGGCAACTGGTGAACAAACTGCTTCCGAGGCAATTTCCAGTCTAATAATAACTAATCGCGCTGAAAGAAAAATTCCCCACAAAGACGCTGCTGCCCTTTTCCCCAAAGAAACTGGGGCAGGTTTGAGTCACTGGGACACTGCGTGGTTTTTAACAGACATGTCCATCCCATCTCTCTCTCTCTCACACACACACACACACACACACTGCTGGCACGCTGCGTCCAGCTGCAGCCGATCTGTAGCCTACTGTATGTAGCCTTATTGAACTGTGCCTTCTCAGTTCAGAGGAGCGGATTGCCATGCAGCACCTTCTCCCATGGGGGCCTGGTAACCATGGAGACGCCGTTGACAGTGTAATATGTTAAATTATGCTAATGTGTGAAGGAGAATTGTTTCAGATGGAAGAGGAAGAGAGGGTGGGGGGGTGGGGGGAGCGTGCAGGTATGACCAGCAGCTGTGGCATGGAGCCTCTCACAGTGATGATGACCACCATCTTAATGCACAGGATGCCTTCCTGTGGGCTTCTAGCAGTGTATCTCCTTCTAGGTGCAACATGAACAACCCCCCCCCCCCTCTCCCCCACACACACACATCTACGAGCACACACTTACATGCACACACAAATCCTCACCATTGGCAAGGCTATAACAACCTAATAACCTTGCAGCATGGCTTTGGCATGTCGAGACAGAGGACGGGAGGAGGGGAGAGGGAGGGTCTGTTGATATGTAATGACAATGACGCCCTTTGGAGCACACACACAAAAAAAAAACACCAAAATAGCTGATGCATTCACATAAAAGCCCCCCCATAAAAATAAACACGTCTTCAGTACCTTTAATGTCTGCGAAGTGAAGGGAGGTTTCGGACTTACCATTTCGGGGTTGAGCCGTGCTAAAATGGCGAAGGTGGACAGTCTGTCACACACGCATTTGGTTCTGAATGAGTCGACTAGCACGGCTTTGCAGCCCCTGGCAGACCAGGACCCCAGCAGAGAGGAGCTGCACGGAGAGAAAAAACACGCGTACGCACACACACACACACACGCGCGCACACACACACACCCACACCCACACACACGGACACAACCACACACAGGGAGAGAAGCGATGCGGTGAATAACGAGACAGTCCCGGCATAAAGAATATACTTGAGCGTTCAAATCCCACCGCGTTGCATTCGCGGCTATTTAATCCACTTTACGTCTCCGCCGGGCGAAGGCGCAGAGAGCGACGTGAAGGCGGCGAGGAGGAGGCTGCGAGGCGGCGAGGAGGAGGCTGCGAGGCGGCGAGGAGGAGGCTGCGAGGCGGCGAGGAGGAGGCTGCGAGGCGGCGAGGAGGAGGCTGCGAGGCGGCGAGGAGGAGGCTGCGAGGCGGCGAGGAGGAGGCTGCGAGGCGGCGAGCTGCAGCTCTGTGCCCGGACACTTGAGAGCGAGCGACACACCGCACAGCCCCGCACACGATACTGATAGGATTATTATTGATGTTATTATAATTAGTATATTAGCAGTAGGCGTAGCAGTATTAGTATTATTGTTGTGATAATTATTGTTAATATAATTATAATAATATTTATTATTATTAGGAAACAGTTGCAGTGGTAAGAGTTGGCGAGAAAGCTACTAAATCAATTACTATCATATGTTTATTAATTCATTTTACCCTAATTGATATTTGATAATTGATTGACTGCCATAGTATATATATATATATATATATATATATATATATATATATATATATATATATATATATATATATATATATATACATATATATATATATATATATATATATATATATATATAATACAATAATAATAATACAATTTGTAAACTATAAAAAAAGAAAAGAAATGAACGGCATACTACAGTTTATGATGCCTGCTACAAACATGGCCTCTGCAATGATGATCTTTTATTAATTTATTTAGTCAGGCAGCAGTTATTGAAGACCTGCCTGAAAAGTTACACATGCTCGCCATCAGAGCTGTGTTTCCATGGTAACAACCAATTACACCTGCTGGCCACTGACAATAGATCATATCAGAAATCAACAACACAGGTGTAATGAATGACATTGATAAAGAGCAGAGTCAGGCTGTGATGCATGCTGGTCCTCTGACATGTCTGATGGGACGTGTCATTCATCACGTGTTCTTCCTGCTGGATTACAGGCCAACAAAAAGGTCCATTAAAAATGACTTTGTCTTTCTGATTTGATCACAATGTGTTGATGCACTTGAGGGAAAAGTGTTTTAAAAAAACACAAGGAGCTGGAAATAGTTCAAAGTTTCATCCACCCAACCTATATATATATATATATATATATATATATATATATATATATATATATATATATATATATATATATATATATATATATATATATATATAATGTTAGGAATATGATTTAGAGCTTTGACTTTGACTCATCATTCTGAACTAATATATTTATATATGTTTGTCTCTTTCATTCTAAATATCTGTTGTGTCTCTGTTCTCCTGGTGGACTGAGCTTCTATAGCTTTTAGTTTTTTATAAAACATTTATAAAGCATTGCTCCATCACACTTCTTACATTGTGGAGAGAGTTAAAAGGTAAAAGTTTTTCTTTCAGCCCCCAAATCAAACCAACATGTTGAAAGTCAGTTGTGTAAAGGTTGTGTTTCAGACGTGTTGTTGTGGCTGCATCAAAGCGGTTCGACACACTGTGGCTGCAGGGTTTGGTAATTTGACACCTCTGGAAATTAGGCAGAAAGACTTCTGACAAGGCCCCTGACACGCTGGCCTCAAGCTGATCTGCTTCAGTGTGCAGAGAAATTAAGCAAACAAGTCAAAATGATAAAGAAAAAGCAGTGTTATGAATTGTAACGACAGATTTCAATTCTCCTCCTACATTGACTCGATTGTGCAGCGGCGAAGGTTTCTGACTCTAACTTGTACTCCGGCCACTGAGTCCTAAAGGAGTTTGTCAGGCGCTGACAAACAGTCAGCGCTCAGCGTGTCAGGAGTCATGATCAGAACTCATGATGGATGTTTGCAAGAAGCTCAGAAGAATCTACAGACTCAGTTTAGGCATTCATAGACAGATCCAGTTTGGGTCTGACTCAGTGACTTCCATTTCATTCAAACTGTGTTATACCTGGCTTCAATGTCTGTTCTGAGGGAAGTTTGCTTTGCTTTGATCATATCATGATGATGCATCTCTTCCACAGCATTTCCTGCTGCGTGGTCATCGCAGCAGTCTTCAAACCATCATTTTGATCTCAACACTACATCTGTAACATCTGTAACTGTCACGCTGCGACAACATCTGTCCAAAGAAGTATAAACGCCTGGCCAAAATACCCCCAACACCTCATCTGTGGTACCTCCAGTAGGAGTGTTCAGCACCGCGTCCCAAGCCGGCCTGTTAGAGGACATTCTGCTTCTCACATGCCGGCAGCGGACAGCGGTACCGCGACCCAAATGTGACGGCGCCAGGACGCAGCCAAATGCAGACAACATGGCGGGGTAGCCTCTACGAGATACTGGGTTCAAACTCATGATGTGATACAGGTCAATAAGGGGTAGTTTCATCAGGAGCCGCTAGAACAGCCTCAGTCAGAGACAGTATGCGGGGCTCCTCTGATGGCATGAGGCATGTTTCACCTCATCTCGTGCTTGGATGTTGTCCAATACAAAACCAAATTTCCCATCGGCGTTCATGTTTCTCCTTTCATTTGTCACCCGTCTGTGGACCAACCGCCCCGACAACAGCAACAACCTCAGCCAGTGATAACCAAGATTATTTATCACAGCCACAGCCCTCACACATCCACCGGTCTCATAACTTCATAGACGGAGTCTGCCGACAGTGTTTGGCCGTGTGTGTGTGTGTCGGTGTGTGTGTCGGTGTGAGAGAGTTAGCCTCGGGAGGTGACTCAGTGCTGACATTAGCACATCACCTCTAACAGAAATCCAATATATTAGGACTCGGTGCAGTTCTGTGTGTGGCTGACGTGATTAGGCCTCTGTGTGAGCCTCGCAGTGGCCCGCAGACAGTCTTGCCCCACCGTCTAATTGGATAATTACGGAGCCGGTCCAGCAGCCCCGCTTGGAAGAATGTCCTCTGCCAAGAACAGGCCACATGGATAAAAAGCAGCCTGCCAGCACGGAGGAAATATAGGAGGCTGATATGTAGAAAGACATGAGGAGGAGGGGCCATGCTTGATGTTTAGGTTCAAGATCACGTACAGGGATTATCTGCGCTACAGCCAGAGCTAATATCTGAACTTGAACATTTTTTTTATTTTTAGGAGTTTTATTTATGTCTGTGTTAATATGCACTCTAATTATGATTCTTAATATTTATTCAAATCGGATGTGAGAATGATGTCATTTTTGGCCAAAGCCAGCTGGATTTTATTAGATATTGTATTATTGCAGAACATATGCTCTGTGCCAAACGTTCCATCACACATTTATGAATTTATTTAAGGGCTCAATGCAATTACCAGGAGTAAAAAGCTAAAGTTAGGCTATAAAGGTGTTATAGTCACATGACTTCCAGTCACCACTACGCAGTTAGCCACTCGTTAACAAAAATAAAAAAATCTCTAAAACTGGAGTTGACCATAGACCTTGTTTCAGGCATCCCCCACAACACCTAAACAAACCATTGACTTCGAGCTCAGGGAACCGGAAGTGCAGCAAATGCTGACTTATCTGCTGGTCTCAGGACTCGTTCCTGCGGCACTCTGGGTAATCATCCTATTGATTTGACTTATCAGCTGAAGAGTCGCGGGGCGCTCGACGCAGATAAAACAAGACTGATGAAGTCATCAAGGTTATCTCGGCTGGAGCTCGGAGACTACACATCTCTTACAGAAACCGTGCACCATGGGGACGTGTCACATTGCATTATGGGAATTGTAGGATCCAGGGTTTTTGAAACCTGACCCATATAGCAGGAACCTAAAGTCAGTATTTCTCTGCCTCTGCTGCTTCAATTTAAACTGTTCGTTTTCATTTGACTTTCTCCTGGAAGACCTGATAAAAAATAATCATCTTTCATCTTTACTGCAAAAATATAAATCAATATATTGATTTTGTTTTAATATAAAATAAAAATCAATGTAGAATGTGTGATCTGGATGAATAGTGAGAAAACCCACAGCAAACGGTCAGCAGCCCTGCAGCTCCCCTCAGCTCTATGGAGCGATTCACCATCTTTAAGATCCTTCTGAAGGTCTTCTGGTTTGCAGCACTTGGTTTTAATCCAGTCTCACCCCCTGTACGTTACCTGCCAAGCGCCAAAAAGCTTGCTGTCAATAACACAAAAAGCAGCAAAACTGTGTGTGGCACAAACTTGGGCTTTACTTTAACGTGGCAGCTGCTGCGGTCGGGGTCAACATGCAGAATAGATTTGCTTACTGGGAATGAAAATTCTGCTGAACCAAACTTCCAAATCCGAGCAGACACACGAGATAATCCTGAGCCGAATACAAGCTGTTTCTCCATCAACATCCCATTCCAAAAAACATTTCTAGGAATGTTTGTGCGGCGTAAAAAAAAGAGTTTTCTCTCGAAGAACCTGTTTATTTAACCCGTTCTCGTCTCAACTCGTCAAATACAAAGACTTGGGTGTAAACCCAGCCGCCTCACTGTCTCTGTCGGTCCGAGCGACTCATGTCCTAAAAAGAGTTAGAAAGTCGGATCCTGGCGGGCGTGAGTGACTTTCACCCGGGATACCTCTGTTCCTGTTCAGTGTGAAATCAAGTCAATTACATGCTTAACTAACGGCCGTTACTTAACAAAGATGTATTGTTTTACACAAACCATGATATAGAAACTAAATAAACCTACATTATAAGTTTATACACTATGCATGGAACCTGGCACGCCACCCAGAGTCCAAAACGGACACTCGAGGAGAACAAAGATTGTCATCATTTAAGTTATGTAGAAAGCTATAATGTTCCCCATCACTGTGCTAATGAAATGGTGGTTATGTCATGGCTTACTTTAGGTGGGATCTAAGGGGAGGCAGCAGGATCGTGACCAGATACGAAGGTAAAACTGTCCATCGGCTGAAGCCAGGCGCAGGAGAGTGTATTTGTCAGAGCTCTAAGCTCTCAAACAGCTGGTGAATTGGCTGGCATATGAGTTGGAGTGGTTCAGCATGCTCTGAATATAAATACAGAAGGATGTGTGCAGTCTGTCACCTGTAATGCAGCCACTTTCTATTCAGGAGTACTTGTAAACAAACATGCCCCCTGCCCAGTGAACTCCACCTCCTCCTCTATAATTGTATTACAGCAATTGATGAAAATTCAAGTCCACAGACGTCCGCTCCAACATCTTTGATGAATGGAGGCAGCTCCTCAACATCAGCACGGACTCTGTAAATTAACTGAGACAGCAAGATTGATTTACATGATCAGAAGAGAGGCTAGTTAGTGGCCGCAGTCTGGTAAACAATGTCTGCAGAAATGCCTTTCTCGCTCTGGTTTAATCGGCCCTGCGGGGACTGATTGGAGTCACACAGGTTAAGTTTGATTTTACATAGAACCACCCAGATGTGGATTTAAATTGTGTGCTGTATTGCAGGGCTCTTGTCTGCATTGGGCGGATGTCGAGACACAATGGTAAAACTGGGTATTAATGCACGGACTGGAATTTTTTAGTCGCCTTGCATTTGTCCTGGTTTACATCCATGTCTATCCAAATGTGTGGAAGCCCATTTCTGCACCAAAAAAAAGTCATAATTCTTTGTCATATTTATGACTCTTTTTTATTTTTAATTCACATAATTATGACTTCTTTTTTTGTGGCGGAAATGGGCTTCCATAAAAATGGCATTATATCATCATTTTATCCTCTGAAGACGTGGTTGTGAAATAATCATAGTTACCATCAGAATTCTTTAGTTATGTGGAAAAATGTCAGTCACTTGAGTGCAAGCGAACGGCTTCCTGAGATATCAGGCTTACAAGAACGGACCGGACGAACCGACGGACTGACGGATGGACGACTTGAAAACGTAATGCTTCTGTCTACGGCTGTCGCCAGCATGCAGGCGTGAAAATATTCAGAGCTAATCTCCAACCGCGCTGTAGAGGGATTAATGGAATTGCATGTGCATGCTGTCCGACAAAATGTTCCTTTAGTACACAACAATCTCTGTGTGAGTATGCTGGCTCAGCTAGACGAGTGTTACAGGTGATCCAACAATCAGCCACAGCAAAGAAGTCCTGCTTGAAAGTTAGTGACTTCACCTGGAATTCATAAGCTTCATAAGATATAAAAATCAGAGCTTTCAACGTGTTAGACGGCCATATTAGGGCCATTTTCTTATAAAGGGCGGCACCTCGTGGTGAAGGGTTTAGGGCACTGACCATGAACTGTAACGTCTGGGGTGAGGAGGTTTCTTTGCCACACCCCTCGACGTCTGGTACGACACATCTTTAGCTCATGAATGAGACGCTCTGGGCTTTCAACTAGCTCACATGTAAAGCATCATTATTAGATAATTCAATTTAAATATAACTTCACAAACCTGGTCATTTCAATCCAAACCATAATATTTCTTCCTTAAACCAAACTAAGTGGGTTTGTTGCCAACATCCAGGATGCAACCTCCAGTTCTGAGAAGTGAAGCCAATCATTAGGTCCATAAAACTTCATCAGGGGGCGACTCCTCTGGTTGTATAGAAGTCTATGCTTCATGTGTTAAAGCTGCATTCGCTCTCCTGACCACCAGGGGGCGACTCCTCTGGTTGTATAGAAGTCTATGCTTCATGTGTTAAAGCTGCATTCTCTCTCCTGACCACCAGGGGGCGACTCCTCTGGTTGTATAGAAGTCTATGCTTCATGTGTTAAAGCTGCATTCTCTCTCCTGACCACCAGGGGGCGACTCCTCTGGTTGTATAGAAGTCTATGCTTCATGTGTTAAAGCGGCATTCTCTCTCCAGTAAACATCGTAAACATGAGTTTATGTCTCAATCTCGAGTTCCCCGTCTTCTTGTATTTATAGTGCATCAGGTAAGACGTCCTGTAAATAAACCAAAGTAATAATGTTGTGTGAGAGAGAGTGACAAAGACAAAAAGACGCTGCAGATGTTCTTCTTATTGATTTCAGTGTGAAGGCTCTGGCTTCCTCACAGCTCTTATCAGCATGACAAGGACGCCTCCACAGATTCCAATTTCTCTCCCAAATATGAACTCATTAATCATAGCTGCTGTCCGAGATGGATTTTAATTTTGCATTGAACATGTCTCCCACCCCCCACACCACACCAGGAGATTACATTATTTGTCCTTGCTCTATTTCTCCCACTGTCTCTCCTGCGTGTCGTCTCCTATGCTTGATGGCGGTGACATGACATTGAGGCGTGTCAAGCTTTGTGAGAGTCACACGATGGAAATATATCTCTCTTCGGCATTTTAGTTGAAGAGAAATTAAAAACCATATTCATTACATTTGTAACAAAACGGCGAAGTCACTGAGGATCGGCAGCAGACTACAAAGCTTTATTAATGTCCATTGTTTATGAGCTATATAGCTCCATTTATTTATTTGATTAATGGTAAGATAGTTTGGGAAACGCATGCCCTTTCAATCTTCAGAGACTTTATTTGCTGCTAAAAAATTGTTAGATGACCAACTATAACACGTTTGCAAGAAATACATAATTTTTGGGGGGATTATTGTCCACTAGTTGTTTTTTACCTGCCTATTTTGTTTGGGTCTTTATTTTTTGTTGTATTACTTTTGCTTAGTTTTTGTTATTTGTTATTCTTCTTAAGTGGGCAAAGTCTGAGATTGCCTCTCAGCCTGGCAATAGCTAACAGCGCTAACAGTTAACAGCGCTAACAGTGTCAACAGTGCTAACAACACTGTAGCGCTGTTAATAACAGTGCTACAGTGTTGTTAGCACAGTTATTAACAGCACTAACAGTGCTAACAACACTGTAGCACTGTTAATAACAGTGCTAACAGTGTTGTTAGCACAGTTATTAACAGCACTAACAGTGCTAACAACACTGTAGCACTGTTAATAACAGTGCTAACAGTGTTAACGAGGGTTGAGCGTGCTGACAGAGTTAGCGGTGTTTCCTCGAGTGGTAACCAGAGGGCGGCTGCTACGCTTCAGTGAAGACGCTTTCAGCTGACAAACGTGGTTTGCTGCTATTTTAATGTTCAGAATGTCGAATACGGCTCATTTAAGTAGATGTTAAGGCCATGATATGAGACTGTGTTGCTGCTTGACCTCAACTGTCACTTTTATTTAGTATGTTTTTATTATCTGGATGTCATAAAGTCGTATGTGTGTGCAAATAAAATAAAATAGAATCAAATACCAGAGAAGACACCAAAAACATGTATGTTTCATGGCAGCATTTTCATTTAAGACGTTTTATCACATAATGATTAAATAGATACGATATAAACCCTGCATTGATTAGAGCTAGTCTTAAAATAACGAGACCAGACTTCAATAAAATGGCATAAAGAAATAAAAAAGGGAGTAATGGCTCACATGGTTCATGTTGTATCCTGTACATTAATACTATTTAATGGCCTACAGCAACACGTCATCTCACTAATCCACTACTCTGAATTCCTGGACTACTTTTGTAATTAATCTGCTGTCGATGAATGTCAACACTTCCTGCAGCCACTTCAAAATAAAAGCCGACCAGATGCTATTAATGAGCACGCTGCAGGAAATGAGCTTCACTGATGTAAGCTTAACGGCAATTAAAAAAAGAGATTAAAGAGAGAAACTGGTAGCACTCATAATATTAATACACGCTATGTATTATTAGTAAAGCATCAATAAACACTGAATTCATCATTTATAAAGCATTGTTCCAACATGAACACTCATTAGTATGCAATTTATGAAACAGTTATCAATGTTTCATTCTTGATTAATAAGCCTGTGTTTTCATACTTTATAGGTGATGGATTCCCTATGTTTATTTTAAGTTGAATATTTACATGTAAATCTCCAAAGCGTGATTGAGAAAATAACAAATAAAATAATATTATACTTAAACAGGAAATCTATAATTGCTAAACTCAAGAATTTAGCAAATATAACAAATATGATTAGAACAATCAAAGGAAGGCCGGGTTCTCTCTGAGCGCGTTGTCTCAACCGTCACTTTGAAGCTACATTTTCATATTAACATCTATTCCATTTCTCAATATTCATTCCTTCTATTTCATCTCCAAATCGCCTCCATCTGGGAGTTTCCCTGTGTCTTGCTCTCGGTCTAAATGTGCCGAGCCAAACTTCTTTTAATCCTTAAGCTAAGAATGTTCTGCTTTTCGTCTCTGCAACACAAGTGTGCGCACCCATCTAAATGCAAATGTCCAAACCTGCACTGCAATAAGGCGGCCAAATGTTTGCCTCCTTCTTTCGACTTCCCTATTTCCACTCGCTCGACGCTCACAATCTCACATGCTCACACTACGTTCTGCTCTTAAACAAGTAGGGCACTTTGAGCGAGGAGCAAACGAGCAGTGCTTTGAATGTGGCACCAGAAGCAGTAAAACTGTTTCATATTTATTTTGTGTCTCTCTCAGTCGACTCCAAACGGCTCTCCACCGTACATGTTGATGTGTGTGCGTGGGCTGGGAGGGGGAGGAAAGCTGTGAGCGACACTTTTAATTTTCCACATGCTGCATCAGTGTCGGAGCAGTCGCGGCGCGGGGTTAGCGCTCTCCCAGACGAGAGCTGCAGAACTGTCCAACACACTCAGCGGCGCTCGCCGGGGAGCACTCGGCTGGCTTCGTCAAGATGAAAAATAAAAAAATAAAAACACAATGCCCAACCATGGATCTTCCAGAGGGAAGGTGATGGCTCTAAAACATCCACTTGGTGTACCAGGAACTTTGTTTTGTAGATAATCACAAATGGAATCTGGACAATGTCAGCTCTGAGGGGGAAATAATAAACTAATATCTTATTGTTTATTAACTCTAAAAACAAGAAAACTGAACACTTTTTGTCATGAAAATGTTCAAAAGGTTCTTTCTATGACATCTTGTTTAAAGTCTTATGTTTTCCTATAAAACGCATGAACATGCAGACAGCCAACTGAGTTAGATTGACATTATGAAATACGGTTTATGCAACATAACTCCATAGCTAGGTTTATTAATAGATAGCTGTGTTGTGTTCAAATAACTACTGCAGTGCTCACAAATAAGTCAATGTTCACTTCTCATTCCACATGGGGAAGGAACCGCGGCATCCTGGGTCAAATTACTGTTGGTAATGTTTGATCCATCCTCCTGCAGCCCGCCCCGTGTGGGAGGTCTGCTTCCCGTTCACGTGGATCACATGACACGAACACATTTCATGGGAAATCTACGATATTCAGCACATTATTTTTCGCGGCTATAGTTACACGGCTGGACGAGAACCACCTGACGCGTTTCAACGTTCACGACATTACATCGTATCACACGTTGAAAGAACCTTTTCCCTAATCCAACACACATTTCCACAAAATCAACAAAGAATAATGCAGATTATTGCGTTTGGGAAAATGAAGTGTTAGCGAAGAGAGAAATACAGTCAGAGGTCCTTCTTCTCCAGTCAGGTCTTATTGTTACTGAAACAATGTGACTGAAAGAGCTCCAGTCAAACTTCAAATGACAAAAAACTAAGAAACAAAGCATGATGGGAATGTGATGTTATGTTAGTTTTATGTATTAATGGAAGAAATATCCATCCATCCATTTTGATTTGATAGATTTTGATTTGATGGTTTTGTTTCCTGTAATGTTGGGGCTCTTTAGTGAAGAGAAAGCTCAGGAGATGTTATTAAGTATTTATTGATTTATATGCCTGTTTTTGTCTAAATATGTCCCATTTCCATTAAAGTGTGTCCACCAAACTCATCACAGCAGATCAACACGTTCTGCAATGTTGTTTTTCTCTTTCAAATTTTCCACGGAGGTTTTTCTTAATGCATGACGGTAACGTACGGACTGACGTTTGTTGCTATTCTTGGACTCTTTACTGAATGTGTTTGTGAGCCAGAAAGGCCACCGACAGTCAAAGAGGTTTATCTTCTGGGGAGAATGAAGGTCTGACTTTAACATTTAGTTTGGTAGTGGAGCTAAAAGGATGACAATCAGGTTGCAGAATGAGTTGAGGTTCATCCTCTGGGGACGATGCATTTCATAACAATCTGGCAATCCATTTCCTAGTGTCTTGCTTACCACCTTAGTTCTGCACAGTTGGATAGCGGTTAGTAATTCAACCTAATATGAGTTACTGGCAGCATTGGAGTACTGCAGCGTACTGAATAAAGTAGTATTCATTAACAGTTAGTAGTAGTTAGCAGTTAGTAGTTAGCAGTAGTAGCTAGCGGTAAATAGTAGTTAGCGGTTAGTAGCAGTTAAAGTAGTTAGCGGTTAGTACTAGCTTGTGGTTAGTAGAAGTTAGCAATTAGCAGTAGTTAGCAATTAGTAGTAGTTAGCGGTTAGTAGTAGTTAGCGGTTAGCAGTAGTTAGCAGTTAGTAGTAGTTAGCAGTTAGCAGTAAGTAGTAGTTATCCATAAGTAGTAGTTAGCCGTAGTTAGCGGTTAGTAGTAGTTAGCGGTTAGTAGTAGTTAGCAGTTAGTAGTAGTTATCCATAAGTAGTAGTTAGCAGTAGTTAGCGGTTAGTAGTAGCTAGCGGTTAGTAGTAGTTATCCGTTAGCAGTAGTTAGCAGTTAGTAATAGTTAACAGTGGAGGCTGAAATATCCTGACACTGAGTCAGGAAAACGTTGATATGATACAAACGATTGCCAACAAAAGCGCCTCCAAAGGGTCAACGCAGGTCATGCACGTTCACGTCAGGCTGTGATCATGGTCACATGACAAAGCAACACGATGGTAACGCTCACCTGTCGCTCTCGTCCCAGGTTAAGCAGGTCTGGTTGGTGGTGCCCTGGAAACAAAATCACACTTGAGCACCACAACAGAGGACGGGTTATACATCGTAATGAAATCATAGCTACACAAAGTGCTTAAGACCAAAAGCCGCTCACGTTGTACAGGTGAGAGAACTCCACGACCACCGGAGGAAACGGGGAGGAAGGAGAGGGCTTGATGGTCACTGACAACACCTTGGAGTTGAGGACCGTGCTGTTTCTAAAGGAAGAGAGAGAAGCGGTCAGTGGAGGTCACAGAGCCTCTTCAGCTCGATGCTAGCGACCCAATGGTGATGCTAACGTGCTGATATTAAGCAGTTACATTGTTTACCATGTGAGTTAACCAGGTATTAGTATATTACTGGGCAGCTGTAGCTCAATGGGAGAGTGGTCATCTTGAAAGAAAGGTAGTGGTAATATAAATCTTTATCTTCTGTGTGTATTATTATTCTGTTGTCTATTAAAGTTCAGGTTAGAGAGGGCAGTATAACACAGCTATGCAGCTGTAGTCGTGTCTGTGAAATGTCCGGTTCTCAAGGGAAGTTAGTCGCACGCCTGCGCACTTCAACACACCTGTTTATCAGCATATCGACATTAGAGAAGCAGACTGGCCCGTTGCACGTTACAGTCTTGTAAGAAAAGATGACCAGGATAGAGCCAATCAGACGACGTGATGTGATGATAACCTGTGTATGAAAGGCCCCTCTTTCGTTTGTGTGGCCGTTGTTCTTTCCCCAACCTGTGTGTTGCTGTTCCACTCCCTGCTATCGCCACTGCAGCGCTTGTTACTTTACCTGTGACCAATTAGTAAATACATGTAGAGAACGAGAGAAGTTGTCCAGCTGAATTCTTCCGGAGGCTACACCAGGCTTCCAATAAATATTACACGCTAACGGTAGCTAGTAGGATCTCTGGTCTCCCTGTGGTTCGTCTAACAAGACACTGAACCCAGCGCTTCATGAGGCCTATTATTTATACTCTACTTCATCTATATTATTATAATAACTGCTCTGAACTTTATCTTGGGGTCCAGCCGCCACGCCCTGAAAAGCTCGTGAGTGATTATTGTGCAACGCAGTGGTGTCGCTCTCGCCTTGGCAACACGAGATTTAAGAGCGCAACATAAAGGCGTCATTGTAAAATAAACTGCCGACAAATTAGCATCGTTATCCCCTGAATTGCTGAATGAAAAAATGTAATATGGAACAGATTTTTGACTCATCTGCTTGGGATGAGCTCACCATAACAGACGCATCATCCCACCTGAAGAGTTGCAGGCTTTCTGTCGCATGGGAAGCGGTCCACATTGTCTTCCAACAGCTTATCCTTCAACGTTTTGGGGGAGTTCTGTCGCTCTATTTTTACATTCTCCCTCCCTGTTTAGTATGCATTGCAATTTCTGCTTTTTAGGTGCTATCAATCATGCGAAAGGAGACAATCGGGAGAAAAAGTGATTTGCTACTGGAAGTACCGACACCGAAAGCTTCCAGTCGGCCAAACATGTTCAACAGCCCATGCTCGGTTCTCCGGCTCCTCACATCCTCACTGTATCCTGTACGCACAATCGCCCTCTCACCATTCCAAAACACAATCAGTCAACTAAAATGTTTGTGTCGTCGAGTCTCTTGCCTCAAACTCATCTCGTTTTTTTTTTCCTCGGGGGTTGGATTCAAATGCAGAAAAAAAGGATGAAAAGGAAAAGAAAAGAGAGTAAAGCAGAGCTGAGGAATATGGAAAGCAGCAGCAACCCAAAGCGTCAGTGGGAGGACTGGTGAGACTGCTGCATGTCCCTGCTTCTGTATTTTACCAGTTCATTAAGTGCTTTAACTCATTATCATAATAACCAAAACAGCCGCGGTCACAGATAACAGGCTTTTGTTCACAGAAGCATGCGCAGAGAAACCCAGGATTACTCGGAGCAACACGCACACGGCCGTGTTTAAATGTATGTTCAGCATCAGCAGCGACTTCCTCCAAGAAATCCCTTCTCTCGTAGAGATTAAAGACGTGCACGAGGCCACCCATTGCTCCGGCCGCTGGATCTGCATCGCATCCTGGTTTCCATTTCGCTGCAGCGCTGATGTTAAGTGCTCGTGTCGTAGAAGCAGGAATATGGTTTCACAGTGTTTTAATGTGTATCTGGCTTAATACACACAATGCACACACAGTTTCTCTAAAACCAATCAGATGTGTTTTCATCAAACTGATCACCAACATGGCTCCTTTGGATTCATTTTATACTCAAAGAATCTCCTTCCAACCTGGTTTAAAAGCTAAGTTTCAAGTTCCACCCTTGAATGGAGCTATTTTTAGAAGACAAAGGCCGTGTTCAGACCTGGCATTAACATGCAAATGCTTATTGAAAACCCAACGTCTTCTGATGTTGCAGCTTCAAAATAAAAGCTTTAAAAATAACTAAATAGCAGGGGACTTTTATTGTGAAGAATCTATATGAAGAGGTGTATGAAAAGGTCTGGCGAGAGCAGAACAGGAAGTTCGTCTCCAGGCTGCACTCAGCGAGCTAAATAAACGTGCTAATGATGCTAATGACGCCAATGTCATGATGTTTAGCACGTCCGTCTTAGTCTAATCTGTGAACATTTCAATTTAGCTGTACGAAGAAGAACTGCTGAGGTTGATGGGGATGTCTCGCAGGTGTCTGCTCATAAACCAAATTATATGGAGAAGTCATTAAAGTTATGAAAATCCATCCTGAGGGAGGCGTGCATGCCTGTGCAAAATGTCATGCCAATAATTCCAACTAAGATATGTCCATCTCTGTCATGGTCTGCTAGTTATCGTGTCATTCACCACCAAAAGTAAACACACTGCATATTGTCTGCAGCTTAGTGTTTTAAAAAAAAAAAATTTATCAAAGTGTTTTGAAGTATCATTTTGAAGGGTTTTTTTTGGATATCGGATTTTTTGCACTATATGGCGCACTAGTCAACTGTCAATGAATGGTCTATTTTTGATCTTTTTTCATATATAAAACACAATGCTGCAAACGGTGTGGCTACCGTAGTTTATCAAAGTCGTACTAAAACATTTTGACTTATTGCTGTACCACACAAAACCGCTTAAAAGGTCAGTAAGAAAGCCATAATTAATCCATATATATGGTGCTTCAGATTATATGGCGCACTGTCGTTTTTGGAGAAAATTAAAGGCTTTTAAGTGTGCCCTATAGTGCAAAAAATACAGTATTTGATTGTTCAAAACAAATCCAATCCATTCTGTTGCATTCCTGTTCAGGATTCCACGTACCTGAACCAAACTGTGGAATACATTTGGTTGCATTCATTTTCATTGCATGACTTCTATATGTGAACACACCCCTCTAAACCCGCTGACAGTAACGTATACGTCATGACCGGAGGGGAGCGTGGTCCAAAGTCTTACCTCTGCAGAGACAGGATGCTGCCCAGGTTTCTGTACAAGACGATGCCGGTTACAAACGTCGAGGACTCGTCTGCCTCTGTGTAAGAGAAGAACACACACACACACACACACACACACACACAGACAAACACACACACACACACACACAGACAGAGCAGGGAGGTCAAAGTCAAAATAAAACAGGGGTGTTTTCGAGGGGTGTTCCAGACTGAAGGGTCCGGCTCTGTGAGCGTGGCGACTGTAGAAGAGAATGCAGGTCAGCCATGCTGCCTCCACTCCTCCAGCCCGAGAGCTCTTTACACTGGAGTTGGCCTACATGACTAGTCAGCTATAAACGCTGACTCTCTCACACTGCTTTATAATCACACACACACACACACACACACATGCACACACACGCGCACACAGCCTGACACTGTCCTCTCTTTCATAAAAGAACTGCTGCCTTGACGTCGTGCTCCTCCGTCTCACCCATGTCTGTGCTAAATGTCATTTCTTTTCATTTGTATTCTTGAGTTGTTGCAACAACGTGTGTCCTGAGGTCACCGTGAGCTTTTCAACACCAGATTTAATCTGAAGACATTTGCTCAAAGCATTCTGTGAGTATTGTGTGTTTGCAAATGTGAGGAACGTGAGGTCACAGTGACATCAGATATCATCACGTCGCCTCATGTGCTCTGTACAATTGCAGGTTTAGTCTTATTCTATGTTCAAAAACTATGACAATTTCTACTTTGTTTGTATTCTTCCTATTTGGGACTGAACCCAATCAGCTGATTGACTGATGACAACATGTCTGAGTCACCGCTGTGTGCTTCTCCTGGACTGTGCTAACGTCATCACACGGACGTTTTGGTAGCGCCGGAAAGTCGGCGTAGGAACGTCTGCATGTTTGGTTTGGTTTAGTTCATTTACGTGTTGAAAACTGTCACGATATTCATAAACATAATAAAGTTGAGTGTGGACTTAAGTTTTAGGAGATTTATTATTTATTTGGTGCATGTTGTCACACCATGCAACAACAAAAAAAACACGTTGTGTTAACAAAAGTGAGATTAAACAGAGTTCAACATGTGTTATCTTCACTGCCTATATGTTTTATATTTTTTAAGTTAAAAGGTCAGATACATACAATGCATATGGGAATATGTGCATATATATATATATATATATATATATATATATATATATATATATATATATATATATATATATATATATATATGTATATGTATATATATATATATATATATATATATCTATATATGTATATGTATATAGATATATGTATATATATATATATATATATATATATATATATATATATATATATATATATATATATATATATATATATATATATATATATATATATAGTAGTAGTAGTCTGGCAGCTCATTTGAATCAGGGCGTAAAACATCATTGCTTGCTGCAGAGTACACAATAAATGAGATACATAAATCATCATAATGCATCTTTAATCTCTAACTATTTATTTGCGAGCTTTTCGTTTTTATCGCTTTTTGATAATAAAATATCTTCCTAATTCTTAAACACTCATTTGCTTGTTCTCATTTTTTACTTTGATTGTCCTTTTTAATGCATTTCTTTTAAAACATCTTACGTTTAATATGCTTAATACTTGTCCATACCCTTGTAACACACTTTAAATGCTCCCCGTGGTCCGCTGGGTATGAACCTCTGTGTGTGAGTACCTCTGGTCTCCTCTTTCTCTTTCTTACAATACAAAGGCCACGCTGTATCGCGCTGGGTCAAAATCACACATGCATCAACTGCCAAGGGCCCCAAACACAGCTGGAGCAACTCCTGTGTCAGAACTCCAGCAGGAAATCAACTTGAGCATTGTTTTACAGCACAGACACACTGCGGCCCTGGAGGATTCCTGTTGGTTTTAACGGAGGCTGAAGTCAACATGGTCTGACCTCATGATGCAGCAGCACCCAGCGCTGCTGTTGTCTTGTGCATCAGGCCGGCACGCATCTCTTCCTGTGAATCCCGACTGCAACGGTGCACAATATAAATCCTTTGTGGGAACGTCACCAGTAGCAACCGAAAAAGCACAACGTAGAGAGGCAATTACAGAATGCAAATGCGACGAGCGGCTAAATGTCAGCCACTAATAGTACGAGAAGTAGGACGCGATTGAAATAGTTTGACTTTAAACTCTGCTGGAGCCACCGGGGTGTGGTGAGAGCAGGAGAAAGGTCGAGGCTCACTCTGGTGGAAACGTCCCTGAATGAAAGTATGTTGACGTGGGCGGGGCTGCTGGACGGAGAGATGGACCACCACCCTGCTGAAGGGTGCTGAAAAGGACAGGAAGTCTCTGACTGCAGCTTGATTGAGCCTCCATGTGTACGTGGTCATGTGTCTACGGCCTGCATGTTAGAGCTGCCTTGAGTGTGGAGACATTGCATTTTTTGTTGTGTTTTTTTGGGCGGCAGGGTCCTGGTTCTGGTTCTGCCGAGCCTCCCTTCCCTGCAGCGAGCCCGGCGATACGACCGGGGCCTCCTGCAGCGTGGGGCTGGTGTTGGCTCCGGAGGAGCAGCGAGGAGAGGCTCTGCTCCTGGCCACAGCCATTTCTTCCCTCAGGACATCCGAAAACTCCTCTTGGTGGGACATCTATCGGCTTGTATTGATCTGTGCGTCTCTGCAGCTGTCTGTGGGAGAGCGCCACCGTGCTGTCGTCATGGAGCAGCAGAGCGTGGGCCAGCATCGGGGAAAAAACAGTCAAAACTTAGACTGCTGGACCACATAAAGGCTAGAGGAAGCCCCGGGGCGACGAGAAGCCTCTCTCTTTCCGGCAGCAGAGTCAAAGGCCAAAACAAAAAACACAACTCCATCTGCCGAGCCATCTGAAGACATCCAGCAACACAACATCGGCCGCCCGGGAGCGCGGAAGCAGTGCGCCAGGCCGCATGCAGAGGCTGTAGCTCCCGGGCAACAGCTGAGCTCCCATGGGCATCAGGGGGGAACCGGGTAAGATGAGTGTGAGTGTGTGTGTGTCTCGGCGGGGGGAGGATGGAGTATTATGTGTCCTGCTCATCCACTCTTTGGCTGGCCCTTCCAATATGCTCAGCCAGATTGTCTGTGCCCAACGAGAGCGAGCCTGCAGGGACTTCAACCAGCGATTCGATACGTTATGAGTCCGTGTTCAGAGCCAACTGTCTGTGCATGTACATTAGTGTGTGTGTGTGTGTGTGTGCCTGTATGTCTGCATGCATGTGTTGTGTGTGCTGTGCTTCTTCGCTCACAGGCAAAGCTACAGTTCATGACACAAGCAGCACAGAGTCAGAAACACATGACTGTGGTCTAATTCGGCTTCAACACGTTGCTAGCAGGATTCTTCTCAACCAGTTAGCGGTGAGAGGCGGGGCCAGAAACACTCCATCACCTCCCGACAGGTACGCGCCTCCAGAGAACATCATGCAAATTTAACTTGCTTCTTGCCTCCCCGTCAGGTATTATTTTGATCACGAGCGTTTGCGGTCTCTCGCCTCTTAATGGAAGCTTCACTTTGTCTCTAAATTAATTTGACATGTTTGCAGTATTTTTGCAGGGAAACAGCACCGAGGAGACAAGGTGTCTGTTGGCCTCCTCGCTGTGCCCTGCTTCCTGTTTAATCAGGAGTCTTTTCTATGAGTGGGTCTACATCTCCTTTATCTAATGCACTTTCCCCCCGATCAACAGGGGGCGCTAACACAAGACATGCTGCAATGCTCCAGCAAAAGTTGTGCAGACTGCTAGTTGGTAACATGGACGAAAGCAACGTTTGATTTAGGAGAAAGGACACGTCCTCCACATGATGTCAGACATTGAAGACACTCGCGATGCATTTGTTGGTGAGTAACACTGCATGCAGAAACAACAAAAGAACTGTGTTTGCTGTGCTGACTTTGACTAGACAACCCGTTGCCTCGGGTCCGCCGATGTGAACACGCTGAAGACCATCAGGACCAAGCGCCGAACCTGGGGCGGCAGGGCCTTCTCAGCTGCTGCACCCCCCCTCTGGAACGCCCTCCCTTCACCTGCTAACTCCTGCTCCCTAGCCTTCACCTGCTAACTCCTGCTCCCTAGCCTTCACCTGCTAACCCCTGCTCCCTAGCCTTCACCTGCTAACTCCTGCTCCCTAGCCTTCACCTGCTAACTCCTGCTCCCTAGCCTTCACCTGCTAACCCCTGCTCCCTAGCCTTCACCTGTTAACTCCTGCTCCCTAGCCTTCACCTGCTAACTCCTGCTCCCTAGCCTTCACCTGCTAACCCCTGCTCCCTAGCCTTCACCTGCTAACCCCTGCTCCCTAGCCTTCACCTGTTAACTCCTGCTCCCTAGCCTTCACCGGCTAACTCCTGCTCCCTAGCCTTCACCTGTTAACTCCTGCTCCCTAGCCTTCACCTGCTAACTCCTGCTCCCTAGCCTTCGCCTGCTAACCCGTGCTCCCTAGCCTTCACCTGCTAACCCCTGCTCCCTAGCCTTCACCTGCTAACTCCTGCTCCCTAGCCTTCACCTGCTAACCCCTGCTCCCTAGCCTTCACCTGCTAACTCCTGCTCCCTACCCTTCACCTGCTAACCCCTGCTCCCTACCCTTCACTTGTTAACCCCTGCCCTCTACCCATTATTATTATTATTATTATTATTATTATTATTATTATTATTATTATTATTCTATGATGTTTGTTGTGTATCAGTTAAGGCGAGGGTTAAATATTCTGCGTTAGGTTACGCTGCTTTTCTTTTAAGCCTCATTGCATGTAAACGTTCATTGTATATTTGCATTTTAAAATATATACTTATGAATAAATCAAATATCTAGTTCTTCCTATTTTTTCATGATTTCTTCCTGTAGAATGAAATATGATGTTAACTTACGTAAGCTAGTGACACTAATATCATGACATGCATCCGTCAATCAATCTGCACCTTTAACCTTCGTCCTGTGTAGCTCTGAAGGCGCTCCATTCTAAGCCCCGCCTCCTTTTCACCGCAACTATCAAAAGCAAAGAAATAACTTCGTAAGTGACTGCAGAGACGCTAAAGCAGTCGAGCTTAAGTTTGAATATAAATCAAGCTGTAATTAGCATATTCTTCTTTTCTCTGAGTTATAGTGAAGGTGATTTTTGTTCGGCTGCATGTTCGCTCGCTGCAAAGAGGCAAATCCTCCTGGCCTGTGTAATAACACTGTTTCATTAAGCTTTCAGAGGCATTAGACGAAACACATTTCTCCCCGTTCTCTCGTAGCTCACAAAGCGGGCATTTATTTATTTGTGTTGAGAAAAACGCATACTTCAAACCATTTCTGGAGCCATGAGAAGACGACCAATCAATCAGCGTAAACAAGGCGTCGGAGAGCCGTTTTAATCCGTGTAAGCGGTCCGGGCCGCGGCGTAAAGACGGCTGGCTGCCGGTGTGACATCGCCACCGTGGAGGCACGTCTCCCAGCTGGGGGGGAAATTGCCTCTAATTGCTCCTGATTGGCTCCTGTTGACTCCTGATGAGGAGTGACGGCCTCATTAGCATGCTGGCGGGGCAGGGCTGTCTTTAGTGGCCGAAAACATCCCGCCTGACAAACAACCCGGCGACTGCTGCAGAACACTGTGTGTCTAACACCTGCCAGGCAGTCAGGAGACGAGCTCTTAATCATGTTCGCAACCCGCGATGCACCACGCGACACGAATATTGATTTTGATATGATGAAAAGAAATCCAGATTATATTCAAGGGAAATGTTTCAGAGTGTGTGCCACAAATAGTGCGCAGACATTTGTAGTCCTTGTGCCACATTTTGGGCTTTTCTATTTATTTTGTTGTTTTGGAACAATGAACTGTCTAGCCGTATGAGACAATGACAAACAGAACAGAACAAAAGTGGGAAGACAAACAAAACAAAAAAATAAAAACAGAACATTTTAGGTAACAAAGAAAGAAAGGAAACAAGTTAAATGATAAACCAAAACGACCATATCATATCAGGATGTTTGACCCAACCTGGCACCATGAAACAAGTTGAAACCAGAGCAAAACAACACTCCACTGCATGGCAAAATGCAAAAAATCCTTTTCCCCAGTTAAAGGCACTGAAAAACGGGTCCGCGACCCACAAGTTGAGAATCACTGCTCTACATGAGATTGGAAGCATTTCTGTTGCCTCTTAATGGCTCACCACGTGGTGACGGCTGAGCCGGCGGCTCGCAGCTAAAGGTGCTAACAGCGCTAACAGCGCTTACGCCGCTAACGGTGCTAACCTGATGTTGGGTGCCGCGCCTCAGAGCAGCCGTGTAAACTGCAACATGACTTAGAACAGTGAATTAAAATGAAAAACATTAAAAACAAAATGTTTGCTCCCTTGGCCATTACAGCAATCACTAGTTCCTTTATGTACATTTTTTTTTGTATCTAGAAGCTGATTGAGCTATTTCTCATGCTCATCATCGGCATATCCCGGACACAAAGTAGTTCCCCTGACGTCTCGTATGCAAAACATATTTCCATTTGTGAAAGTTTCATTATGCAAAGAAATGTGCATTCAAAGGGTTAGAATGATGTCAATAAATCCCTGTTTTGGAGTTATGATCAGAAATTAAGTTAGATATCACGTCCAGCTTTAGACCTGAGGGCATTGCACGGCCATCCTTCAGCCTCCACTCATCATATACGTGAATGTGACTGGAATTTAGATGTTAGAAACAATGACTGTAACATGTAGGCAGATTGGTGTGACGTCAGCTGTAATCCAGGCGTTTGCACCAGCGTTGCTGTTGATGAAGACGGAGCGGAGCCAGAAGGTAAAGCTCTTGATTTAGCCGTTAATCTACATTCCTGCCCTCACCTTTAGCCACCGGCTCGGGAGAGGGATCGAAATACGGCTTTGGATGCAAGTGGCTGAAATGAGTTTCAGTTCAGTGCGGCCGGGCTCACCCTGAGAGACACTCAAGGGCATCGGCCCTCCTGTTCGGAGCTGTTCTGAGCACGTCCACCTGAGATTACACCGTATATTCCATCTGGCCTGAGGAACGTTTTGGGATTTCCCAGGAAGAGCCGGCTGACCTGCTGCCACTGCACAGGCCTGATGAACTGCAGCACGCCACGGATTTCATAGGGAAGTTTCCTTTGTGTGGACGAGGTCCAATGACAGCGGTCCAGGTTCAATGTTAAGGTTTTCAAATGCGGCCTGACGGTTATTTGAGCTCCAGAAGCTAAACTGCATTTACTTCCATTGTATCGAAATGATGGAGACGGAGACTGGTATTTTAACACCGAGCCATTAAAAGGAAGCTACATACAGATAAATATATCTATGAAAATATATTGTGAAGGCCTGAAGGGGAAGCGTTGCAGCGACCACGCACAGGCATACACACTCTCCTCTACAGATGCAGTATCTGACCTCTGCAAGTTAAGTTGCTGATTTAAACAATATTTTTCTCACCTGTTCAAACTTAATGATGTTTATTATTGAAGTCCTGGTCAGAGATGGATCTACTGGGCTAAGAGCGGATTCCAATGCGTTCTCCTTCCCATTTACATACATTTACATATACATGCAACACGTCTCAGTGTAATAAAAAAGATAGAGTTAATAAAGAGGACACTGAAGGCCACATTCACAAAGAATGGACAGAGGCAGCTGAAAGCACAGAAAGCTTTGCAGCTGAGTGCATTTGTACTACGGAACATTTGCAACAGCGCCCCCTAAAGAGGAAAAGCTGACCAGCAACAATATTATAATATAAGATATCCAATTTTCTTCCGTATTCGTATCTGTGAATACGTGTTTTCCAGTTGGCATGAGGAATGCTGCTGCTGGGCATACAGTGGGACGCTTCTTAGGGGCATTTCAAAGCGGTAAATCATTAAAGATATTTTAGCTGGAGAGGTTTTCACAGAGCTTCGCGTGTCAAATCAGAACACTGGTTTCCAGAGTGTGAGACACAACACTCCTATATGTTCAATTTACAATGACATGAACTGGAAGAGAGCAGTACATCCTCATACTTGAAGGAACAGTCACAGGCTCGTCCCAGCTGTAGGACCACGGCCGTGTTTAATCCCTTTTGTCTGCGAGCAACACAAGTATGGAAATGCTTCTGCTTGCAATTCAGCGCCAGCGCATTATTAAGGCAGATGGGCTTTGTGTTAACAATTTATGAAACCAACTCTGGCCTCCTGGAAGACGACGTGTCTTTTTTTTGGTCGTGCAGCTGCTGAACAGTGGGTAATGAAAAACGATGTTATTCTCCTGCGCGTTTTATTCTCAACATTAAATACAGCCATCGTTTGTCTCAGCGGGCGCTTTGCTTTGCAGATTTATGTCAGTAAACATTGCTTTATGAATCAGTTCCTGTTCACTATTTCAGCTTGTTTTTTTTCTCTCACACACACACACACACAAACAAACAAAATCAGAGACACACACACACACACACTTATATTCAAGTGCACACAATCTTGAATCCAGAGCCAGAAGGCTGTCATCACTATCCGTGAGAACATGTTTTGCTTTTAAAAGACACATTCATAAATAATCCAAGGAGCTCATTATTTGTTGTCAAATGTTACGTGAGCGTGTGAGACGTGTCCCAGCTCACCTGGCTTGCCAGAGGACAGGATGTTCTTGGGGATGGTGACTCGGTCCTCGGAGCTGCGGGCCCAGTCCACCATGCCCCTCCAGCCCTTCATGGGGAAGCTGATGTCTGCGTGTCCCACCACCGGGCGCTTGTGGACGCTCAGGACTGTAACGCAGGAAAAAGAGACGACTCAGACGTTCTCTTCGTGCAGCTTTTGAAATGAATACTTCCATCTTTGTCCAGGTGTGCAATACTTCACTCTGCTGCTGCTATGGGCGTCTTTCCTCTATCGTTTACCGACCGACTCAAGGCTCTGACCACGTATGTCCTCGATAACAATCTGGCCATAACTCACGGGCCACACGTGAGCATGAAGTGTTCTGCCAAATGCAGTTATTTCACGTGAGAAGTGTGTTTTTCTCTGGTCTAAAGTGGGCAGAGCACATCTAAAAAACATTAAAGAATGTTCAAAATGTCAGCACAGAACTGACATGATGATGGTTTCTTACCCCCATCGAGGTCAGACAGTCAAACAGCCCCACCTTAAAGCCCCGATCATATCAGTAGATATGGTGTGTAACAGTTCATATTTCAACCAGCTGATAGCATTGCGCCTGCAGCTGTGGGGGCCCCTGGGGGCCCGGGGCCCCTGGACAGTCTCTGTGACACCCGGCTGGTATTCCAGCATTGAATGTCAGATATTTCTCTCAAAACATGCTCCATTAGTTTTAGTATTCAGTGATTGTTGTCTGTGCAAAGCTGCTGATGGGTGCAGGTGTTTCCATGCACCGCTGCCAGTCTGTGCAATAATATCTGTTATTTTATTAATTTACCTTCAAAAAGAAGTAGCATATCTGAAAAGACCATTTTCATGATTTACTATTATTCCCATAAAAACAAAAAAGTCAATATGTTGAATTTAAAGAACAGCTAAAAGTCAGAAGAAGAAGAAAAGTAACTACTTAGTGAGAGGAAGTTGGAGTGTGATGAATCCCGCCTCCTATACAACAGGCTGCTTTGATAAGTTTGCAGGAAGACGATCAGATCTAACTGTCCGTTGGCAGCTGATGCAGCTTTGCTTATGTTAGCGGTGTGGGAGGGGGTCGGAGGTCATCCGCCCCGGGGGAGGCCCGCTGCGGCGTGGGCGGCTGTTTGGCTCCAGACAGCGAGGTGGCACCGCTATAAACAGGACCTCTCATCTGGCCCCAATTCCCACATACCTCCCTTGACTAAACTTCAGCTCTGCCTCGTTTTCATCTGGAGGTCACAGGGAGCAGCCGAGTCTCTGTGATGACTACACTACATTTTTTCCCCTGTTTGAGGAGAAAGCCGAGCGTTTATAGTCACTGGGAAATGGAAGGAGACAGCAGGTTATGGATAGACCTGCTGCCCTGCAGAGAGCTAACAATCAGGCTTATCTCAGGGTGGATGCAGAAATATATTGCTTTAGAGATCTATTGTTTATTGTGCCTCCATACAATAATATTCAATTAATTGAATTCATAACAAAAAGACATTGGGCAAATCCCAACCAGAGGAAACAGCCAAAGCAGGACCAGTCTGACCAGTCAGGTCCAGACTCAACCCAGAACCTCCAGGTACTAAAGCTTCACTTCTGCAGTCTTTTCCTTTCGGCAACTACATTTAAAGAATACAAAACATAAGACCATTCAGATAACATATTTGCTTTGGCAACAAAACTCCATTGTTGTGTTAGAACATGTAACGTTAGACAACACAACGATGTCCTTAAAAGAACTGAATTCCTGACGTGACTCAATGTTGACGTTGAGGAAACGAACAGCGATCAACTCCCCGATGTGGAGTTTGATTAAAATATTATATATATAATATATAATTATTCTGTCCCCACCAGCAGCACATGAGAACAGCTCATGATCAGTTTGTGTATTTAGATGAAATTGGGCATTAATGACATTTGCATATAAAATATGAATTAAAGTTGGGGCTGCCAAACATACTGCAGTTAGACCCTGTAAAGATGTGTTACCCTCATAATAATAAAGGACGATATTTTACAGTTCATGTGACTTCCAGCAAATGTACCAATGCAGTTAAACAAATACAACTAAAATATATGAAATTGTGGTAATAAAGGTGAGCCTATACGACACACACTCACTAATGAGTCCCTCTGTCTGTGTTGAGCTCTGTCTATTCTAAAATATAGAATATAGGAGCATTGCTCCCACACAGGAAGGTCAACTTATGACTCATGGATGGTTCACAGTGTCCTCATAATGACTGAAAATGTGTTTCTTTGTTTGCTCCCTGAGATGCATTGTGGGAAGTGTAGGCTTCTGAGTCATCGGAGCTCAAAGTTCACTTTTACGGCTTTGATTTTGTCCATAAAATAAATAAACAGTAAGGCAGTGCAATACTGTGTTATTGTTTCTACATAAAATCAAACATCTTAGTATTTCTTCATTGAAAACCTTACTTATCAGCTACCATACACAACCATATTGATACATTTGTGACGAGCTAAAACCGGCCAACGCTATGAATGATGTCATACAGCGCTCGCTGGATGCAACACTGGCGTTGGCCGGTCAACCTGAGTCATGGTCATGTCACCCTGCCCTCTCCTCTTCTGTGTGTCACCTTTGGAAGATTAATCTTCAGAAAAACACAAAGCTGTGATAAGAGCATGTGTTTTGAAAAGCAGAGACAGCGGTGGAGATCTCCTGGATGAGATGAGGCTGACCTAGGTTATCGGTGACTTCATACATGTCTTGAAAGTCTTTCATCCTCAGGCCGATGACATCCACAAAGTCCTCCAACAGACGGAACAGCTCTTTGATGTTCGGCCTCAGCTGAGGAAACACAGACACATGAAAGTAGAATGAGCAAAAAGGATTATGGATTTCAGCAGAAATATAATACTGTGTGTTTGTATATATATATATATATATATATATATATATATATATATATATATATATATATATATATATATATGGCACACAATGGGAAGCCCTTTTATAGAAATCATATTTCTGTCAAACGTTGCCACACCAGTCCAGTGCCACCATTCCTCCCGTTCTGCACAGCTATAATCGTCATTAATATTTCATTCGGCGGCGTCACGGCCGGCTCTTCATTTGGATGCCGACAGTGTTTGCAATTAGCTCTGTCTCTGTTTTAACACTCTGGGGATGCACTTTGGAGGAGTGAGCAACACAAAGCGAGCGCTGTGGACCTGAATAATATGAAGACTGTCGTCCTCCTCCACGACAGGATTATTCAACAATGGCGAGGAAAACTCAAACGTATGAGCTGCGACTCGCAGCGATGAGACAACGATCGTCTGCGTTAACGCGAGCTGGACAAACCTTTGTTTGATTGTGACAAATACAGAATATATAAGGAGTCCTGGGACTTTCTACAGTTACACTGCAAGACAAATTGTGTTTAGTTTAGACGAGAAAAGCTAAATATTGTTTCTGAACACGGCCTCAGGGCCCACTTAAGATATTATAATGCAAGTGTAAACACGAGCTGCAAATCTTATGGAGGAAAGTGATTAAATGTAATATAAACATGTAACAACAGAAAAGATACAACATTGGTTTATGTCCCAACCAACATCAACATCTAGAGTTTAAACTCTAAATACAAAGCAATGTTTATTAGCAATATGCTTCAAGGGTTTTTCCAGGTAGATTTCATGTTTTATCTCATTTCATAATCTCCATCTCTTGTGTTTTTAAGACTATTGAATGTGTCGTCCTGACTTCCTGCTGCTACTGCTGGTGCACTTATTTCTATTCAGCACACAATAAAATGCAAAATGCTCGGAACAAACATTTAATTAAGAAAGCCAAACCGTCCCATTATGTCTGCTTCAAGTTGCCTTATTTTCTTGGTAATGCTTTATTGATTTTCATCATTAGCACAAGCAGACAATGTAACTGTGACTGCGTGTTCTGTTTGTTCTGTTTCATGTGATTATAAGCTTTCACGTTCCGCTTTACAAGATTTACACTGAGATGGGACGGATTACTCACGTTATCCCGCTCTCTGCACACGTGACGCATCGGCAGCATTTTATCTCGTGAAATGGGAAATTATAAGCACGATACAAACTACGGAAAAGTAACGGCCTTTCAAACGATACAACTATTCTAAACGTGTCCGTGTTAGCTGCTCGACAGACAATGAACTGGGAGGAATTGGCACCCAGTGAGTTGAGTGTACTGGTCACAATAGAATAATGCTCATTTGGGTTTAACAAAGGAAACCAGGGCTGCGGTCAAATCGTCCTTTTGGGTTAGAACCGTCCTCACTGAGGGAATTGACCCAGAAGTACCGACGTGGCCGCCATGATGAGGGCCGGTCAAATTCTCTCAACGCAAAGGAAAGCAGCTTCATGCCTCCTAACTTAGCCCCTTTAGCCTAGGCCCCAGTGGAACTTTCTTAACGAAAGGAAAGGAGATAATGCCGACCCACAATCCCTTGTGGCGGCAACATTTAAAGTGACGTTTCATTCGTCCGTTCACGAGAACAAACGATCATGAGCGACAGACGCAGATCAAGTAAATAATAAGTAGCGTAACTTGGAAATACTTTCAATGATCTGTTAAACCGGCTGGAAAACTGTCAACGTTACGTTGCTGAACACAGCTGTAAAGTGATGAAACTGCTGTAATGTAATGAAACCGCTGTAAACCGTGTAAACTGCCGTAAAGTGATGAAACTGCTGTAAAGCGATGAAACCGCTGTAAAGTAATGAAACCGCTGTAAACCGTCTAAACTGCTGTAAAGCGATGAAACCGCTGTAAACCGTGTAAACTGCTGTAAAGTGATGAAACCGCTGTAAAGTGATGAAACTGCTGTAAAGTAATGAAACCGCTGTAAAGTAAACAAACTGCTGTAAAGTAAACAAACTGCTGTAAGTGAAAGTGAAATTGTCTTCTCTAAACACCGCGGTTGTCTTTTCCTAACTCCTTATGAACTCTCCTTCCCATCTTTCCTCGCCACTAGGAGGTGATTGTTTGACTATTCGACTGCAGCCCGACATTCATTGTCTACGGAACAGCGTGATGACATCACCACTTTGAGATTTCTGGCTTTGAGGAGCTCAAGTTCAAACGTTGATAGATTGAACTTCCCTCGGCCGTAAAAAATAGCTCTTCATTCTTCATAGGCGGTGAACCTCCCCACAGAGGCTGTTACTCAGACCCCCTCCCCCTCCGCCCCCCTGTGGCTCTGGGTCCCAGAAGGCAGATTTACCTGCTTGGGAATCCATCTCGGGTCGTCAGTAAAGGTCTGACGACTGAGCGCCTGATCAAACGGAGCCCACTGGGATACAACTCCCTGCCCCTACTCTCAAAGCCACTGCAAGTTATTCATGATTTCACCAAAGAGAATAAAAGGGAAACCTCAGGCTGCTCAGAAGCCGGACATGCTCGTTCCAATATATTCAATATATTCGTCACGCTGAGAAGTGATCAACTTTGATCCGATATATTTCAGTCATGTGACTGAAAATAAGAGAACTCTTCCTGAAAATAAAAAGTTCTTGGCGCGCCGCTGTTGATGGGGATAACGATCCTTCATAGTGAGGAGCTACTTCCTGTCCACAGAGCGCGCTGCGTGCGTTCAGGCCTCGTCGGAGGAGCCCAGGTTGGTTTGTTTGCCGCGTTCCGGCGCCCGCATGCCGAGAAAAGCGCGACAGCTGGGCGGCTGAATGAGGCAAAGACGAGAGCAGCAGATGGATGAGTGGGTGCGCGTCGACTCGGTTACTCATTAGCTATAGATATTTCTGTCCCTCGGCGGCTCTCCTCCTCCTCTACCTCTGTCAGCCTGAAGAGGTGCAGGTGGGCTGTCGGTCCACCTGCGTCTTTGTCAAAGTGTCCAACTCGTCAATTGTGCATCTCCAGGGTTGTTTTTCTCACCGTCGGACTAGAGGGGTAATTACTGACGAGGCGGCGCTGTAAAGCCCGTTTTACTGGAGAAAGAGAGGACGGTACTAACCAGTTGCGCTTCCTCCCATCGCTCCCTGTTCTCCTCCATCAACAGATTGCTGACTGATTGCACGAAGTTCTGGAAAGACAAAGACATGACGTCACACTGTGAGCTTTCCAGTCTGAAGTCAGGATGTAAGGTGTAACAGGATGATAGACTGCAGATTTATTCTCATCTAACTCTCATGAATGCCATAGAGCTGCATTATTCTTCAAACACGTGCTTCATGTTCTGCGTCACGAGCGCGGCGGAGGACAGAATTAGTTAACAGTGAAAATGTTGCAATCTTTTCTTTTTTCAGTCTCTCTTTCAAACTCAAACTGTATCATGTGGTTTCTGTCGAGGTTGAATGAACAATCTGGACAATCAGCGAGCTAAGATGCCTTTTCTTCTGAATGCAGTCTGGTGGCTTTGAGGTGAGCAGATTAATTGCATGTTTTATACTTTAATAAATGATCAAAATGGTCCACATCCCTGGAGATTTCCTGTATCATACAGTATTTCCACTTCACCTCAAAGTGACACAGAACTTTGAATGAATTGCAAACTAATCGGAAAAAAACATGTTAGTGGGTGTTTAAGACAGATTAGCTCACCACTCAGGATACCAACGACACTATCGAATTGCATTATGGGAAGTGTATTCATGTGCATAATATAAACAATGGATGCCATTAAATGTTTTTGGGGATTATCTACTTTCCAAATTCCTGACAGTCTGCTCGCTCTGGCTGACGTTACGCTCTCCTCTCCCACCTGCCCGAGTGCCACTGAGCATGTGCAGCTTCAACAGAGATGAGAAAGAAGCAAGATGGCCGACGTAGGGGTCGAATGGGGACCGACACGTGTTATATGTATAAATGTACAATGCGAGCTCCGTGAAGTCAAATCCATGTATGTGTAAACACACACGGCCAATAGAGCTGATTCTGACGTTGTTCCTTTGGAGCGTAGATGAGCTGATAAATGATATGAGTAGTGACATTAAGATAAGATAAGATAATCCTTTATTAGTCCCTCAGTGGGGAAATTACTGGATTACAGCAGTCTTGCGCACAGTAAATAAAGATAAAGACCACGTAGTAAAAATAAACAGTAGAACAGTAATTAAACAAAATTAAACAGTAAGAAGAATATTAAAAAAACAGATGGAATCAAACATAAAATAAGGAAAAGTGTATAAAAGTATTGCACATTAAGTACAAATGTGTATAAAAGTATTGCACCAGGTGAAGAATTAAATTAAAGTGTTCACAAGTGGATCACCCATCGGATCGGGTCGTGGTTCTAGGCTTTAACCCCCACACTGCCAGGAACCCAATCCATCACCTCACCCTCATGTCTGCGCTGCTGGGGCTGTAGTACGCCCTCCTGAAGATCTCGGTCATGTTCTTCAGCACGTCCAAGATGGCCTGCAGATCCCCGCTGTAGCTCGTACCGTCGCTGGACGTCACCTTCAGCTTTGTCATCACCTCTGAAACTCCGTCTCCCACAAGGCCACGCTGCGCTTTGGACAAGTGCTCCCGGGTCTGGCGGAGAAAAAGAGGCTTCTGTTAGTTCACATCGACGCCTTAGACACAACATCCTGGAGTAATCTATTCAAAGAGAATCTGTTGAAATGTCACACCTTTGTCTCCTGACAGGTACATTTGAAAATACATAATTAACGTCTTCGTGTGGTTATTTTGACACCAGGAGTGTAAAAGAACCTCTTAACGCTCACCAAAGTTTGTATACTGCGATAGTCGTTGGAGATGCACTTCATGTAGGTGGGGTTCTCCCAGTAGGCCATGCCCTCCTCGTCCAGGCTGCAGCGCCGCAGGATGAGCCCTGTGTGAGGACACATAGGACCAACATCAGCAAAGTGGCTCTAGTCCGACTCCCAGAGCCGCCGCTGGACGCTGCCGTCTCACGTGAGCTCACCCATGGCGTTGGGAGGACAGCGGACTGCGGCCGTGTCGCCGGCTGGCGTCATCTTCCAAACGACATTGGAGAAGTTGTCCTCGCCACATATTTCATGAGGTTCTGCCCACAGAAGGAGAGTCAGTGAGGGTCGCGTCGTGGATGATAATGGACAGTGTGTTACCGCAGGGGTCGGACATGTCGAAGTGATGAAAACCCTGCTGACGAAGCAAACCCTGTTCCCTTCCACTGACCTGGGCATCTCTTCTCGTTACAGCCCCGGACCTCTTCTCGCTCTCCAGGACAGGCCAGCCCTTCAAAAAAGGGCCCATAACAAATCCTGTTCCTCTGCTGGCTCCCCCCTCCACAGGTCTTCGTGCAGCCCGTCCACAGAGACCACGGCTGCCACTTGCCATCCACTGAACGCACACAGGGACAGAGTTAGCGGGGACCTCGTGGATCTGTTCATTGCCGCTCAACAGTTACACAACATGACGGCCCACGAGCCTTTCTTATTAGATTCAATGTCGTAATTAGATACAATAATCAGATTAATATGAACATTTTAAAAAGGAGACTGGAAGAAATGCACTGGTTGAAATTCTAAAAATGAATTACAACATTACAGTTCACGAGCACATACTTGAAATACTTAATAATCCAACCAGAAACAACATATATATATATATATATATATATATATATATATATATATATATATATATATATATATATATATATATATATATATATATAGTCAATGGAAGCTTTATTTACTTCACAGTTTCCACTCGTGCTTTGGACATATAAGGTCTTTATACACACATATTGATGGAAATGTATTGTTGCTAGATAAAAAAACAAAAAAAACATCGACATTGAGTTGCCACTACTGTATTTAACGTGTTTTATGTTAAGAAGATACATATATGTGGGTATTATACATTTCCGTAACGTCTGCATTGTTTTTAAATGTAAATCTGTTGTCATCCTGCAGCAGAATGACGGGCCGTGCTTTGCTTTGTTCTATTATGTGATGCTTTTGTGACGTCATACAATAGAAGCAGAAAGCTAATGTGTCTGCATGATGAAATAACAAGTTTGTATCCACCAGTCTTAAGTAAACCAGCAACACTTGCAATGCGATACATTCATGGCCCAGAGTAAAGGGTCCTGCTCTTCCTCTTTCGTACCCGGACACTCCCCCAGGAAGCAGTCCACCGTCTCCAGCCACTCCCCCCGGCACTCGGAGCCTCCGTACGAGGGCCCGTTGCACTCCCTGGTCCTCTGCGTGGTCCCGTTGGAGCAGGAGGCGGAGCAGGAGCTCCAGCTGGACCACTCGTTCCACACGCCGTCCACTGAGGAGGCCCACGGCACGACAGCAGACAAGCAGAGCAGACGGCACACGTGGGGCATTATGCACTGAGTCAAAGACATTTTGATGAACACTTTTCCACGTCCACATGCTCCTCATGGCTGAATAATTGCACACATCAAACAGACTTGCATTATTAATGTGCAATACATGATACATAATGAATGTAGATCGTGAATAGACCAGCATTCAGAGAGCTTAGAACCAACTTTTCTTTACAAAGTCAAAGGTAAATGTGTTGATGAGGCTTCCAGAGTCACACTCGATGGCGAGGCAAGAAGCCGAAGGAGGACGAGTGTGATGAATCTTTTTAAAGGTGTTTAAACGGCTGTACACACAAGACAAAAGTCTGATTGTATAGAACTCTACCTTGATGATGATGATGAATTTTATCAATTCCGAACATTTAGGCTGCCGACAAAATGCATTTTTCAGTTGTATTTAGCTCCACCCTCTTGTACCACTTCTGCATAAGTCAAGACGGCGACTGGCAAAATGTCAAAGCTCAAACCCGAGGTCCATGGCGTCACGGTGACCACGTGCACGTCTTCCATGCAGTCTGTCTGTCTGCAGTTTATTCTACATGACGGGCCTCCAGATATGTCAGAGTGTAAAGCTCCCGCGGTCACACATTTTAGAGCGAACAGCGAGCCGCTCGGGGCCACGGGGGAGTTTCACCTCATGTGCTGTCACATGGAAACATTAAATGCATGTTTTGGCTTCACCTTTTTGACTTTCCGATTGTTTTTCTATCTTGAATAGCTTTTCAAGTAAGTAACGAATGCGTTCCTCACCTGGACAGACAGCGATGTTGCAGAATTTGGTCTGTTTCTCCGGGCCATCGCAGGGATCTCCCCCGAACTGTGGGGGGGCGCAGCTTCTGGTTCGGGACCTGTAACCTCGGCCGCAGGTCGAGGAGCACAAACTCCACGGCGACCACTCGTCCCAAGCGCCGTGCACTGCAACGAGAGCAGCTGGGGTATGATTTAAAGACGGACACCTTGATGCACCAAACACACGACTGAGACCGTGAACTGGACCGACTGGTACTAACAACTGGGTTCTTCTACGCCGAGCCATTGCCTTGAGATGACATTGCTTTGGAAGTTGAGGAGTCTCCCTGCCTGTCTGCGTGTAGGAGAGCCTGAGAACAGTGTGGAATCTCTCTTCTGATAGTGGGAGTCATTTGCAGGCAAAAGTGAGGGTGGAAATCAACGTGGGGAGGAGGGGGTTGCTCACGGGTTTGCTAAGTGCCTGAGGAGGGGAGTCAAGTGGGTCCTAAATGGGCGAGGCAGGGTCCAGGAGAGGGCTGGGCGAGCGCAGGGAGGTGGCAGTGGGGGGGGTGGAGGGAAGAGGGGCGGGTGGAGGGGAGGGGCTTACCTGGACAAACGGCAGAGTTGTTGCAAGGTCTCTGCTCGCGCAGGGGCCCGCTACACTGGGTGCTGTAGGAGGAGGACACACAGAAACGAGTGCGACTCTGCCAGCCCTCCCCACACGTGGCAGAACACACACTCCACGCTGACCACTCCTCCCCTGAAGCTGAGTCTACTGAGGAGGGTAGGGTGGGTAAAGGACAGGAGGATAGGAGGGAGAAAAAAGAGGAAGAAGGGAAAAGGAGAGGGCCATAACTAATTATCATGCAGGATGCAGCCTCTGTGGCCAAACGAGGAAGGGTCGTGGTGTGATAGAGGGTAGATGCTAGCGGGGGCCACATTTCAGGGGCCGGCCTCCTCTAAAATTGCCAATCAGGTGGATGAGGCGGTCCCGTTCCACAGGTCCCTCCAAATGTGGCTGATGAATGAGGCGGTCGTAGCTGGTGGTCTTTGATGGGCCTCAGTATTCCAAACCACTGCACGCTGCTCAGTTAAATAACAATGATGGGGTTTTAATCCTCTGCAGACCATCAGAGCTGCAGGTCCAGCCCACCTAATGATCTGTCCGACTTCACACACTGCATCCTTCAAAAGGAGGCGGCCCCTGAAACGGACCCCCGCTACTGTTCTGCTTGTCCTTCTTCATCTGTGTGGGGCTCTGATGTCATATCCTTTGCATTCACTTCCTTTAGAAGTGAATGCCACTGATTTAGGATATGTCAGTCATCTTTTCAATGGCCATGACTGCCGGAAAATTGTGCAGTCACGGCCGGAGGGGGGGGAAGCAGGGAGAAGAGAAGTAAACAGGAGGTGGGAATCGATCAGCAAATTAAAGTGATACTTCACACAAAAACTTTGTCTTTGTACCAGAGCTGCACACTGTAGGCTTGAAAGGTCGCTACTTGACTTCTCTCCAAAGAGCACTGGGTGCGGTCAGCTTCCATTCATATCGGTCACAATGGATTTAATAAGTTCTGGTGGACGAAAGTCAAAATATCCAAACTGGCGGTGCGCAATCCCTCAGCCATTTGCACATTGTGTTAAAATACTAAATACTGACACAGCCTCTTGTCTCTGTGAAGAAGCTTCCTCATACAGCCACCTTCTACAGTAATAGTTCAACGTGTTGGGTCATTGGCAGATTTGCACTTTTTCTCTAAGTTTATTGAAAAGATTGATACCGCTGTCTTGTCTTTGCTTCAAGTACGAAACTGGGACACAATTAGCCGAGCTCTGTGTCAGCAAACATCAGGCTTGACTTAAACATTGCTTTCCTAACTTTATGGAACTAAAAGGACTAAATTAAAACACATAAACAAAAAAGAGCTGTTGTTTCCAATGCCCGATGGCGCTGTATGATACATACATACACACATGCATGCATGCATGTATGCATACATACATACATGATACAGCATCGGGGGTCCAGTTGCAAAGGTATTTTGTGCAATGGTTTAACAAAAGTTAAGGGATTCATTAAGTATGAAAACAAAAATAAGGACAAAACGTTCAACACTTCAGTGAACATTTAAAGAAAACCTTAAGAAGAAGACTGAAGGGTGTTATTATCAATTATTTTTACGTTAAGGAAACCTTGGTGGAAACTTAAAGAAAAGCCTTAAACTGACTAATCCCAGCTCCATATCCACCACAGAGACACGGACTCGTATGGAACAGTTGGAGAGATGAAGCAACGAATAAGCACACGCCCCAAAGTGTTGAACTACGTCTTTCAGCATCGACTTCCTGCTACTCCTGATTTTGGGTGGAGTATCACTTTAACAGAGAGGGAGGACTCCATTTGTCTTGGTGTTCTGCAGACAGGGCCCAGTGGCCTGTTAGACCTCACATACAAAATACACCTTCACTATGTTCAGTCAGGGTCCATGTTGGAATTAGTCCGTTGTGGACGAGGCACTACTTTGGGAGATTTTGATAGATGTGTGAGTGTGTGTTGTCCTGGTGTGTAGTGGTAGTCACCCAAGCTGCCACAGTGACTGATGCATGGGATCCCTCTGCGTCCCGTTGTCTTACCTGTCTGCGGGCTCTGCTGTCCGCCGCGGGGCTTGTCTACGTCGTCGCGCTTGCGGCTGTCCACCGAGCGAAGCGACTGGCTGCGGGAGAGATGATGGCGACCTTTGCCTAAAGGGGGTGAGTCAAGGCCGGGGGGGAGGAGGGAGGGTTGGGGGGGTTAGCAACCTGAGGTCCTTCATGAACGGCTCAAGTTTGGGACACAACCGTGACGTGATTGGTCACCCAGAACAGCATCAGCCAAACTTGGGACTTTTGTAGTGCTGTCGGTGTCAATGTGCTGTGAATGTGTGCGGAGCTCCTTTCATGTGTTCAGCTGTAGTATAATAATGTTTGATTTGATGTTAATCATGCCCTGTGATGGCATGACTAACCGACAAAAAACACAAACACATCCGCAGCATTAATGACAATCTACTGTTTGAGTTATTTGTCGGACAGAAAAATACTACGAGTTCTGGACAAATGAAGAAAGCGTTGAGTGGGAGAACAATGCAGCTTCTTTGTGAATAACTTCTACATAATCGTGCTCCGATGTTAATTTCCTGTGTACTTTTCATTATTATTTCTCATCGATCAAAGTCCCCTTTCCAACATGCACTCCTTAAGTCAAAACACTGACTTATAGAGCGTGGATGAAAACACATGTAAAAAAAAGGAAAATATGAAGAAATAGCTGGAAACAAACACGTAGCACACACCTGATGCTCATGTTTAACCACAAAGCGTAGAAGGGAACTCGCTGACAGACACGGAGGTGCAGAAACATAAATGCCAGCCGACACACAGAGGATGGGGAGCTCACCGGTGCTGCAGGGCTGAGCGTTGCAGGGCCGGCCCTCCTCCAGCACGCCCTCACACAGGTACGAGTCCTCCGGGGGCGACTGACACGTCCGGGTCCGGGTCTGAATCCCGCCGCCGCACTCGCTGCTGCACTGTGCCCACTGACCCCACGCACTCCAGCCTCCTGCAGACAAACAGACATTCATGAAGAAGAGTTTGTTATTCTTAAAGCTCAGAGAGGTTTACAACGTCATCGGAGGTGAAATGATTGTGCACCACAATATTGTTTGTGTTGGTACCACTTGTCTCAAAACGCTGAAATGTATATTTATGTGATATTTCTTGTTCCAATGTTTTGCATTTAGTGGCATAGCATATGGGGTAAAAACACAAGGTGAAAAAGTTTAAGTTATAAGATGAAAACATGATCAAACCCCCAGAATGGAGAACACCGTTTTATCGACCTGTCAATCACCTTGTAGCCCCGCCCTAAAGCGTCCCCTGCTTCATGGTCTGTTTTACTTTAATAGATCATAATGTACTAAATGAACAATATGCTGTATAGAAGAAGACTAGAAACTAGAGATTGAGACATAAACTCATGTTCACAATGTTTACTGAGGGAATACATCAAGAGAGAAGTAGAGTCACTTATATAGACTTCTATACAACCAGAGGAGTCGCCCCCTGGTGGTCAGGAGAGAGAATGCAGCTTTAACACATGAAGCATAGACTTCTATACAACCAGAGGAGTCGCCCCCTGGTGGTCAGGAGAGAGAATGCAGCTTTAACACATGAAGCATAGACTTCTATACAACCAGAGGAGTCGCCCCCTGGTGGTCAGGAGAGAGAATGCAGCTTTAACACATGACGCATAGACTTCTATACAACCATAGGAGTCGCCCCCTGGTGGTCAGGAGAGAGAATGCAGCTTTAACACATGACGCATAGACTTCTATACAACCAGAGGAGTCGCCCCCTGGTGGTCAGAAGAGAGAATGCAGCTTTAACACATGAAGCATAGACTTCTATACAACCAGAGGAGTCGCCCACTAGTGGTCAGAAGAGAGAATACAGCTTTAACACATGAAGCATAGACTTCTATACAACCAGAGGAGTCGCCCACTAGTGGTCAGAAGAGAGAATACAGCTTTAACACATGAAGCATAGACTTCTATACAACCAGAGGAGTCGCCCCCTGGTGGCTAGTAGAACAAATGCAGGTTTAAATCCTTTTTTCAGACTACCTGGACCATCTGCCATTGCATGGAGAGAGAAAAAAAAAACTTCATACAGATACTTCAAATCAAATACATTTTAATCTGAGCCTCTTATTATTATACACACACAATCTCCCACATACACACAAACACACATACCGATAACTGTGTGTAGTTAATTACCGTGTTTGTTTGTTTTATGAGAATTTCCGTCCAGATTAACATATCTGGTCAATAGATAAAAATAAAAACAACTGCAAATGAATAATATTATGTTGTGCATATGTTGGAAGCTATACGAGTGTATGACATGGATCAAAAAGACAAAACATTTAAATGAAGCAGACGTGACAAACAACCAAACGCAATTCCTGCAGTGAGCCACGCAGTGTGCGTCTTTGTGTGTCTGTGTGTGTGTGTGTGTGGAGGGGCTCCTTTAAAACAGAGGTGTGAAGACTGCATTGCCTTTGTGCTTGGCCATTCTGCTTTCCTGCGCTCCATTGAGATGAGGTGATATGAGGGTCGAGAGCCGCTCTGAATGGATCCTCCTCTTCGTCCCGCACGCTCATGAATGTTTAATGGAAAGACAGATGCCTTTCAGCCCCCACAGGCAGCGACAAATATGTATTAATCTGCATCAATAGAACATGAAGTTGGCCGACATCCAGACACACGTTTTTTTAATTACTCCCAAGTCAATTAAATTTGGGGTCGAGGGCACTTGACTCAGTCAAGAGTCAGATATGCACGCTCTCACACGCATTCACCACTCCTCTGCAGCTGTGTGTAATCTCCCCCTGTCCCTGTGACGACTCAAACTTTATGGGTTGAAACAGACTTTTTGGACAGAAAGTCCCAGAAAGTCTGTGAATTGTTTCATTTCTCTAGAGAAATGAAATTAGCCGGCACCAGTGATCACAGTCAATATCTCCTCTGTGTCAGCAGAGCGAGGCCCGAGTGTTGGCTCGATGCTTCCTCATGTGTCTGTGACCACACTGACATGCACAACTCATCCACTGGGCACACAACCACCAACACAGGCAACAGTTGCATTGCCAGCAGTGCAAACATGATGCGGCTGCCACTTATGAAGCCCTATCAATAACTCAACATATGTTACATGCTATGGAGAACCAGGCAACATGTGCACATTACGTTGGGTTATGTCAGATATGGGGGGCAGATTACTGCCGTCAATACAGTGCTTGTAGTTGCTAATAATTGCCATCTGCACATAAGTTCCATTTTAGGAGCTGACACTAATTAAGAGCGAGGAGTCAGTGACGTGGTTTGTTGTTGTCCTTCAGCACATTGCAGCATGTTGACAGAAGATGGAGCGTGCTCGTTCAGGCCTGGGTTCAGACTCGTCCTAGATCATATCTTAACCGAGGGCTAAACGCTCGTTAACAGCCTTTTTTGACTTGCCATAGGTGGGGCATGACCTCTTGGACAATTCATCCTTGGTTAAGTCGGTTGCTCTGTCCATCCAAAATCACAGCTTCTGGATAAACATTGACTTGGTAAGCGACTGTAGTTCTGGAGTTGGATTAGAGGGACTTCGTGTTCGACCGCGTTGTTTACCGAGGAGCCAGTTCACAAGCTCATTTGAAACCAATCGACAGATCAATCATTGTGGCTCTGAGGTGGCATGTCGGCTCATGTGTTTCACTTCTTCCTCTGTTGGCCTGCATGTGAACATCTTGCATAGAGACGAGCATGGAACTAACTGAGCGGATTAACTCAAACCTCAGGGGCATTAGTTTATGGGACCGTTCTAATGCATTAGACTTTAAATATAAGGGAATGCTGATTCAGCTAATTATAGTTAGCTGAGTCATGTCATGTCGATGTGTTCGGTACAGTGGGAGATTTGTGTTGATAGTTTGATTTGTTTAAGAATTTATTGACTCTTTCTGTGGCAAGTTTTTCCGGACATGTTTGTCGTTTCATGCGGCAACTTTTTGCAACCAGGCTCATCTTCTCATGTGGCGGACATTAAAAGTAACCTTGACCTTGATATCTCACATTCCAGTAGACAGATTGCCATAAAATTCCTTGAGCACACTCATGCCCCCAGGGGGATACACCATTCCCATTTCAATGACCCCCAAGGCTTCCTTCAGGACAAACTTTACATAATTGTTATGGCTGTAGGGAGAGATGAATCATTGGTGCTTTATTGGGGATTCCTGATTGATGGTTCTGTGGAAACACTTCCATCTGGTGAAATGTAATAAACTTTAGATCTGGACCAAAATGTGGTTCAGTGGGTGATTTATGACATATTTCCTTGATGTCTAAAAGAAGGTGACTCGCATATCAGACAGCGAGGCTCCAGAGAGGTGCCTTTGTTCTCATTCATGCCGGTCCAGTCACCAGAAGCATAATGCCATTCCCATGGCAACGGGTTCGTCACCATCCTTCAGTGGCACGCCGACTCTAGATGACGAAGGGAAGATGTCCTTTTTAAAGTTAATGAAGAGAGCAGGGAGCAAGAGAGAGAGAGTCTAATTGACTCAACGCCCTAAAACAAACATTGTGTGTGTATCCAATGGCTGACATAGCTCATTCATCTGTAGTAACTGCTTAAGTTGTATGAGGAGCTGCTGAATTTGTCGTTGATGGACACGGCTGTGGCTCACTGGTTAGCTTGCCCAACTTTCAATCAGAAGGCCGATGGTTTGATCCCCGGATCCACTAGTCCATGTTGTTGTTTCCTTGAGCAAGACTTTTAATCCTGATTTGCGGGGTTAAATTCACTGTGCAGAGCATTAAACAAATGTAAGTCCGTTTGGATAAAATTGTCAGCGAAATGTAATGGACAACTTATTGCCGTTATTCATGTCTTTGCATTGAGCCCACATTGTTCCAGACATCTGACCTTGTGTATAATTCAGATATGGACATTTGATGGAACATAACTGTTGAGTGGCTTTAAGCACAATAACATTATTCTGTATCGTGTAGTTATGGATGGATTTTCTGACCCTGATGACCAGTGATAAATTATTATATTATTTCATATAATGTCATGTACATTTGTTAGTATAAACCCAATTTGGAACCATAAATTGTACTAATATGCACAGTAAAGTTGTACACACCCTCCCATTGCCTCCTATTTGTGTTTCCCCATCACGGAGCCATCCATGGTGAAACACGTGCATCTGTATGTTTTTGACTGTGGTTCCAGTCCAGAGGGACTGAAGGGAGCCGGATGCTGCCGAATAACCTTCAGCTCCTCTCCGGGATGATTCTGGGTCTATTGTGAACAAATATGCTGTGTGAATATAGAGGCAGATTAACTGCAGTTTGGAGCAAAGAACAGACACTCCTTCTGTCAAAGGAAGGCTCTGGCAAGGCGAGAGGAAAAGAAAGAGGGGCGGGGTCCACTTACAGATAAGATCCATTCTTCTGGAGGGAAAGAAAAAGACAAAATAACAGGACGATGACTTTTTTTTTTCGTTTTCTGCCCAATAATCAGACTCAGCGAGGAGGGGCGGGGGAGAATAACGCAGTGTTGTCGTTCTCTCTCGGCAAGGGCATTACATTATGTTCTCAATAATTCAAAGAGGGTCTGGAGTCACATCACCGCTGGCAGCACCAGAGTCCACCCCGAGTTATCCATGAGCCCAAAACCCATCATTCCTGCTTCACCTGCCAAAATACCTGCTGTACTCTGACCTTCAGCCTTCTCTAGACACACACACACACACACACACACACACACACACACACACACACACACACACACGCACAGACACTAAGTTCTTGCATATAGGGTTACTGCAGATGTATTGATCGACTGAGGTGTGTGTGTGTGTGTGTGTGTGTGTGTGTGTGTGTGTGTGTGTATCTTTATGTATTACTGTTGTGGGGACATGAAGGCTTTTACACAGTGACATTGTGGGACCCTTCCCTTCTTTTAGGGACACCATGTGGGTCCTCATAATGTCAGTCATTACATCTCCGGGTGAGGATTTGGTTTAAGCTTAGATTTAGGTTAAGGTTAGGTTATGGTTAAAGTTGAGGTTGAAGTTGAGGGTGGAGTAAAGGGCGATATACACTCTTACAGCTACGACTGCGGCTGGCCACGCAGTCGGATTGACGGACTGGTTTTGGTTTATCGTTCCTGCGTTTTCCATCCAGAACAGCAGGTGGCGCAACGAGCGTTTAGAGTCGACCTGAACACCGACGTTCACCGACATCTCCCTCCAGGAATTTACCGCCATCCGTCCCCATACTTTGTCCGACGGGTTATGTAAATGCTCATATTTGCGGACCTCTTCAGCCAAACGCTCTTCAACAGGATCCATTGTTCTTGTTTCTGCTGTGGCTTTTAAAAACAGAGGTATTATGCTATGAAACCAGAAATGCGAGACTCAGAAAGGACGTGGTTAGCAGACCAATCACAGCCTTGCGGGATGCGAACGGCTTGCGTAGCTTTGTCGGATAGTCAGAAATTGGCAAGATGGCTGATGGGACTACGCAAGAGGGCCCTTGCTTGTCTTGCGTGCTTGCGTCTCTGCGTAAAATCAGAGTATAAATGACCCTTAAGGATTGTGATGATGCTGGTGACAGTACGGGTTAGGGTAGGTCTTCAGGAAAGGACTGTAAATGCAATGTCATCTAAAGTGATGGAAACACAACGGTGTGTGTTGGGTTCTGGGGGATGTGTGTATGTAGGAGGTGTTAGTGGCAGTTATTGATGATTTCAAAGCTGCAGAAACTGGAGCTGTAACAGTAGATGCCCATCCACTCTGCCCAGCACGCATGTGAAGGTGACTTTCAGGAAGTTCATTACACACACACACACACACACACACACACACAATTTACAAGATAGATACATGCATGCACTCACTGTAAAGCCATGCAACGCACACACATCTGTGGCGGAAGAAAGGATGGGTGAAATATGATGTTGGAGTTGACAACCATTGTGGCAGCTGGGAGGGAGCGGGGGAAGGAGAGGGAAATGTAATAAAGACGGAGACAAGAGCACTGGAAAAAATAATCATGAAAACATGAAATGCAGGCAGAAATGGGGTGATTAGTCCGCACAAAGCTGCACGGCTGAATGAAGGATAAGGCGAGTGCTGACACCCAGAGGACAGAAGCAGTCAACTGCAGGGTGGAGATAACAGGCGTGAAAAGGAGAGACGGGGGGGAGGACAGAGGGAGATGAAGGGAGACAGGAACAGAAAGAGGGAAGAAATGTTAGGACAGATAAGAGGAAGGGGAAGTGAAAAGGGGGGAGGGGCAGTCGGCTTATTCCAAAGTGTTAGAACTCTACATCAATCACAATGTAGTGTCCTCATTCAATAGAGACTATTTATTTAATTCTAGCTCCAGCAGTGAAAGATGAAGTAGGATATTTCTTGGGGGAAAGACCACTGACTGTACTGAGGAATGATATTTCAATTCATGTACTAAAACACACAAATTTGATCATAGAAAAAAAAAAAATTGCATTTTTAATGCGTGCCAACAGTGTCTGATGCGCTCCCCGCAGGTTCCTCTCTGTATTGCAGTAAATAAATAAATAGATAAATACCAAAAGACGCATCGATCGGCCTCCTCCCGGGGAGCGGGGAGCTTAACCTGAGGCTGAACCCGCCATCGAACCGCCGGCCCCCAATCCGCTCCCCCGCCGGGCCGATGGTGACATTCAGCAGCACATCACGCCGCCATCCTGCTTCTGGATGGAACCGCACTTTATGTTTTTATGTTTTTAATAAATCAGTCCATGTATTTCTTTTTTGAAGCTTTCATATTTGTTATGTTAATGAATTGCAGTTCCCCAAATGATTGCAGAGGTGTGGGAAACAAACTGAACCACTTGAGAGAGAGGTCGAATGTGAACAACTGAAATATGGATATGAATAATTGGTCATTGCAGAGGCTAAAAGGGAAGTGAAATTCACCAATCCTTATTAAATAATTAAATATTGTGACGAACAACAAAAACAAATAATCTCATTTACATTTTACTTTATGACTGTTTTCAGACTGTTATTTTCTCTCTGAAAAATGTATTTTACAAGATTGTATTTGAACGCATGATGATACTGTTATAATGTACCTTTTACCTTTATTATTTTAACTGAATAGAGCTTGAGCATCAGTTATTGTAAATTAATGCGACCTCTGTAAGTTATCATCGGATGCTAGCTCGCTCTCCTCTGGACCAGTTCAACACAGATGTCTTTCCACATGAAGCAGGATGAGGGACATGTTCTAGTCCTGCTCTAGACCTGTTGTAGTCCTGTTCTACACCTGTTCTAGTCCTGCTCTAGCCCTGTTCTAGTTCTGTTCTAGACCTGTTCTAGTCCTGCTCTAGACCTGTTGTAGTCCTGTTCTACACCTGTTCTAGTCCTGCTCTAGCCCTGTTCTAGTTCTGTTCTAGACCTGTTCTAGTCCTGTTCTACACCTGTTCTAGTCCTGCTCTAGCCCTGTTCTAGTCCTGCTCTACACCTGTTCTAGTCCTGTTCTAGTCCTGTTCTAGACCTGTTCTAGTTCTGTTCTAGACCTGCTCTAGACCTGTTCTAGTCCTGTTCTAGACCTGTTCTAGTCCTGTTCGAGACCTGTTCTAGTTCTGTTCTAGTCCTGTTCTAGACCTGCTCTAGACCTGTTCTAGACCTGTTCTAGACCTGTTCTAGTCCTGTTCTAGACCTGTTCTAGTCCTGTTCTACTTCTGCTCTAGACCTGTTCAAGTCCTGTTCTAGACCTGTTCTAGTCCTGTTCTAGTCCTGCTCTAGACCTGTTCTAGTCCTGTTCTAGTCCTGTTCTAGTCCTGTTCTAGACCTGTTCTAGTCCTGCTCTAGACCTGTTCTAGTCCTGCTCTAGACCTGTTCTAGTCCTGTTCTAGACCTGTTCTAGTCCTGTTCTAGTCCTGTTCTAGACCTGTTCTAGTTCTGTTCTAGACCTGCTCTAGACCTGTTCTAGTCCTGTTCTAGACCTGTTCTAGTCCTGTTCGAAACCTGTTCTAGTTCTGTTCTAGTCCTGTTCTAGACCTGCTCTAGACCTGTTCTAGACCTGTTCTAGACCTGTTCTAGTCCTGTTCTAGACCTGTTCTAGTCCTGTTCTACTTCTGCTCTAGACCTGTTCAAGTCCTGTTCTAGACCTGTTCTAGTCCTGTTCTAGTCCTGTTCTAGTCCTGCTCTAGACCTGTTCTAGACCTGTTCTAGTCCTGTTCTAGTCCCGGGACAAGGAGACGCCTTCCGCCTCAAGCCCTGATCCCTGGCTCCATCTGTGCCAGTGGTACCGAAGAAAGATGGGTCTTCTAGAAGTTCTAGCTGTCTCGAAGTTCTAGATGTTTTGATGTCTAGAAGTTCTAGATGTCCAGATGTTCTAGATGTCTAAATGATCTAGATGTCTAAATGTTCTAGATGTTCTAGATGTCTAAATGTTCTAGATGTTCTAAATGTTCTAGATGTCTAAATGTTCTAGATGTCTAAGTGTTCTAGATGTCTAAATGTTCTAGATGTCTAAATGTTCTAGATGTTCTAGATGTTCTAAATGTTCTAGATGTCTAAATGTTCTAGATGTCTAAGTGTTCTAGATGTCTAAATGTTCTAGATGTTCTAAATGTTCTAGATGTCTAAATGTTCTAGATGTCTAAATGTTCTAGATGTTGGTATCGTCTTGGTACCAAACTGTCTCTTTTGACGGTTAAATGAGTACATAAATATATAAAATAAGTGTGAATAATACACTTATTATTATTGTTATTATTATTATTATTATTATTATTATTATTATTATTATTATTAGAGGTCACACAGCAAACAATATAATCTCATCATGTTGCAGTGTCCACTGGACTGTTTGACTTCTTTTCACAATGTTAGTATTACCGATAGCAACGATGGACAGACTTATGAATATATGACATCAATAAAAACGCTGCATCCTGGGTTCAAATGAAAGATGAAGAAACATAAAAAGATGGCAAGTTATTCTCCTGTTTCCTCCTTTACTGTAATATTGTGAGTGAGAAATCTCTTTTGAAGCCAATCTGAATCCTTCCACTGCACGCTGAAACTCTTTTAGGCGGGTCAACAGTTCCTTCAGGCAGGTTTTACACAACGGCCTCCGACCACACAGGAGACATTCCCTGGTCAGACATATTCGAGTCATATCCACACACAGTGAGGAGCTGAAACCAGGGAGGAACAATAACTGAATATCAACACGTATAAGCCCGTCTCCGACATGGAATACCCAACAGTGTTGACTTTGTCGAGCGGCACAACTAACGGCTTCTGGAGCCACAACGGTTGCACGATAATTGGCACCTGGTCCTGATGCCACCGTGACGAGTTGGAAAACAAAGACATAAAGGGAGTCGACTGAGCTCACCAGCTGCATCAGATGCTCCTCTCTCACTCGTGTCATTAGAGGGAATGTAGATGAAGATCAATAAGTCTGGGAGGTAAATCGATGGTTTTACATGCTTTATGGAAAGCTTGATGAAGGAATATGAATATTCTGGGCATATCCACATTTGTCATGACATAATTTGCGAAAATCTGCTTTAGGAGGCTACTGATGTTTGCCTTGCATAGCCACAATGTATTCCATAAGCTATACACACATATTTGCAAAAGGGACGTCACGAGAACCGACACCTTGTTACAAAGCTGATGCCCAAATACTGAAAACGTGATGTAATGCTCTATCTAACAAATATGTGTTGAAACTGGCAGGAAGAAGCCTTTAGCATTAGCAGTTAGCACAGTTCTGCTAAGCTAAACAACGGCGCTAACAGACAATGTTTGGAGATTGCATTGATTTAAATTAAATGATGTTGCTTTTAAGTTCTATTCAATAAACAAATTGTATTTGGTGGAGATGAATATATTGTAATATATAAATGTGTCATGGTGTGTTTGAATGTAATCTTGTAAAATGTAGTCGTGGCAAGAAACCTCAGGCGGATCATCTGGAGTTAATACAAAAAATCCCTCCAAAAAACCCAGAGAAAAACATCCGCCAACGTATTTAAGGAGTGTATGTTGACGTAGATGTATGGCTTTGTTTTGTTCCTGCGGCATCAAATTGAGTTTTGGTATTGACTACATTTCACGTACCGTGACCTCCCTATAGGACGCCATTCAATTCAAATTGAGTGGAGTTAAACGTGTTGTGAGTCTGGCCGGGTCCGATTGCTGTTTGGTCTTTCTTTACAGAAACGTAGAAGCTTTTTTACAACCAAATGATTGCGGTGAATATATAAACTATTAATCCCACACGCTCAGCAGATTGTTGAATCATCTTAAATCTGTTTCATTTCTCCGCCCGATCAGCAGGAGACACAAACCATTACACCTCTCACCTTCTGTGCAACGCTCAGCCCCAAACCCCATTGTCTATAAATACGTATCATGGGGCCGCTCTTTGGTTTCAGGTGCAGGTCAGCCAACCAGACATTTCAATTCCGAAGATGAATGCCCCATTTCAGAGGGAGCGATAAGAAAAGGCTCAAAAGGTCTCTCGCCGCGGGGATCAGATGCTTTTCTTTCTTTTTCTCCACTTTGACTGACAGCTCACAGAAATACGGTGTCTTACTGTTTTTTTCGTCCCTCTAAACACACATCCATCTTTGGCGGAGACGACTGCTGATAAGGCGTCCGTGCTCTGACTGCAGCCGCTCGGCTCCACGTGCTTTTTCGCTTGTCAAACAACTCGAGTGCAATTGTTTGGGGAGTCTCCGTGAGCCGGGCGGCAAAGTTTTTAGAGTCTGTGTTGAAGAACCCGAGAGCTGCTGGAAGTACTTTGTCTGCAGCTTGATGTTGTGTGCGCCCAGTAACACTGATGCACTGGGCATCAGTGTTCCTATGGGAACTGCCAGAACCTCCGTGTCTATTTCCTCCATGGACTTGAGTGGATTCCCCGCCCCCTCGTCCTTCCCCCACAAGGCTATTAAGATTGAAAATCGCCCCCGCTGTGCTCTGGTGTGTCCTTAACTCTCTCCAGCTTTTTTTTTCTTTCTCACTCACTCCACAGTTGATGAATGCGTCATTGTTTTTTTTCATCTCACTGTTTCTCCAAGTTACTTTGGGATATGCAGTTAACTGCTCCATTTAAAACCCATACGGCATGCTACGGTATGTGAAATATATTCAGAGGCGGCCGGGGATCGCTAACCTGTAAGCCTCGCATCCACTGACACACACACACACACACACAAACAGATGCGAGCACACACACAGACACACACAGATCTCTGAGCAATGCGGTTTACCCTTCCCACGCTTTAGAACACTCTCATACATCAGAAGCCCTCGTCTCCCCACACAGTGTGGGATGCGACTGCATTGTGACTCAGAGACAGAGGCGGCGACGGAGCGGAACGGAGAGAGGCATGAGGAGGAGGAGGCGGCGGGGCGGTTGCTGGGGGGTTCATCCTGGTGGACTACGCAGGAAGAGCCTCGCGGGTCACCATGGGTGATGGACACACACCCGCAGAGGTGTGTCAGCACCCACCTCCACGTCAGCGCATCGCTGAACTACGTCTTGACAACATTAGTTGCACGAAGTTTCACGTGTGCTTAACACATTCCAGTGTACAGAACATATTGTCACGTGTATACACCCCGCCACGCCACATGAGGGTTTGCATGGTGAACTCCTCACCCTCTCTTTGTTCTCCATCAGTGTTCCAATTTGGAAACCAGCTTCAACTCTCTTCCCTGCACACGCGTGCACATTGTCCGTCTCAGTCAGACTGATGTCACCTGATCAACATTAGATGCATGATATGTCATCAGTAGCTGTGTTGAGCGTCCAACATGTCTCCATGCAGCTGCCGGTTCTGCTCTATTTCTGGCGCAATTTTAATAAAAAGAGGATGAACAATAAAATAAATACTGTGAAATCATGTCCGGCATACAAAAAGAACAAAATATTTGGCAGTATCAGTCGTGGTAGTGCAGTGGGAGACCCAAACAAATGATGAGTGGTGTTAACGCCATGAAAGAAATAAAGAAAGGATGGTTTCAACAAAACGAAACAAAAAACTTGCCCCAAGAAAAAATGTCTTAATCAGCATTTATTACTTAGCTCCACCCTCTCATGTCACTTCTGGTTGCAAAAAAGAAGATGGAGACAAAAAGCTGAACTCAAGACTTTCACATGGGGATAGTCACAGAGACAATGTCCACTTTCATGGACGTTAATACTTCAGATCATCGCGTGCTTCCACTTCTGTGTCCATCCCTGTCCCACCATGACGATGCCTCCATGCACAGAGCCAGCACCGCGACCGACTGGTGCTCCCAGTTTGGTGTGCAGCACCTCAGAGCCAACACCTTGAGGGGGAACTGGAACGTGGACCATGAGGCAGACCTCCACCACCAGCGCTGGACCTCTATGATGCTTTTGTGGCTGAAAAGGTGAACATCTGGTGGGAATTAGATGTTTAATTATTATCAACTCCTATTATGCTCATCATCCTGATCAGCAGCTGAAAATAATCCTGAACAAATGCCCTGTTAGCTCCCGCTTGAGGACAAAAATGACTCAACGTCGAAGAACGAAAACCTGTGAAGTATTTGCACCTTCATCAGGTGAGAATCGGCTTTTTATGGATTTCATCAGTTTCGCATAAAATAGCATCCTGTATAACAAAGCTTGGAACACTCCAACTATATTCATGAGCATCTTTTGAGTTGTAAATGGGGGCTGGCGTGTGAAACAATGTGGCAATGCTTCACACTTCAGAGTCTGAAAACCGATGCAAAGCTTTGTACCCTGTGTGTGGGGAACGCTTCCTTTACCTGTCTGCTGCCGGAGCGGGCCGCCGCCGAACGCTGTGACGGCACAGGCCTTTGAAATGTATGAAACGAGCGGCCTATTAGAGGAGTCTGCCAGGAAGCACCCGACTCTTTATGCTGATTGACCCGCTTTGCGTCTGGAGACATTGGGCTTGTATGTAGAAGCACCTGGATGAACCGCTCCTGTCTCTGTGTTGCAGTGTGTCATTACGTCTAATTCTGCTAGCAGCAGCAGGACCAGCCAGGCCTTTTGCCTGCTATTAAAGAGCGTTTAAAAACAGATGAAGTGCTACGCTGCCTTCTGGTACTTGTCGCTCTAGTGCCACACAGGGACCCACCGCAGTGGACGGGTTCACTTCTACTTTGAGCAAAGCTGAAGGCTGGGAAGAAACAGAGCGTCTGCATCACAGTCTGCATTTCAGAGGCAAAGAATTCTCTGCAACGATAACGTTTCTGCATGAAGAGTGATTATACAGTAATAAGAGATAAATAAAATAAATACATTTCAGTGTAATAGCTCAGAAGACTGAGCACATCCTGGATGGCCCTTTGAGTATTTGTATTCAATTTCAGTTTTCATTCTTCAAATAGAGCATTATCTTTTTTTCAGGGGCAGAAATAAAATGCTTCCCAGAAGGAAATGAAAAGCAAGCAGGGTATCATCTCTAGATGTTTGGCATCAGACGGCGAGAGTCAACACAACCGTTTGCAAAGGACTGGTGTGACAACGGGCCTTGAAAACCCAACAAGGGAAACGAAACACCAGAATAGGATTTTGTCTGATGGGAAATGGTAAAAAATTTGAATTTCTGCTTGAAAAAAATGCATCCCTTCTTCTTCTTCTGCTTCTTCTTCTTCTTCTTCCACTGTGTGACAATACGTTGTAGTATTTTTGATGGACCGCAAATGTTTTGGTGATATTCCATGAGCAGCTGAAACACAAGACAAACTGGAAGTCCATGAGAGTAATAGCAGTTCTGAAAGGGGCGGGGCTTGACCCTAAGGGGCGGGGCTTGTCCCTGGCTGCAGTGAGACGCGTGGTCAAACTGTTATCAGAGGCGTGCGAGTGAAGAAAGACTTTCTGTGAGAATTGGCTGCTAGAGTTTCCCCACCTGCCAAATCCCACTTTAACAACTGACATGTGTTTATTGAATAATTGATGCTCTCCTCAAACTATCACAGATTTGTTCTTTTCACAGTGAGATGCGTCATGTGGTCAGCTCATAATTCCTTCTCCTTGAACAGATGACAGAACTTTGCTGATGTCAGCAGCTGCAGGGTCCAAGGATGGTTTCTAACCTTCAACAAACAAACTATCATTAAAAGCAAATGTATCTCCTGAATGTGAAGCAGAAGCAGCAACACCTCGGACAGAGAGCATCATCATCATCATCATCATCATCATCAAGGATGTTCTGCCACAGTACGCTGAGAGAAGAGAGAATTAGATTGAGCTGAAACAGACTGAACAAGCTTCCCCATCAGTGGAGCCTCTGGGCGTCTGAGCCGCAATAATAGACCGTGTTCTTTGGAATAGCCGAAAATAATTAATTGTAATTTTCATTTGAGATTAGATTGCACATTATAATCTTTAGCGGATATGAAAGCAATGATAAGATACAAATTCTGTAACGCACATGAACGAGAAACTGTGAAAAGGCACAAGCTAATCACGTCGGGATGCTTTGATGAGAAATAAATGAGTAAATAAATCAATCCCAACTGAGACGGAGAAGAAGAGGAGCAGCTCCTGGAGGAGAGCAACATGATGATGTCGTTCATGCGATGTGCCATAGTTGTGGTGGGACTGAGGCGTGGAGCCATTTAATAAAAGATAATGATTATGAGTCAATGGCTTTGACAAATACACAACAAAACACACAACAATGCTACTCGGCTACAAATATTTTTGGTAGAGTGCTTTTATTGTGAAAGGTAAGAGTAGGAGTGGATCTGGTCTTTGTCAAGGTACGGAAAAGGTAGGTTGCCTTTTTTCTGCGTAATATTTACAATCGAGTCCAAAAATATATATTTAAATAAAAATAAATACCTTAATTTCCATGTAGCTAACGTGGTTCTATGGGTTGATTTGTACATTTTAGATGAAAACGTTTTTGAAAACATGCCCTGCTACTTTCATGGACAGAATGTGTGTTCAGCGATGTTTCCCTCTCCATCACTGCTCCACAGGTGGAGGTGAGCAGTGAGCGGGTCCAGCTACGAGTGCTGGTGCTGGTGCTGGTGGTGGAGGTCAAGAGGATGTTCAGTTTCAAGTGAGGAGCAGAACTATGAAAATGAAAAATAGTTTAAATAGCCAACAGTTTGTCAGAAACTTCTGCAGCTAATTATTTTAAACGTGTTCCATTTGAAGTGAATGACATGTCTTTACCATTAGTTTATTATTTCATCTCAAACCTTTGGATTGGTTCTTTATTATGGATGAGTGTTTGTACCTCTTCATCATACACTGAATTGTTGGCACCTGCTTTTCATGCTTTTCTTGACATGAGTGAGGACATTTCCTCCAGGAATTGATGCTGAGAAATTCACCAGAATGCCGGAAATGGAAGTGAACCTCTGCACGGTCATAGCCGGAGGTAAAGACCTGCGGCGCTTCGGTCTGAGCACACATTAGGAGGTGACTCTCACGAGAAGCTCCAGTTCACAGGAACCGACTCTGCAAACCGCCTGCCGAGCTTTTAGAGAAGCAAATGTCTGGACGGACAATTATCCCAAAAAACACACACAAGCCCTCACAGTTCACTGAGAGAGTGACAGTTCAGGAGGACCGGCCTGATGAGTGTTGTCGGACTGTCTCTGTGGGATTTCTGTGTGCGTGCGCGTGTATGTGTGTGTTTGTATATGTGTGTGTGTGTGTGTGTGTGTGTGTGTGTTGTTACAAGAGCGCTTGGAACACGTCTGCAGTAATGAGTTCTCTTCTTGGACCTGGCAGGGTTTTGGCAAAGATCTGCTCAGCCTATTGTGTGTGTGTGTGTGTCTGCGTGCTCGTGTGCGTGCGCGCACAAGTGTGTGTGTGTGTGTGTGTGTGTGTCCTACGTCTTGAGTGGGTGTGTGTTTCTGACAGTGTGTCACCTCTGGGTGTCATTCCAGGTGAACGCCAAGGAGAGCAGTCTTTACAGCCGCCCTGCAGAGCTACCGCCTGCTCTTAACAAGGGCACACAGAGGCACGCCGATGCAACAACACACACATGCACACACACACACACACACACGTGTTCTCACACACACGTCTACAGACAGTTTATCTCCCCATCCAGCTTTGATGCACAGCAGCAATAACCTCGTACATGCCTGTGTGCTCCAGGTAATTCATCTTCATTGCCCGAGTCATCAAATCTGAAGAACGACAGTGAAACAGTCACCCAAGGAGACTGGCGACATGAACACACACTGTGGTCTCACACACAGACCCAAACAGACACACACACACACACACCTTCACCTTTCTGAGACACAATGCAGTCTTTCATAAAAGAGCACTTTTTTAGAGGAGGAAAAGGGGATTAGATTCTCCTCGGCTCTTCTAGATTTCTCAAAAAGAAGAAGAAAAAAGTGTGTGATGAAGTGTAAAATAGAGAAAGAGAGAGAGAGAGCAGCGGCGAGCGGGCGAGCGGTGACGGGCCGCCTGTCAGAAGACACGGGGATCCTTATCGTGCCGTAACATCACCCGCCGACTATTCTCCTGCAGTCACACATGACTGATGAGGGAGGGGAAAAAAAGTTCAACGTGTCTTTTCTCTAATCCTCACACTTTCCTTTATGGCAGGAAATTAATGGCCTCTCGCGTAGGACACTTTCTCTCTCTCTAACACACACACACACACACACACACAGTCTGCTCGCCGTGCTCATCCCGGAGCGGTGCGTTTTATCATCCGCCGTAAGTAGCGGCGGTAAAATTGCTTAATTAAAGCATGAATGTTTAATAAAGCCTCGGGCGGCGTGCAGAGCGACCTGAGAGAGGCCGTCCCTCGACGAGGCGGCGTCGGGGGAAGGAGACGGACAATTCCTGGACTCCTTCGCACTGACTCTTAAGTTGAAGTGAGTCCTTTGACAGCGAGCAGGTGGAGCTGGTAAAGGCCAGAGACTTCACCATGTTCACTTCTTCTGCTCCGTCGCGGCTCCTGAGCCGATGCAGTGACCTTAACCCTGGGCTGCTTTCACTTGATTACTTCATACACAGACTCGGCCACTAAACGTCCCGTAGGCACCAGTTGGATGATAAGTCGGCCAAACAACCGGTGATTGTGAATATATTTGCCCAGGTGTGTGTGCGGCGGAGCCAAATGTCAAGAAAGGAAAAGATTCTTGGACCTTTTGGCCTCATTAAAGATATGAAGTGGTCACACCACCATGTGAGAAAAATAATGTGCATTATTCTGCGGCGTACATTAGCGTCGACGTTCCGCTATCGAGCTGATTTATGTGCTAGTCTTATCAGAGCGAGCAGCCTCGTGAAAAGCACTCTGTTAGCTGTTCTGTTAGCGTAGCTGCGGCGCTACTTTCAAGTGGTGCTTGAAACAGAGTTACAGCTGAAGCTAAAGCCTCGTGCCATCATAAAACATTATGAATCACTCTCCAACACGGCACACGGCTGAAGGTACAGTGAAACTCTACAGACGTGTCCAGCAATCCCCTCGGAAAGAGATGAAGGTGGCAGATCAGCTGAGGAATAAACACACAGAGATGTGTCCTCATAAGAATAAACAAAACAAAATGAAGGAAGCTTTCTGCAGCCTGACCTCTGCTTCCATCGAGATGAAAGGAACAGAAGTTAACGGATAACTGCGTCCGGCCTGAGCATCTCACAAACTGTGGCTTGGCTCAAGGGTCAGGGTGCTGGAGCCAACAACCAGCAGGAGGAGAACAGGAGCGCAACATGTAACCCGTTAAAAACTCTGAAAGCAATGTTGGCTCCAGACCTCCTTTTCCCTGTGTTTGAGTGTTTTTCCCTGTGTTTGAGTCATCGTTGTGTTCATTTTATGTAGTTATTCAGCAAAATCTTCAAAAAAACAAAAAAAAAAACACTTTTTAAAGATATTTTGACCGTAACTATGAACATCCAGCGAGATATGAGCCAGATTCACCAAAAATGCCTCCTGGCGCGTCAATAAGACACCTTTATGGAAAGATTAGGACCTAAAGAATCAGAATCTGCAACAAAAATCACAATAAAACAAAGTCTTGACCTGTTATGAAGGAGGTTCAGTCAGAAAACTGTGTTCTGTTCAAAAAATGAAAAGATTACATATTTTATGCCAAAAGATTGCCTGAATGGGGCATGCTGAGAAAATTGGTGAGGGAGGACTTTTGCGCACGGTTTCCAAAAGGTCTAACACACACATACACACACACACACACGGTGTGAAGACATGTGCTGTCACACAGAAGAGACATCTCAAGCAAAGGAGAACTCATGGTGAGAGCTACAGTAAGTCTACAGGCTCCTCGCCACCTGAGTGGACTGCGTGAAGGCTGTTTGTTGAAAAGAGGCGCACCTGTCTGTTGTTGTTGGTGACACCTGATGGGGGTGTGTCTGTTGCAGTGTGCTGCGTCTTCGTTGCAGTGTGTTTCCAGGCAACCACAGAATGAGAGCTAATGGTGGTTTAACACACACCACGAGCATGTTAACCGTACGCTACCTCACCGCTAATAGCCCCGTTTAAATCAATGAAGGCGATGCACGGTCTCCGGCGCCGCCGCACTACTTTGCCTCCTGCTGTTTCCTGTTCAGATCACGGTAACTACGGTTGGTAAAGCCGTGCGGCTCCGGGGATCAAGCGACGGTTCCAGTAACGACGACGCTAATGACGTCGGCCGCTTCTCGGCTCTGAGATTTTTCAACTGGAGGCGCTGCAAAAAAAAAAACTTGAGGCACTCATCAGCGCAAAGAGCAGATGGCCGCTGCTGGTAAGCATTCAGTCTTATAAGGACTGGACGTATAGAGGCGGTGATGTCTTGGGGCCGTACAGCATCTACTGAAGCCAGATCTGTGGCTGCAGGCTGGAGGCTGGGCCTGTCCACGCTTACGACCGCCATTTTCTTCCTGTGTGACAACTACAGCAGCAGCATATTGTAAACAAGCAGCTCCTTTAACAGGAAGCACAGCAGTAAAGCGTTAATGATGCCGAATGCTCGGCACAGCTCCATCCTTTTAAAAGTTTACCCATGGTGCACTGCTGGGCACGTGTCAGAATCCCACTCCCACGATCTGCTCAACGCCGACTCAAATGCATCAATATCGTACTGACTCGACTTGGGGAGAAGTAACTCGTATGCTCGTAGTGGCAGATCTCTAGTAATCACACTGATGATCATCGGCGTGGTGGACACGCCGTCGCCGCCGAGGCGACCACACGGGCGACCACACGGGCGACCACACGGGCGACCACGTGGGCTCCATAATTGTTTTCCCTGCCTCAGTTCCAAAAAGAACAAGCTCCATATGAAAGCTTCTCAAACGGGCTGCGAGGCTCCCCGGTGCCTCCCGCGACACATTCACTCCTGCCCACACGGCGCCCACACGGCGCCCCCCGTGGCGAGCGCCGCACCTCACTCCCTCCACCTGCTCGCACGCAAAAATCTGTTTTACGCTCTCCCTCGGGCAGCCACCCACACTCGGTCACGAGGGACCGGTGCGTGGTTGCACCGGTGAGTGTGCGCTGTTTTCTAGTGGGACATGTCCGTGTGTGTGTGTGTGTGTGTGTGTGTGTGTGTGTGTGGAGAGGCGCTAATGCATTCGACCTGCTTTAGGATTCCTCGGCGCTCCCTCACGGAGGCGGTCGGATCCCTCCGTTTAGCAGCATTGTGGCCGGTCGGCGCTCACATTCATCTTCCTCAACCGCAGCCGGCTGCAAAGTGGAAGTCCGGGGGGGTTCATGAGCATTTCCTCCTTCTTTCTATCCGCCGTCAGCTCCAGTTGGACCGACTGGTCTTTTGTTACCCCCACCTCCCCTCCCATCCCTTCATCACAAGCGTCAGGCAGCTCTGAGTAGGCTGTGATCAAAGTTGTGAAGCGATGCATCTCAACCCGTTCTGGCATTTACAGAACCAGTGCAGTCAGCTGAAGCTCACACGGAAAGCAGAGTTTCAAGTCATGTTTCCCTTGCTGTCACTTTAGTACCCAACACACACACACACACACACACACACGTCTATCATTGGTCTACTGCCATCAGAACGATTAACAAAGTGGTTGTACAGCTGCTCTGAAGCCAGCTGGGTGTGCAGTTTAAAAAATATGTTTCAGACATTTTACAGTGAGAAATGTGTGAGTGCTCTCTGGTGGACAGTCTATGTGACAAAGATGCAGTGTTTCTATGCATGAAGGTAGTAACCATGTAGTTATCGCTAAAGAAAAATACAAATGAGAAAATAACTTAAACTACACGTTAGAGCTTGATCACTAGTGGATTTTTAATATATATATATAATAAAATAACAATATCTCAGAGCAGAAAAAGCCAAAAGGCCGTTATCACCACTTCTGTTGAGCGCCCTAACACAGTTACACGTCACGCTCTTCATATGTATATATGAAGCCAGAGAGCAGGATGATGAAGAGTAAGTTAATGTAACAGCACGATTACATGACTACTGATCTGTTGGTCTTGGCTTGTGAATGAACAGCTGAAGATGTTGCATTATATATTCAAAAGATCACTTTTGCAGCAAGAAATAAACTGACAACCGGTCAGATATGACATGATAATAAACTACTCTTCTGCTCGCCACATAATCAGCTGTTCAGCAACGATTACCACCATATTCAAATTTAATATCGGGGCTATATATATATATATATATATATATATATATATATATATATATATATATATATATATATATATATATATACACTCTACAAGTGTAAAAAGCACGATCAACCCCCCTGCTACTCACACACACACACACGAGTTGTTATCAGTGCTTCTCGCCTAGGACTGACACACACGTCCTGATGACAGAGACCTTTACGACACACACACACACACACACACAGCAACTAGTCATAGCTTGTTGACAGCCGCGTCACTGTCACTGCTACGAGCGCCACGCTCTGCCAGGAACCAGGATTTGAGAAAACTGGAAGCAAAAGAAAGAAAGCTCAGAGTAAAAAAAAAGGAAAATAATATTCGGTGTGTCATGTCAGGATCTGTTCCCCAGGGTCCAACACAATGACAACAAAAATACAAATCTATACTGTGTGGCCAGTTGGCAGCTCTTGTCAAAGGACCGGACAAGATCATCTTTGTCTGTCAAGCATCAGTAACAATCGCAAACTGGCAAAAGAGACAGTTCTCTCCAACCATCCTGTCCCAGCATGCACTGGGCCAAAGTCAAAGAGTAGAGTCCCGTCCACAGCCTATATATAATCTATAGGTACACCATGGAGTCTGTCACACAGGACGAGTGAATCAAACACATTAGCCATGTGTAAATGAAAAGCATGCGCCTCACGGTGGTGGGTCCATGTATCTGAAAGAATACTGAAATACTTTCTCGCCAAAGGAGAAAACGCAAGTGACCTATACAGTTTATGCCCAAAATGCTGACAAAGTATAACTATACAGTTATATGTGGTGAATGTGTCATGGTGCATTTCATTAATTCATGGCTCAGTATTCAAGTGGCTGCTTGTTGCTGACTGGCAACATCCCATCATGTTCACTCAGGTGTGCAGGGCCGTCTTCATAACTACGCTTCTGACTACTTATCAATGCAGTTTGCTGCTGCACCTTGACCTGCACCTTCAGGCAGCCTCCCACAGTCAAAATACTAATGCTGTGAATGTGTATCGCTGCGTATATGTGCCCACACTGCAGTTAACTGCCTTAACTGTTACAGTGTGATTCAAACCTTTTGCTATTTCTCTTTTTCTTTTCTGCTTTATCAAAAACATACTGTACCGTTTGGAGGGGCCTTTGAAAAGGACCAGACCTGGTTGGTGTTTCATGGTGTTGGCATTCGTTTAAAGATCCAGCACTTTATTGGGATAAAGTATACATGCACCTTCACATCTATTACTAATTTAGGGTCTTCAAATGTCCCGCAGAAATATGTAAAGAACGAGTAAATTCCCCAGGAGAGCAAACCCCTCGATTAAAACCTGTTTTATTGTTTTCATTTTGTTGTCAGCGTGACGCTGCTTACAGCTCAGCCTTCTTTCTGTGTGTGAGGTGTTTTAGACTGTGGCACTGTGTCCTTGTGTGGGGATTTTCCAAGCTTTATTAAATATTTCACATTTGAGAATGACTGCAAAGCCAAACGTGAACGCGCGCGAGATGCAACCCAAGGTCACGGCATTGTGGGTGAGTTGTATCTGTCCCCCTTCACCTTCACTTCCCTGTGACGGTCGTCTCTTCTACACTTTTCTGAAAGCCATCTTCAACGTGTCTCTTTTGTTCAGATTGAGTCATGTGCTCTCTCATCTCCCCGCATCTCTCTCGTCCATCCTTTAATCACTCACTGCCTCCCCTGCTGTCCACCGCCGGCTAACAAATGAGTCCCTTTCCTGCACCGTGCCACACCACATTTCGTGACACAAATCACACCCGTCCACACACACACATGCACGAGCCCACATGAGAGATCTGCCCAAATGGATTTCCACAGCCAATACCTCGAGAAGCTACCAACAGACTATTTTTTTCTCCTCCCCAAAACCTTTAACTTTGACCATTTGAATGTCAGAACGTTCCAGAAATAGCCCTGAAATCAGCAGTCGTCTTCAACTTAAAGGTTAAAGATTTCTCCCTGCGTTCACGCAGTGAGCCATGGACGTATGAAACACAGACTCCTGCTAACTGTAATCACCATATTAGGGCAGACTTATTTTTTTTTAATGACATTTCAATGAAGCTTTTCTTTTGGGATGACATTCATTTTCTTGGATATTTGTTATGATTTCCTCCTTGCCATTCAGGGACGCTGAGCCTCTTAATTGAAACCAGAGTGGTATTGATAAAAACTGCAACAAACCACGAGACGTATCCATTCATCCACTCATCCCTTTAAATTTGTGCAAAAGGTCACTTAGAATCAGTGTAGGTTAAGCGCGCCCTATTGATCATCCCATTGACACAGGGGAGCGGATAATCAAGCTGTACCATATCTGTCATACCAGAGGTCGACCCCGCTCACCGGGCAACATCGGATTTTGTATTACTTCTAATAGAAGGGTAACGCTGGGCGCATCAATCTGAATGCCAATACAATAATCTAACCATTCACCCCACATGCACAAAGGGCCTGTCCATGCAGGGGTGGAATGTATTATTAAAGGCGACGCACTACAGCTGCCTTTGCATCTCCGCACATTGTCGGTTCATCATTTCTTTCAACGATTAAACTTTTTCACAGGGATTAAATCGTCAGTGAGGAATCAGCACCATGCCTTCTCCAGAACGGATGGAACAGAAACAGACATCGACAATCACTCTTTCTGTGATGATCGTGAAGGAAGTTAAATGCTCACCGCCAACTTTAACCACAGCGTCTGTGAGCACTGAAAATGGTGTTTGTGAGGCAGATACATCACTACTGATTGGTTAGGATGAAATGAAACAAACAAAATTACATCTCGTAGCAAATTGCCGGATAAGAACGACGACGTTGGACAAACAGTGTTGGGAAAGTTCACTTTCTACATGAACTAGTTCAGTTCATAGTCCATAATTCAAAATTTTGAACCAAGTTCACGGCTTCAAAAAATGAACTCGTTCAGTTATTTCTTTTTTAATATGTTGCAGCTATAATTGAAATCTCTATCTGCTGCAGTACCGCTCTTGGCCTCTACGCAACTCGGCGCTCTCACACTCTCCAGACATCGGGCTGAAACATTCAGACGCAACACTGATGACAAAAACGTCGAAAACAACATAACATTTTCTGTTTACGTTTATGTTTCTGCAGACGATGTTTCCAACCAGCTGCATTCAGGGTCCAGCTGAGTCTTGTTCTCAACTACATTTAAGTTCCCTGTTATCTGCTTTTGCAAAAAACTTCGGCACATTTCTTTTTTTAAAAATTCCCGAGCCAAAATTCCCGTGTAAACTTTCCGGAAATTTACCGGAAACTTTCCGCCCCTTTGCAACTCTAAGCGTAATACTACTCCGTCTCAACCACACCAGACACCACTGCATAGATTGTCGTGGACACTTCGCTCCATGCTACTCCACCGCAGCAATGAGTCAAGCTGTCCGGCTTCGTGTCCACCGAGCACTCTCTGTCAGGGTTCTTTAAAGTGGAGCAGGTTAGCCCCGAAGCTAGCACGAACAAGCTAGCACGCTCACTTGAGACGGGACTAGCTGTCCTGCTTGAAGTGACAAGCCGCTCCTCTGAGTTTTGCTCATCTTTTTTTTCTTTCCACTGTGTAACTCACTGCCTTTATCGGTCAAACGTAGTATTGTCGTTTAACAGATAATTATCAACATCTCTTTCGTCTTTAACGGACTCTAACTTTGCTCTAACTAAATGAAAGTCTCTGTTGACCCTGATTTGGTATTATTTAGTTCTCTCGTCTTGTATCCTGTGTCCTTGGTATCGACAAGTACTCAAGTGTTAGTATGTGTACTTGTACTTGTGGGAACTGGGCATCCCTGTTTTTGTTAAATGATGTGTATGGTGTGGTTAATGACATTATGGTTGATATGAATACATTGTTAATTGGAGGTCTGTGGCGAGATCTTGACCAGTAATACACGTCCATCCACGTCCGACTTCAACACTCAGCAATCCATCTCGCTGCTTCCTGCAGTGCCGCTGAACATTGGCACTAAACGTACATTTTAACTTCGTCCAATACAGACTTATGACTTGGAATACTGGGCTGCGAAATTGGCTAAAATGATGTCTGGCTGCATAAAACAAAGTGCCAATTCACTCTGATTATCGAGCGACTTCTGAGGAGCACCAGAGAAAAGCTTTCAGATTCTGCACAAAGTGGTTTGCATAAAACGTTCCTATATCAAACTTTTCTCTGATAAACTGCTTAGACGAGGAAAATTGGCTTTTTTTAAGTTCCATTTTCATTGACTTTTCATGCTTTGGATACACAGGACCATGCAGTTGAGCAGAGGGCAACGCTTCCACACTGCCCGTAAGGAGACAAAGCCCACGTAGAGCCCCTAACCCGCTGTCATCGGGTCTCGCCCCTCCGCCTGCTACTGGGCGGGAGAGAGGGAGTATCAGACTGTAATCTATGAACTCTCGGGTCACTGAAGGTGCTGAGACCAAACGGGTTCCCTGAACCAAGCCACAACGATCTGTCCTCATTAAACCCGCTCCACCCAGACAACTCCCCCTCTTCGCTCTCCTTTAATCTACTCCCCCTCTCTGTCTCCCTCGTCTCTGTATTGTTTTCTCCCCACTCATCACTCACGACCATCACCCTTCCTCTCCTCTCATCACTGCACAGCGGGCCGTAATCTATTTCCACAGAGGATCCATTCCCTCTCCCCATCCTCTTTTTTATCTTCATCCACCAATTCAACTCACTAAGTCGCCCATCCAGCCATATATTCACTGGCTGCTCGCCTCTTCCTTTTTGAGCTCATCACAGGGTAGCTCGCTCACTCTGAAACCAGGATTATCATCGGAGAGACGCTTCGCCCGTGTGGGTTGACAGAGGGAGAAAAAAAGCTGTAATATGCCCTTCTCTTTCCATCTCTACACAAGCCAACAGTAGATGGTATATTCCTTTTTTTTCTTTTTCTCGCACCTTTAGGCACAAACAGCCCACACCCCGCTGTTGAGCACCGTAAGTGGGATTACATAAGCGGCGTAACTAGCGGAGAGGAGGCTGCGGCGGTGGCGAGGGGATATTAGCCGCTCTGGAGACTGGAGGAGGATAAGGCAGGAAGATACCCACCGCAACATCTCCTCTGCTTAGTTGGCTTCCCACGACTGGCTCAGAGTCAGCCCACTATCAGCCTGGGGAGGCAGCGATGGTGGCTCGGGAAGAGGAGGACTACCGAGAGAATGAAACCACAGGCTGATCGAGGGGAAGCGACCGAGAGAGGCAGGGGAAGGAGGGAGAGATGGTGGAAAGGTTAGGGGGAGGGAAATGGAGCCGAGAAATGTTCCATCCCCTTTGGCCACAGTCCTGAAGAAGCCAGGATAGAGATGTCAGGCCACATCCTGTCTGCCGAGTCGAGGGGAGGGGAGGGGAGCCGGGGATCAAGCAGCAGACAATTAGACCTCAAGCCACAGGCCCTACTTCCATCGCATTTCTGCCTCTTGCCGTCTCCATTCCTGTTTTGTCTCTCTTTACATCCCTCCCCCTCCCTCTCCTGCTCTGAACATCCCCAGAGCTATCTGATATCAGCACTCAATTCTCCTCTATTTCCACAGGCTTCCCGGAGGCCGATCGAGTGTCCCTCCCTGGACCGCAGAGGGATGGAAGACGGTGCCGACCTCGCAAGGTCACAGAGCTCGCTTCCATCAGATGAAACCCTAAACCTTCCATTTGCCTCCCTCCGTCCCCCCTTCCCTCCCCTCCTTCAGCCAAATCACTTCACTTGCTTTCGAGCCAATGTCACAATTATCCTCACTTTTCACAAATCATACACATTTTCACTGGCTTGATTGCTACTAAAGATGCCTTTTCTTTCACCATCTTGCTGAGAGCATGCCGAACGCCGAGAGTGACCTTCTGAGGTCAGACTAAACGAAAAATAATTATATTTTTCCATAGTCTCATGAAAGCAAAGCTGCTCTATACTTATTGTTGGAAAGAGAAGCAGAGATACTTGTCAGTCTCAGCACTTGATTGCTTTTGGAAGCAGTTCATGCACGTTATTGCCATTGCAAAGTCAACTCTTTTCAGTTAAATATTGGTAAAAGCTTTCCTACTCACCATCTATTTCAGCTTTCATGCCGGGTAAACAGTTTTCCAGGTAAACTCCATTGTGATAACAGCTATCTCCCTCGCTGAGCTGCGGCGGCGGCTCCCAGCACAAACATGGCGTCTGCATGATGCCGCAGGGCCTGCTGGACGTGCTGGAGGCCAGACAATCCTCCAGCCACTGGCACAGCATCTGACAGGCCGCCATGCTGGGGCTGCGCTTCCCGACCACCAGGTACTCAGTTTTGAAATCCCCGTCGCCGTCCGACATCGCCTTTCCCGCCTTTCCCGCCCGCGGAGGTCCCTTCCTCATCTGGAGGAACTGCTTCCCGGCCTCCAAGAAGGCCACGGGGGCAGAGGTGTCGCAGAGCCTCAACACCTCATCGAAGCTCTCCATGCCCAGGTAGGTGCGCGTGGTCTCCAGGAAGGACTCGTACTGGAAGGTGCGCAGCTGTGACGGCACGCAGTCCTCTGTGGGTTTTGTGACCTTGATGAAGATAGTGTAGCGCCGCGGATCCGGGTTCTGCAGGGTCCAGGAGCAAGGCGTGGCGGGGAACACCGATGACGACAAGAAGAAGCCGAAAAAGCGGCTCTGGACTAAGGTGGAGCAGGAGTCAGACTCTGGGCCCGAGGGGGCCGCGTGGCAACAGCCCTCCATTAGGAGCAGAGGGGCAAAATACAAGAGCAGCACTGGGAGAGGCCACCGTGATTGACCAGGACTCCAAGGAACGACGCTTGTCATGGTGAGCAGATGAAGGGAAGGAGAAGGTATCATAGGTCGATGGCTGGTCTCTGGCTCTGGAGGACTCAACTTGCAGCAGCGTTGAGCAAAGGAAGAAGAGAGGGGGAAGTAAGGGGAAGAGGATAAGGACGTGGTGGAAGAGGAGGGGGAGGAAGGTGGCTCTCAAAGATCCAGCGATCGGCCCATGGCTGCATCAGTCGACCCAGAGATTCACGAGAACCTGTGCAATGGAGATAAGATGTGAATTAGTTCATATCGCATCAGACAATGGAACAAAATTAAACAGATTCTATTCATCTCTGCAACGGGAAATCAATCTATCGGCTGTGACTGTTGCTTTGTAATGTGAGAGGGCCTCAGGCCCTGGAGAACAACATGTTGGACAGAAGCAGGCGGAGGGAGGGAGCCAGTGGGTTCGTCGAGTCCTTCTTCACCGCAACACTGCAGACTGGTCTTTCCCTGAGAGACAACAGCGTTCATCACATGTCTGCTCCCATATTTCATCTGTCAGCTCATTAATTTATCCAATTATAAGACTATTAATCACAAAAGGCAACACCTGCAGCCATTCATTACTCCACTTTATCAGGGATGAGACCCAGACAGCAAAGCCATGATCAATAATCCTTTTAGTTTGGGCTTATTAAAGCCAAAAATACTAGCGGATGTTTTGCCTGTAAATATGGTTCATAACATGTGGGCAGTATATTTCTCTTTTCATGCACATGTCTTCTATAACACATCTCGTTTGCATTACAAGCAGGGCTGCTTCCCCTTGAGTAGCTGCTGTTTTAAGTTGTTATTATCAATGTGTCTTTGTGGGAAAGCTATGACGTGGAAAATAGTTTCAGAATGCTAAACACTACCATTCAAATACACAATCCCAGTTGGCTCCCGGAGTGAAAATTGTTCCGTTTTCAGCCGAGTGCGCTGATTGATTTGAAAGGAGTGCTTTTAGGGACATTGTCGTGGGTTGTTGAAGCTGCAGTTTGAAAAACAAAAGGTGCTCACGTCTGTCAGCAGAATGTTTAGTGCAGGTTCAGAAAGAAAAGAAGCAGAATATTATGAAAAGCAGAAACCTTCAGATATACACCACAGCTACATTCAGGGTTTAGGTTTGAGGAAAGTGATACAAATGAGTTTGATTTTTAAAAAAATATATATTTAGTACTTCAACATTAAAATATATGATTGTTTTATTTTATTCAAAGCTGCATTTATTAGTCAATAACTCCAAATGACAAAGGTCACCCATGAGACTGAATCCACATCATCCCTGCAGCATATTTGACTGTAAAAGTAAAACATGAGGGCTTGTATGGCTGCAGAGTGGACATCACAGAGTGGACATCACGAGGGAGCAACAGGTATTCAGAATGCAGTCAAATCGAACTTCAAATAGCAAAAAAAGCCACAAAAAAATGCCTGAATCATGTAAGATGTACAGTTCTCAAATTCAAATGACAGTAAGGCAACCGTGGCAGAACCTGTGACAACCAGTGGCTTCCTGTCTAATTCCTGGATATAGATCCCAGATGGCGTGAGCACGATGGCCGCAGTGTGCATCGTCGCCATGGACACCCGCACAGCGAGGCCTCCCGCTGATCAATCACAATGATCTGTAGGCCTGACAGACACACTATGTTTCTGTGGGGAGAGGATGGCGTTCAGGATAATTCATCACAAACAGTGAAACACCATCTAATAGAAAACCCTCCTCACGCGGGCCTCTAGGGGGCAGTGTGCTGTATCGCCTCGACAGGAGGAAGGTTCCTTTCCCAACGAAGTGAATTAGGCTAACTTGAATTAAACTGTGCATCTGACTTTGTCAAACATATATTGATTCAGGACTCTCATGGATATTGGAGAATGACATCACGTGAAATCTCACAGATATGTCTCGGCCGTGGGAAAGGTATAGTTTGGGCTAAAAAAAAGTGTTGTGTCCCAATTAAAGACTGTAAATGAAGAGAAGGGGACGTCATCACCATGTCATCACCCAATGGTTTGTGGACTACAGATGTAAAGTCTGGAGACTAGAAAACCTGTCAATCACCTTGTAGCCCCACCCTATGCATCCCCTGCTTTATGGTCTGTTTGACTCAGACCATAATGTACTAAATGAACATTGTGCTGTTGTAAAGAAGACTTGAAACTAGATATTGAGACATAAACTCATGTTTGAAATGTTTACTGAGGGAATACATCAAGAGGGAAGTAGAGTCACTTATATAGACTTCTATACAACCCGAGGAGTCGCCCCCTGGTGGCCAGGAGAGAGAATGTAGCTTTAACACATGCACTTTGTCATTTACTTCTCTTTTAAGATTAGGAGGTTGGGCACGATGCCCACAATCTGTATACGTTTTGATAAAACTTCAGTAAATGAAATAAATAAATACATTTTTTTAAATGTAGCAAGACCATGATGTACAGTAAGTCTGCTATTGGATTGATAGTCATCATCTTAACATACTTCTGATAGGAGCTAACCTGTCTCCAGAGGGCAGGTCTTCTTCTTGGGGAACGTGGTAAACATGTTGGGAACACCTCCTTTGTGAGGCTGAAAGAACCGCTGGATTAATTCAGACGTGTGAATCCTCAAACTATGGCAAAGAACCTGGATCCAATATCGATCAGGACCAAAGGGCTTCTCTTCAGGTGCAGTGATTCAGCCTCAATGTATCCCAAGCCGCCTCGTCCTGTTTCACCCTCGCTCCCCTGGCTTCACCCCGCACCAAAACAAGTGTCGAGGGAAAACTACCTGGGCCTCTTTCAGCCGATCGGCCCGGCAGTAATGAAATGTAAAAAAGCTTTAACAAGAGGATAAAGAGCTGCTCTTTACTGACAGCTCTGCCTCATTTATCTCCAGCCACACCCACATCTCCTCCTTCTTTTCCTCCGCCTCCTCCTTCTCCTCCTTCTCCTCCTTCTCCTCTTCCTCCTCCTCCTAACCTGCCGAGAAGGAGTCTGATCACCCAACTTGCTTCACCCTACTAGAGCTTCCTGTTTGTGTCAAGCCTCCCCTCATTGCAAACACCTCAGCACAGCCCCCCACCTCCAACCGTGCAACACACACACACACACAAACACACCCAAACACACAGACCCCTATTGTCCATCATGGATCTATGGTGTTTCAGACGCTACCAGCTGGAGAGCAGCTCTTATCACTGGCCCGTACTCCGCAGCAGAGGAGAATATCTGACGGCAGTGAAAGAAGAGATGAGCAGAGCTGCACAGTGGCAGTCTGCTGCATGAAATCCGACCTGAAGATTCAACTTGATGTTCCCGGTCAATAAATCAATCCAACTCTCTGAATCTCTGCTGCTACGTGTTGTATTATGGCGTTTGAGAGGCTGTCTGGAGCAGAGGGCTGCAGGAACGTACAGGTGAGTGTTTGTTAAACGGAGCAGAGGTTTCAGTCGGGTGGCCCCGAGCTTAGCGTTCATGAATCCACGTTCTTGAATTTGAAACCATACCTTTAAGTCCCTAGTGGATCCTAGACTTCCCATACTGGTAGCATCTCTTCCACCCTCCACGTCTGATAAACACTCACTTTAAAACCCCACATTCCAGTTTGCCATACAAGCCGTCAGATCCAGAGTATGGAAACAGCGAGGCGCTCCACCAGAGAGCACTGGAGAGCAGATTATATAAAACGTTCCACTCGGTTGCAATTTTTCAAGTACCAAAACTAACAACGCATCATGAATCAATATTGTAATAAATTATAAAGCAGGAATCTCTGTCTGTCCTTCATGAGAACCGTCCATCCCAAATACTTACTGACGGGGGTATTGAGTGTAAAGGGAGTGCAATGTCAGTGTGCAATATGGACATGTGATGCTAATATTACATTGGAATACAAAAGTATAAGTCGCTCTGTGCAGACTGTCTTCATTTCTTCTCTGGAGTCAATAAGCAGTTCTCTACAATCAGCGCCCTGACACAACACTGCAAGCAGCAAAGGAGCCAAGCAATCGGTCCGTCCCAAACCCTGATGTGCTCCCAAAGGCCACTGCAAGAGCATTAACAACGGATGAAAGGACTATGAGTAAAGTGGTTAGCCCACGGAGAAATCTCACTAAACTCTGTCCTTCTTTTCAGCTCTCGGGAGCTTTTTTAGCCACTTGTAGTTCTTTTGGGTTTTTTTTCCAGCCAACAAACTCTCACAATAAAACCTGCTTCCTGCCTGCCAGCAGCAGTTCTTAGTGAAAAAGCTCTGACAAAGCCGCTGTTTACGCTAAGTGCCCACCACAACGTTAGCATCTACCGCTGGTGTCAGATACCCGCTCGGGGGTTCGGAGGAGACCAAGACAGAGCTCAAAGGAGATTGAATATTTGACCTTCACCTCAATACCAAGTGGCCAGAAACCACTCCAGTCCAGTGCAAATGTACATCTCTTTTGTCATCAGACTGTTAGTCCGACCAAATCTGACCAATCAAGTCATTTAATTTAGTTCTCTGAGATATGTATAACATCACTGTGTGTATCATGAATTGATACGATGTGCAGGTAGTTGTGTATATGGAGCTGCAGCATAAAGCCTGTGCGAGTACATATTTAGAGTTAGGAACTTTTCGCTGGGTGGAAATTTTAGTAATCTGTAGCTTTGGCATTATTCATTCCTTTTAGCCCGTGGCGGGAACAGCAAGCAATTAAAAGAACAAAGGTGTTGCATCAGCCAGCAGCCCAGAAGCATGGATCCATGTAAACACGGCCAACGGGCTGGCTCTGAGAGCGAGTCAGAACAATGGCCCAATCACGGAGAAGCAAGAGCCCCTCAGACAGAGATGTAGAGGGAACGAGAGACAAAGAGCGCACTGATGAGAAAATGATAGAGTCACACGGAGCATCGCTGCTCACATCGGCAGCGCGGGGATTACAGGCTGATTAGCAGAGCAACACGGGGACCCGCTGCACCCGCTGCCGTAGTAAACTACAAGGCACAAAGCCACCGCGCACGGATTCCCTCTCCTCTGAAGTACAAATTGCGTAAAATTGCCCCTCGGTGTCATCAAAATTCTGTCAGAGAGAGAAAACGTTTGGCAGAGACATCTCGGAGGCGACCCGGTCCGAGGCTCAGATGAGCCAACTGAAGCAGAGGAGGAGGAACGGGAAAGAAGTGGACTTTTTGTTTGAAGGCAGATGTGTTCCAGTAAATCACTAGTATCCATTATTATTGTCGGCAACACTAACCGTAGATGGTGGCAAAACACACAACGAAATGAAACGAAAGACTGTCGATCAAATAATTGTTCGTCAGCTGAAATACTGCAGCGTCACCAGCATGAGCTAATACACAAGGAGAGGATGAATTACATGATGACATCATCTCTGTCTACCTCTGTAAGGGTGAGGTCATTTATGGTCATTATTAAAGGAAACGTATGCAAACTGTGAACTTTGTTGATTTAGCAGTGTGCAGATGATTTCAACATGTCCAGTATTTTCCAGGAAGAGGATCTCGTTCCAGGTTACAGGTGTTGACTCCTCAGGTGATGCGTCCTTTCCTGTTTTAAAGATGTGACGATCATATTCATCGGCTTTTGAAGGTCACGTCCTGTTTCTGGTCACATGCTTAAAGACACAGCGACTGAACGGATGAACATTTAGAGATGAAGGAGGGAGTCAGGCGACGCAGGATAAAGAGCGACAACGCAGTCAGACTGACCACTGCTTGTGTCCCTGGTGAAATAAATGGTCACCGTGGAGTTATTGTGAAGTTACCGTGAGTCTCAATGTAATAGCATTGACTCTGTATGACCCACACAGGTACACAAGCCCATCAGCGAGGAGATGGACTAAACCCAACCACACTGCCACAGATTTAAAGCTAATCACTTGATTTGAACTGTGAGGTGTAGTACGGCCTCCAGCAGTGGTGCTGGCAGGAAACGCTCCTGTGGGTTGTATAGAGGACGGGAACATACTGCTATGCGTGGAACACACTTTTTCTCCCCGTTAAGTTTTATTCTGGGGGAGTTGTTCCTGATCCGATGTGAGGTCCCGGGACAGAGGATGCCGCATGTGTACAGATTGTAAAGCCCTCTGAGGATAATTTGTGATTTGGGGCTCCACAAAATAAACTGTATAGAATGATCCACAGCTGCTGCGTCCCTTTTAACTCTCTGCTGAATTATCTGCTTTTGCAACCTTGAGGATTAAAAACAAGATGCTCAGGTAATGATGCATCCCATTGGCTATTAAGGAGGCTAATTTACTGCTCCATTCACTGGTGAAAAAAGGAATTGTGTAAGCTGAGAGGCGTACATGTCCTATTTCTTCACACAAACAACAGTAAACTAATTTAATAAAAGAATGATCTCGTATTATTTATACAATCTGAGAGGCCGAAGAGCAGTCGGGTAAGGAACTAAACCACGATGACGAAGACAAACCGACAAAGGAGAAAGGAGATGAAGTGGTGAACGTCGTGACTGAAGTGAGGTCAGGTGAGCAGGAGGCCCGGGCACGCAGGGAGAAAATGATGTGCGAACAATGTAGAAAACGTGGGCTGAGACAATGAGGCCACTTAATGTATATATTTTTAGGATATAAATGTGTAATATTCACAAAACTAGATCATTACGGGTCCAAATGCATCTCTATGAAAGCTGCTCCAACGACTAAGATGTTTACACCCATAAGAGTCAAAGTATAGTAATCATAGTTTGACCACTTTCAAACACCGCCCCATCTACTTTTGACTATGCTTAAATGAAACAATACAAAATAAAATGACTGCGCTATAAATTAAGCAATAAAAAATTAAATTAGTATATGCGATGAACAAAAAATGTAAAAATTAAATGACTTGGCTACAAATTAAAAAAATATATATAAGAAATTGACTGATAAACATTAAAAAAAATAAATAAAATGATACAATTTAAAAATCAAAAAATGAAATGACTATGCTATAAAATGTTACATTTGACAGGAAGTGACTGTAAAGGAGGAAACTGTAAAGGTTTCAGCTTCTTTCAGGTGAATTTCAAGTTACAGCCAAGAAAACAACAACAGTGAAAAAGCAGGAATGTGTCGACAATAACTTTGAAGCTTTGAGGACATTATGAGGAGAAGGTGTCTTAAGTCTCATTCAACTCGTCCTTGACTTTGATAGAAAATGTCACGAGTTATGAATTATGAGAATATGCACAACGGCACGACGATTGTTATGAGTGTTTTTGTTCGAAGCACACAAAGGAAATGAGAACAATGGTGAACACTTGAAGTGATAAGATTCCTGTCCAACGCAGGAACACACTTCCTCAGACGGATGTGTTCACCTTATCCATAACGCACATCTCACATTGTGAGATATGACATATTGTATCTCATGAACACAGCGCCTCGAGGCCAACGAGGGGATAAACTCACACGAAGGTTTTCAAAGTGATTGTTGAGACTAATCCTTCAGTTATTCAGTAGCAGTTTGTTGTGCGCATATTATTTCATGTACAACGTTAAGTATTTATTAAAGATTACAACAATATTTGAAACCTTTTGGACAAATCTACAGATATGAAATGGATAAATGTTCCACTTGGTCAATGGATAATAATTGGTTTGTAAATGATACACATTTGTTAGATGTTATTATCAAGTTAGTCAATCTGTGTCATGTTTATAAATATTTATAAATATTTTCCAAACAATTGATTAAAAGTTGTTAAACTGTTAATATATTGTTTTCCTATGTCATCACAATGTAACGTGTACAGTTTCTTATTGGCCATAAAATAGTTTATGAATATTTGTTTAATATTACACAAACTAAGGAAAAAATACCAATATAGCATTACTGATAAGTCAACATCATTAATTAAGATGGTGTTCATCGTAAACAGTAAATAACTATTACAACACACACACACATACACACACACACACACACACACACACACACACTACTGCTGCATCTCTATAACACACACACAGTTCTGCTGCATCTCTGTAACACACACACACACACACACACACACACACACACACACTGCTGCTGCATCTCTACAACACACACGCACACACACTGCTGCATCTCTACAACACACACACACACACTGCTGCTGTGTCTCTACAACACACACACACTGGTGCTGCGTCTCTATAACACACACACACACTCTGCTGCTGCGTCTCCACAACACACATTGCTGCTTTGTCTCCAGAACACACACTGCTGCTGCATCTCTACAACACACACACACACACACACACACACACACACACTGCTGCTGCGTCTCTACAACACACACACTGCTGCTGCGTCTCTCCAACACACACACACACACACACACACACACTGCTGCTGCTGCATCTCTACAACACACACGCACACACACTGCTGCATCTCTACAACACACACACACACACTGCTGCTGCATCTCTACAACACACACACACACATTGCTGCTGCGTCTCCAGAACACACACACACACTGCTGCTGCGTCTCTACAACACACACACTGCTGCTGCATCTCTACAACACACACACACACACACTGCTGCTGCGTCTCTACAACACACACACACACACACACACACACACACACACACACACACACTGCTGCGTCTCTACAACACACACACACACACACTGCTGCTGCATCTCTACAACACACACACACACACTGCTGCTGCGTCTCTCCAACACACACACACACACACACACACTGCTGCTGCATCTCTACAACACACACACACACACTGCTGCTGCGTCTCTCCAACACACACACACACACACACACACTGCTGCTGCATCTCTACAACACACACACACACACACTGCTGCTGCGTCTCCACAACACACACACACACTGCTGCTGCATCTCCACAACACACACACACACTGCTGCTGCATCTCTACAACACACACACACACACACTGCTGCTGCATCTCTACAACACACACACACACACACACACACACACACACACACACACACACACACACTGCTGCTGCATCTCTACAACACACACACACACTGCTGCTGCTGCGTCTCCACAACACACACACACACTGCTGCTGCGTCTCTACAACACACACACACACTCTGCTGCTGCGTCTGAACCAACAGGACCGCGACGTCTTGAAGGCTCCAAAATGAAACAGACGATCATCTGTCTCTGCTGATGAATGTGTTCACCACAGTAAATGTCAAAGCCTCTGTAATAAGCGGAGGAAAGACAAAACACACACAAACACACACACACACACACACACTCACAATCTCTCGGATACAAGTTTCATTCCACGTCCCACAGAGCTCAATGGGAAGTCTCCGAGTGAAAGTGAATGTTTAATTGATGAGAACGGACTCTGAATACAGTAATAAACAGTAAAAGGAATGAAGCCATGCACAATGTAAAAAGGCACATTCTGCGTCATGCCAAAGCTCCTTCTGTGGAAGCAGAGCCCATAGGCTTCACATAGTCTTCCAGGGGAGGATTCATAGCAGCAATGTGTGGGAGGAATTACCATCACAGCTCAACATTCTGCAATGCAACATGTCTTGAAGGAGGCAATAAGCACCATAAACAACATCCAAATGGCCTCCAACCATCGGTGATGGTTAGCGTGCTGTTTCACACCGCTACAGCAATGCAGCTTTAGGAGCCAACGCTGGGAGAGTTTTGAAAATGAAAACAAGTTAATTTACGGCAATTGCACTGAACATCAGCACAAAATCCAGCTTATCAGCAGAGAGTGTTAAAAACGCCTCCAAAGATGCCACGTTTATTATTTCCCATGATGACTGAGGGGAAGAGACACACACACCCTGGAGAGGGTTTTGACCACCGCTGACACGACACAGCAACATTCTTCTTGACGCGATGCACATTCCTACCAAGTGCAAAGGAAGGTGACGCCAATGTGTGTGTGTGTGTGTGTGTGTGTGTGTGTGTGCATGCAAACACATGGACGAAGAAAAGAAGACGACCAGACGAAACACCGTGCAGAGGAGGAATGCATCGGCTGCAAAAGTCTGGCCGTGTCTAAAGAGAGAGAAAGGAAGGAGGACTGTAACAGCATTAAAAAGTCCCCTGTATCGATGATGCACAGCTACAGTGTGTGTCTGATAAAACATGACAGAAGTCAAACAAATCGCTGCTGGAGAGATTGTAAACTGGTCGGGTTTTTGGGGATTTGTCCAAAATTGAAGTCCTACTAGGAAAGGGTCCATGCAGAATTATCTGCCATGTTGAACAGTGATTCTCTACCAGACCTCATGTGTTACATGGAGAAAAGACTGATGGTGCGATACAAAAGAGAACAGCTTATCGGTACAATGATAACTTTATCTTGGCTCAAACTACTGCCGCCCACGCCACATATGCTAAGACATGGGATTGGACTCGGAGGACGCAGCAACACATGTAACGCCAGGTATATTTTTAAACCAATGGGCTCCTGTGATTTCCTTATTTCAGATGACCTTAGTGACACTTCAGTTGCACATTTGGACAAAGCTAGCATCTGTTTCTTTGAAGGTATTTCTTTTATTTCACTCTGTATGAATATACATGATTTATGTATTTTGCACGTTTGTTTGCAGAACTGCAAATCTTTTCTTTTCTTCTTTTTCTTAACAAACCATCTGTGTTTATTTCAAATGAACATGAGTATGAATACACATTTTGTTTAGTCCCTTCCCTTAATCCTGCAGGAATGTGTCCTAAAATCGGCAGGCGACTATGAAGTATTATTAAATATCCCACTTGTGAATTTAGAAGCTTTCACATGTCTTAAGAAAGCCAACGAGTGGCTGACTGAGACAAAACGTCCTCACGAGAACACTCGCTCTGCCTTAGCTCTAAGCATCCTTGCAGTCCACTGACTCTGTGGATTATTAAGTCAGCTCAACACAAAACCCCCGTTTGATGTATTTATTGTGTATTGTATTGTATATTGTGTTTTCTTTGTATCACTGTGTTGTGCTTTGTCTTGGTCCCTTCATCTTTCCTAATTTGGTCTCTCTAAGTTTAAGCACTTAACCTTTTCCTTTGTCAAACCTAGCATTGTTAATCGGATAATCGGAAGTAGAGGAGGCCGATGCCGAGGGAATAGACCCCATGACATCCCTCAGTTTACTGACCACTAAAAGGCAGATAAGAGGGCCGCAAACATGGAACAAAGCAGGTTTCAATACACTGATTTGTAATGAATGAAGCTGGAGAAAGCGCCATCGGGTCTGGGCTCAGAATGTGCTCAGCAGGTTTCATTAAAACATCTCCATTAGGTTGACATTTGGTCCTGAAGGTGGAATCAAAATGGAATGGATGCGTCCTCTCGGGAGCCAAACATTTGTTCAATAAATGTCACGGCGTTCGCCCAATAGAATGAAATTAGTCTCGTGTTGGCCCGATGGAGGTGCGGCTCAAGCCAAACGGGTCCCTGAGGACACCCTGAAGGAATGGAGCCGGAGCGCTAGCATGTCCGCCGACCGGCCGTCTCGCTTCAGACTGACGGGATGGACGGACCGAGACTCTGGCAGACAAGCCCTCCCAGAGCGGGGCTGATGCTCATGGGGCTGGGTGGGGGGTGGGGGAGTGAGGTGGAAGGGGGGTGGGTGAGGGGGGAAGGGAGGGAGGACAACAAACAGACGTCGGCATTGTTTACAGCACCGTTACACTCGCGTGCCACTAAAGCACCGTGACTGTAATTGAACATGTCTATTATTAGGTTTACTGTACAGACTGTGTGTATGTGTGTGTGTGTGTGTGTGTGTGTGTGTGTGTGTGTGTGTGTGTGTGTGTGTGTGTGTGTGTGGCACTCCAGTGGGACATGAACACAGAGACACACTACTTAGAGCTGCAACCGACAAATTATTACATTTTTAAAGTATTACATTTGTTGATCTTTTTTTATCTATTTGCCATGTATTTTTAAGTCATGAAAAGTTCACTATGAACACAGTGTATCATTCATATTTTCATTATTATATTTGATCAGATTGAAAGGATTCACTTGTCTGACTGTTGGCATGAAATATTCCAGGAAAAATAAACATGTTACGTAATAGGCCGTTTATACAGAATCACATTTCTCGGCGAAAGCTTGGCACCATGTTTACTTCCTGTCGCTGCAGCTGGGACACATCTGGAATGTTACATTTACAGTGTTCTTCTGATTCTGATGAAGTCTGATTCGTGTTTATTTGACCGACACGAGCAATAACAGAGATTCCTTTGGAACCAAACGTAACTGACAGACGTCGGTTTCCTCTCCGCTTGGTGACCGATCAGCGTAGCTTTTGGTTTCATTCAACGTTGGCTTCTAAAGGGCTCCGTCTCCGTCGATCCATCACTTTGCATCAACTTTGTTGATAAATTACAATCTGCCATCATGCGTTTGCATTCGTATCGTTTATGTCTCAACTAGAGATTGAGACATAAACTCATGTTCACAATCTTTACTGAGGGAATACATCCAGAGAGAAGTAGCGTCATTTTCTCATAGACTTCTATACAACCAAAGGAGTCGCCCCCTGGTGGTCATTTGAAAGAACTCAAGTTGAAGGCCCTGCAGCCTTGGCTTCACTGCTCAGAGGCGGAGGCCACCGCCTGCTCCAGAGCAAAGGAGATAGCGCCAATCCATCAGGAGGTACAAAAGCCGCCTCATTGGCTGGCTGCCTGAATGGAGACGTGGCGCATGTCTTGGATCATAACATAGACCCAACTAATCGATGATCAAATTCCCTTCCAACTGCTTTTTATAATCGCTTTTAATCAATTAGGCGTTGCAGCTCGACGAGTATTCCTCACGCAACAGGCGACAGCTGTGTTTAAGTGGATCCAGAGTTTAATACAGCCGTAATTGGCTTTCACCGAGATGAGAGTTTATGATTATGTGTGATTTCTGATTACACTCTTGCCACATATGGAGCAAACAGCACAAGTGGTTTTACAAACACATTAATGGGCTGATGATGACAAACTCTCGCTTCTAAGTCTCGTGGCTGCGGTCACAGTGTGCTCAGCCCACAGCCAGAAGAGAAGGCAAAGCAAGATTAGAGTCATGATGCATGTGTGTGTGTTATCTCTCCCTCCTAATACCCATATCTCTCAGTAGGGATGTTACTGATGGCGATGTGATGGTCCTGTTTTTTCCCCCACTAGCGCCATAAGTCTCCGTATAATGGCCACTTTGTTCTAAGACGTAATCTTATTAATATGAAAGGCAATTGCTCTGGATAGCAAATCAAATCAAGTCAGATCCCATTCAGATGAAAATGAGCTAATCAGAAAAGCTATGTGTTTGCACAAAGGGAAGGGGATTAAAACTGAAAGAGGACATCATACGCAACCGGCTGCTTTCAAATGTCATTCCAGCTCTGTTTTCCCTGTAAAAACACATTTCACGCACACCTTCAGTGTGCTTGCATCAGACGGTACAAAGACGGGTTCCTCTATTTCGCCGTCCAATTCCAAACATATGCATCCGCAAGGGAGAAGAATGTGTTGCGATGGATTTGTCCTCGAGCTCTGCACGGATCAGGTTTTTCTAACCAGTCTGCTCCCAGTTCACATAACCTGTTATATATATATATATATATATGTATCACAGCACACATTTACATCCAGTGCCGGTTCTCATCAAGGCAGTATTAGTCTGAATCATCTGTGAATTGTGTTGCATGCGACTGTATGGAGATGCATACGTGCAGGCGGCAGATTACAGGCAGACATGAGTGTTTCCAGATGACAGGGTTCTCTCCCCCGGTGCAGCATGCGCTGTGGTCCAGATTGTGTTCTCCATCGCCATCATCTCAACACTAAATATGGGTTGTATATAACTTGATTGAAGAAAGAGAGAGGACGAGCTGTGGTTCTGTTTGGCCCACGAGTGACTCGAGAGACGACAGGGGAGGCTCACTCCTCTGCAACGTCAATCATCAGCTCGGGGAAAAATAATCACGCTGTTAAATTCTACACCACCAGGCTCATTATTGTTGAACCCTCATGGCTGTATTATAATAATACAAAGAAGGATTTATTATCCGTAGTGTAAAATAAAGATGTTACTTTGGAATCTGTACATCTCTTTGATTGAGAGAAAACAGATCAACCGCTTCTGAAAGTGAAAGTGACATCAGTGGAATGATTATGTCGCTCACTATTGATCGGTGGGGTCAGGAGTGACATTTAATTCATGAGGGGAGGAGGTTAGATGAACACCGTGTCACTATGTCGAGTCCATCTGACTTCCACCGGAGAACCTCAGGCGCGACCCAGCACCTTGATGCAACACGCCCCTTCCTTTGTTTCACCTGCACGCCACGGCCGACTTTGTGTTGAAGTTCTAACACGCACGGAGCTCTGTGGTACTCGGTACTAAACGCAGCACCAGAGTGGACTCTGTTGATTTATAATCCAAACTTGAGTCTAAAATGAATTTCTTTGCTTGCTCATTGTTTGCATGAATGATTCAAGCGGGAGAATTTCATGTTTGTCAAATAGTTGTGAATGCTCCATGAGGCAGTCGCCTAAAATGCTGTCGCGGCCCCTTCGGCTGAAATACTTTACATTGTATTTCGATATTTTTGCCACATGTTTCCATAGGTGACGAGTCTCCGCCCCGTCAATAGAGCTGATTCCTGGTGAGCTGAAGGTTAAGTGTTGAGGAGAGAAGCAGCATGGAGACCATTCTGTGCATTACACCGACATTAACCACGTCATCAACCTGTTTGAGCCAAATGCATGTTGCTTATTGCTTCCTGATGCAGACTGACACACACACACACACACACACACACACACACACACACACACACACACACACAGGGCAGCGATGACTAAGCGGAGCAGCCATTTGTGAAGACGACCTCAGAGGATGACGTGGCGACTCTTCATCAGCACGTGACCTCACGGTGCGATGAAGACGCTGTGATCCTGAAGCCCTCGGCTCTGCTGCTGCGCCGCTAACGCCTTTATGTTTATTAACTACACTAATATCATTATTAGTCTGCTCGTCTCACACTGTATTATGTTGTGTGCTGGATCTGTGTGCTGATTAATCTATTAACCATTTGTTCACATCATCAACAAAACACGTCAAACATGTCTCACAGCTATTTATGATAGCTTTTAAAGATATAATTTATGAATGATAATAAATAATACTGTTAATGATAAAGAAATACATAATAAATACATATTATATTCATATTCCCATAGTGACCTGAGGATAAAACACAAAAATACATGTTGTGCTTAACAGCCTGAAGAATATGTTTCAAACTTTAAGATATGATGTCACCATTTACGGCACAATAAACTGTAGAATTATGACATCATGTTTTCTTTGCTGATGTCCTCATGCTTGACTGTAACTCTCTCAGCTGTGAGATGAGTGTATTTATTAATCATCAGTCTGTATTTATGTTCATCTTCATAAAGCCATTATGCTCTGTGCGCTCTTGCTCTAAACAGCAGGTGTTCTGGGCGACGCCCCCGCAGTCCTGCACCAAAGACCTTCATAACATTGTGAAGAAAAGATTTATATAAATAGAGTGTAATATTATAATTTTTATCTTATTAAGGGAGGTGACTCTACACAATTATAAGAGGGCCATTTGCTGTGGTAAACCATAATTATAATCTTGATTTGTAGTCAGTTTCCTAGGGTTGAGCACAAAAGTATTTTCAACCATTGTTTATGGTCAATAATCTCAACTATTATAAAGTCAGCTGACAGGAGCAGTCGGGGTAAAGTGTGTATATTGACAAAGTATTAGACTTCAGCACTAAGCACATAACTTGTGGGAATGAACTCTAACCGTCGAAACAAATACAAACCACTTCCTGTCCTGCACTTAAAGAAATATGCCCACTGAGAAAAGAGAGAATTCCTTAATGATGTTTATATTTTATTGGCTTCATTTTTGTGGGTTTTAAGTGGTCAATAATATACATATTAAACCAGTGGTCCTCAACTGGTCTGGATCCAGGACCCTTAATTAACCCTTAACCCTTAAGTCGTGACCAAAATCGAGGAACCGTCTCAACTTCTCAATTGTATTAAATGAAAAGATGGTTTGAACCTGAGATAGGTTGAAATTAGAATTGATTAAAACATCCGTTAAAAACATGTATTTAATACATTTTCAATCAAATATAAGTCTAACTCCATAAGCGGAATTTTAAATTCAATAGGATGTTTCATTTAATTATCCTAAAAACCCAAAATCTCCCCCATATCAGAATGGTTTGACCCAACATGGCACACGCTGCTGAAAACATGGAGGGACGAGTCAGCGAATAAAACGACACTGCGCTGCATAAAAAAGTCCCTTCAAAATAAAATCACAGGTTGAAAAAAAAAAAGATTTTCTTTTCTTTTAATTCTTTTTTTGTTTAAGCAAACCATACGACCCATTAAAAACAGATCTGCAACCCACCAGTTGACAACCACTGTAATAAATTGAGTGACTAATGTTTCAAGTCTTTTTAGTGCTTAAAGCAGAATCACCAAGTCGTGTGAAGACTGAATATGTGCAGCGGTAGTCTTTCAAATTGTACAATTTGGACACATTTTAAATGTAAAACCTTTGCAATATCAGCCCGTCATTCCAGAAGCGAGTATAGCGTTTAAAGGCCCGTTGACTGTACGTCTCTGCTCAGGAAGAGCAGAAGCCAGTAAGTTAGAGAAGAAACTACCAGTGGAACCAGCAGCCGCAGAGAGAGAGAGGGATTCTCACCGCCGCTACGCGCCGGAGCGCTCATAGCGCTCATAGCGCTCATAGCGCTCATAGCGCTCATAGCGCTCATTGCGCTCATAGCGCTCATAGCGCTCATAGCGCTCATAGCGCTCATAGCGCTCATAGCGCTCATAGCGCTCATAGCGCTCATAGCGCTCATAGCGCTCATAGCGCTCATAGCGCTCATAGCAGGATGAAAGAGTCGTGAGAACCAAACTGTGTGTCGAGCGAGCAGACACTCTGGCTCAATTCCTCCTCAGACTATTTCCAGCGCTGAAATCTGATTTCACAGGTTGTGTTCCTGATTTTTTTTTATTTTTTTTTTAACGCTCTCGTCTATTTTAGGGTCTGGGGGATGAATCACTGTAATTCACTGGTAGACGACGGAGGAAGCCTGTCACACGGGCTGGGAATCAGCCATGTGCACACACACACACACACACACACACACACACACACAGACACACAACTTACTTCCTCACCCTTTCCCTTAACATGTATTACTGCACCACACATTTACTTTAATCGATTGAATGACTGTAACTGTATCATATAACTGACCCAGAGCAACTTTCTGGCGACTGACTATGCGCATACGTTTTGTCTACACATCTATTTTCACAAGCAGTGTGACCAGGATGGTTTGGTGAACTTTATCTTTGAAAGAAGTATGTCTTTCCCAATTGAAAAGAGAGAAAAAGTACTCTATTTTTCAGTTGAAGGCCAAAGCTATATTCCTACTGGAAACTGTGATATACTGAATTGTTCGAAAAGAAACTAACAGGAATGAGTCCTGCCTCTCGGACGGGTCCTTCCTAGGAAGAGTCCTTGACTTTGAGACAGTGCCTTTTATTAACCATACTACCAAAAATAAGATGTAGCATGTGCCAGTACTAGTGGCGGGCCGTCAGGGCCTGCTAAGCCTTCTCTGCTGGTCTGAAGAGCATTACAACGCTATAGCTATTGTATATGCTGGACCGCCGCGCCCAGCAGATCGACTCAGGCGGCACTGAAGGCACAGGTAGGAAATCCACGGCCCGCCACTAGCCAATACATAGCATGCCAAATGCAGTATGCGAGAAAAACCTGCCGTTCCTCTGCATCGGGTCATATTTTGCTGATGTTTTCGGGCTATTCTGACCCACAATCCTTTGCGCAGCAGATCGAAGTGAGCAACAGGGTCAAAGTTCTGCAATGCACACTGCATGCACCTTTTTTCTGTTTCTTTATGTCCGCACCGTACATAAAGAAACAGAACAAAAGTATGTGATTTAGAACCCAGTGAATGTGTCAACAAGTGAAGCTGCTTATCTCTTCCCAGAACCCGTGTTCCTCTGAAGATGCTCCGGCAGCCTTATCGCACCATTATGGTCACTTTTTTTATTGCAAAAGTGGGCTAACATGTTTTTCCACTACATCAAGTCAAGACATACACATTCAGTGTCCCGGCTCTTACTGTAAATGATGGCCAAATACAGAGAAACTAAATGTTGCCGTCAACCAGTTTGACGTACAGGCTCATTGCGATCTCTATCAGTGCTCTACAGTGAATACAGCGTCTGTGCGTGAAAGCTCAGCATTTAGCACACTGAATGCAGACTCTTACTGTAAGACCGTACACAGAAAGACCAACAAACAAGGAGCCGGTGTAGTGCTGCTTCAGAAAAAAAGAGCTCCATTGATCATCGATGATGTGTCGCTGAGACTTGTCGCGCTGACGAAGCCTGCTGTTCAGAGCAGGCTCCTGTACTACAGGGTGAAAATAAAATGAATAAAAGCTGGGCTAAAAACAACAACTGAAAAAAAGGTCAAATAGTTAATGAGCCAAAAGGAGCATTTGGCTTTTCTTCTTCGTGGCAGATGAAACGGCAACATTACGAGCAGCTGTCTTGAAAACAAGGTCTCTGCTGCAGAAAGCAGTGAGAAAAAGCCTTCATGTCTCCCAGTACGCATGTTTACTCAGTGCTGCAAGCTACAGTATGTTCACCCTCTGCCTGCAAGTCCTCGTCTCGTGGAGGGGACAAGATCACTGCTGCTCCAGGTCTGAGGGATCCTACTGTACCCACAAGGTGCTGCTGTTGATGGCTACAGAAATAAAGAGGTTTTTGGTAAACCTGACTCTGAAAATAATTGCTTCCTATGGATGACATGTGGAGCATTGCTTCACATAAATGCCTGCATATGGATGATTAAAACATATCCATAAATCACGGCAGAATCCAGGATGCCTTCCTTCAAAACGTGTGGTTTTACACAGAGTAAACATAACTCAACCTGTTGAAAAGACACATTGAGACGTCGAGCAGCCGTGGGAAGGAAAAAGCTGTCTGAAACATTCTCTGGTTTTTATAAAGGCTTTCCTTTACGAGAAAAAGTCAGCCATGAAAGAAAAAAATCCACTCACCGGGTGCCAGTGTAAGGACATAGTTCCTTTTCAGAGGGTGTATAGAAAGGGCTTTAAGGACATGATCAAGACACTAGATCCAAACAGTCAAGTGGTCCGTGAGCAAGTGCAGAAAGAACTCAGTCGAATTCAACACAATGCAACGACCACTGACTTGTGGTGAAGTCCTATTTCTTCATTAGTAAATGGACTGCAGCACTTAATGGACAATAGTGCCTTTCTCGTCTTCTGACCACTCAAAGCTCTTTAACATTACCTGTCATCATTCACCCATTCACACACTGATGGGAGGAGCTACCATGCAAGGTCCCACCTGTCCATCAGGACTTACAAACATTCATACAACATGCACACACAACGTAGGCGCAGCTACAATTTTAGGGAAAGTGTCTTGCCCAAGAACATGTCGACATGTACAAGCGGAGCCAGGATCCAACAGTCGATCCTCTGATTGAAGAACGAGCCCGATCTACCACTGAGCCACAGTTGCCCATTAGTCTGACCGTCCACTTTGTCAACCACCAGTGGGACTTCATCTTTCCCTGATTGCCTCACTGGAGGATTGGTAGCCCAAGGCTTCAGGGGACGCTGGAATCACGGGGACTTGAAGTAAAGTGGCAAGTATGCATAACCACAGACGATGGCACCAACACGGTCAAAGCAGTAGCACTGAGCGACTCGACAAGACCGCCAAAGGCTTCACCTCGCCATGTAGGTCAAAATTGGCCAAGTGTTACATTGTGATGTCGAGTACGTTTTTGATGTACCAGTTTGAGTAACAGCCAATACATACTAACCTTTCTAGACATGGCCTTCATCCTGGATCCAGGTTTCAAAGCTGAAGACAGGGAAGAATACACCAAAGCTGCAGCAGAGACTTCGTCACTGCTAGAAAGGCAGAGCGCATCCACAGAGGAGTCGCCACAACTGACGAGAGAAACTGCAGAAGGAGGAACTGCATAAGAAGCTGAAAAGACGGTGGCACCAAAGGAAGTAAAGAAAAGTCTGGGTATATTTCTTCCAGAAAGACAAATGTTGAAGATCGTGGCCCAGATGCCCTCTCTCCGACAGAGATGCAACTGAAGTTGCTGCCTGCTGGCACTGAAGCTTGTTAGTGAGTGTTTGAGTGGTGGAGATCGCACAGGGCTAATTTCCAACGAGTGGCGAGCCTTCCTATGAAGTACCTTCATGTCCGTGCCTCGAGTGGCCTTCAGTTCTCGTGGCCACATTGTGACCTGCCACAGATCTGCTCTGAAGACAGTTGACAGACTCATTTTTGTGGCTTATGAATAAGTAGCAGCTGCTATAAGTCAACCAACACAAACAGTAATGTTGACATTGTTTGTGCACAAAGAGAGTTACTACAGTTACACTGTTGTACTGTGTTTGCAGTATGCCAAAATCCTGAAATACTGTAACTATAGAGCAGCTACTTATTTTGTTTTATTTTCAGATTTGAATGTTTTATTGTGTCTTTTGGTTTGGAAATAAAAGGTCTTGTCCTGCTGTTATTGAATGCAATGGAATGGCTGCCAGATTGTGTTGTATCACCAGAACAAGCAAGGAGGCCAAGTAAACATGCACACTGAGAGTCTGCCGCCATACGTTATGTTAATCTTTGCACAAGCAATCATGCCAAATCCTGCACTACTTTCCCTGCGGAGGACTCACTTGCTCTTTTCATTGTGTTTGAGTTGATTGGGGTACGTAAACCTCCTGTCCGGCTGAACTTCAACTCCCTTCTTATTTGTGCTGTGTGCCGCTTGGGTGTTTCCATTTTTTAGAGATGGAAGTTACTTGAGAAAAGGTTTTGGATTCTTTTATATTTATTACTGCATTTTGCACAAAACACTTTCTCAAAATACCTCTCGAAATACTATGTATATGTCCAAGTAATACAGTTAAGAGTACAAGAATAGCCAAAAATGATCAATGTGATGCTCATATACTGTACCATCATATTGCACAATAAGTTTCATTTTTAAAATGTGGCACTTAACTTTGTGTGTAAAGACACTCATAGACAGATAAGTGTGTATGTGTATGTGTACTATGTTTAACCGGACCGCGATGCTTCTATTGTCATCAGGGCCACTACTTTGTGGCTGTATGTAATACACCTTTGTCGTACAGCTTATAAGGTTACGTTGACCTCATCCTGGTGACATAGATGGTTCACAAAATAAGATGTTGAACAGGTTTAGAAATCAAGGTCGAGCTGTTGCCTCATTTGCATTTGCAATCATGTTTAATGTGATTTAACGGACACAAATCTTCACGACTCAAAGGCTCATTTCTGACGATGAGCTGAACATTTATTTTTGTCATAAACACAAGGATTTACTACCTGCTTGCTTCAGGATGTCATGTTTGACTTTATTAACCAGCCAATCTCGTGTGCGGCTTGGAGGATGCGTTCAATACGCGTGCAGTAGATCACGACGCTAATGCTTGTAGGTCAACTCACCGAGCCGACACGTCGGATTCACATCCACCGGACCCTCGAGGGCCGACCAAAAGTATAACTTTGGCTTTAGAAATGACAGCTGCGTTGAAACGGAGTTGGAAATGTGGTCGTAGACTAGAGGGTTGGGTGAGGAGCCGCGGTGGAGTCTGAGTGTGGGAAATAAAGGCGGAGGCCAGCGATGCAGCACAGACCTGCACTGTCCTGTGTGTGTGGAGGTTTCCCAGGGTTGAAGGGCTCCATTGAGACGGGCTCTCCTCTTTTCCTCTCATTGCCATGCAAAAGGGGACCAGCTGCCCACACTCGGCCGTGACGGCTGAAATATTTACCACTCTGTTTACCGGGGACGTCCTGACTGACAGTCCTACCCCCTCCCCCCCACACCGCCGCCGGCAGAGCTCCTCCTCCTCTTTACCTAAAACTCCATCCCTCCGTTCTCCGTCTCGCATCGCTCCTCGGCCTGAACGCTGCGAGCGCCTCGCGCCGGTTTTGTCGATAATAGACTCTTTGATTGACAGATTTTAATCCTGTCCCATTCTAATGATATTTGCACTTCCCTCAGTGTGTCACGCGCTATCAAAATGTCACAGGGAGATTTACAAGCACATAAGCTGCCAAACAAAGCTTATTTTTGTCCGGGGCTGTGGGGCGGAGAGCAAAAATCCATTTATACTACAAATCAATGGGGGAAATTTACAGCTGGCACCTGTGGACTCAAGATTGTGAGCAGCCTGCATACGCACAAAAGAATAAATGGTATGGATGGATTTGATGTATGTGTGTGTTTTCCAGTCGATTGTAGCAGTTTGTCAAGTGTACCACAATGAACTTCTGACACAAATGAGACTCTTGTTGATCATGTGTCTTTATTCCTGTTTGAGTTTGTCTCATTTCCTTGGACTTCCACTAGCGGATATGCAAGAACGATAGCGAGGGTTACATACATCCTTATTGTCAAAAAATGTGCAAAACACAGAGAATGCATGTATACAAACAAGTAGTGTGCAAATATATATATATATATATATATATATATATATATATATATATATATATATATATATATATATATATATATATATATTTCCTCTGTCCACATACACCATCCTACTCACTATAACTTGTGTGGATTACTGAAATAGTTCCAAACAAAAGCCCTATTTCCTTCTGCCTGATAGAAATCAGCTGCTTTATAGAAATGAACTTTGCCTTAAATGACACGATGTATTAATATTTTTTTTAAAAGGCAGACTTCAGAGCTCAAACATGTCCTACCTCTAATGGCCACTAGGGTGTGAATGCACGCGGCTTCTCAAGTGCCTCCCAGTAGACGGTAAACCTGACATGACACGAGATCGTCCTTTCTATCTGTGTCATCTCCTTTCCTCTGTCCTATCTATCTCCCTCAGTTACCATCTATGCCGCGCTCAGTTTAAATGCCTCTGGGGTGTTGGTGTGATTCCTCGGTGCAGAAGTAAAAAAAAAAGAAGAGAAAACACACATGATATATGCCTAGAGGGCACAATTACCCAATGCCAGCCACTATTACTGTGGTTCCTCTACAATCGCCCCCTGAGGGAAGTGGCCATGGAGCCAACACAGCACCTCCCTACTCCCCTGAGTAATGGATTTATGATATCCCCCTCTCCATATGGAGCCAACGGCCAAATATACATACACAACCTGAGAGCGTTTCTCTTCACTGCGCCCATATGTTCATAACTCCTTCTGACTTATTCAACCAAAGCTGTCCTAAAGCATATATGCATTTCCTACGGGGCCACGCACACAGTTTTTTACAACTCGGCATATAAAGATTAAGACCGACAGCGAGAGAAAGACAATCATCTGTAAAATGGCCTGAAATGAAAAACCCACCTTTGGGTCTTAACACTGCTTTACATCAGTGTGGAGGTTTGTATTTTACTCACCTGGCCCTTTACTCGTCATATTTCTACGCATGACAGTCCACTTTTGATTGTCTTCCTATTTTAGTTTACGTTTGTAACTTAAATAATCAAGTGTCATCGTTAGACACGCAGAACAACTGATGGGAAATAAAGACAAACAGTTATTTATGCAATTTTTATTTGTCTTAATTTACCACGTCGTCAAAAGGTTTCCCTTGCAACGACAGGAACGTTACTTTTAGGAGAACAGGTTCCACAATGACGTCATTTTCTCCGTATTTCAAAGGATTTTGTACGTCGTGGCAGACCGCCACATAACATCATTACGGTTCTATGATGTCTATAACATCATAGAACCGTTACGTTCTATGATGTTATGGTTATTTTATGGTCTTCAGTTTTTTAGACACAATATAAATGTTACTTCTTTTCAGCCAAAAGAAACCAAATCATCAGTCAAATAACAAAATATGTCAAAATGAACTGATGACGACGTAAATAAATTCACATAAATAAACTTTTAATAAAGATTGTCTTCTACAGTCAACGTGTTCTGAGAGTTTGGTGGTTGGGACGAGGACCCCGGTGTCTCTAAACCTCTGGCTGTGAGCGCGGTCCTGCTGTGAGTGTTTAGGGGCATGACAGTGTGTGTCTAGTACTTTTACAAAACACATTCACGATGCAGGAAACACTTGGCAAACGCTGAATATGTCAAATGTATTTTTGGATATTGTGAGAAAGGACGGGGCTTTTGTGTGTGAGTGCTGTTACAGTGAGAGACAGAGTGTGTCCCTGGCGGCGGGCCACGGTGTACATGGCTGATTACACACATTGACAGACTGCTTCATCACTGTGGACAATCCTACGACCAAGCCCCCTCCACACACACACACACACACACACACACACGCACATTTAGTCAGTACACATAATGTCTCTTTCTCAAAACCAGATATTTTGATCCACATTTGGTTTCCACTGTGTAACCCTACATTAAAGTAATGGGCTGTGGCGTTTCCATTTCCATTAAAGCCCGTTATTCCTGCTCTCACACTGATGGAAGCAAAAGTTTAGCTGGTTCATGAAAGTTTGAAGATTTCGTGTTCAGAAAACAGAAAAGCGTCTTTACCAAGAAAAAAACATCGGGTGCACGGCCAGCCAAGTGTGATGCGTTCCCCAATTCTTTGGCAGAAAAATACAAAAAATGTAAAAAAAACTTGGGTAGTTAGCATAAGCGGTGCAGAGCAGAGCAGACAATGAAAACAGTGCCAGCTGCGGAAACTCAAACTTCATCAACAAAGAATCTAATCTGCTCTTGCAGCTACAGACAGAGATGAAAGCTTTGAGAGGTTCCAGAAAGGGCAGATGGTGGGGAGAGTGAATTAAAGGCCAACAGCCACAATGGCTTCCAACACGTTTAGCTTCTTCATGAGACAACCGGGCGGGGGAGGTGGGACAAGTGACACTTGATTTGGTATTTGCCTGTTGTCAGTTCGTGTCCGCTGCCCTCTCTTTGACCCGGAGCCAGAGCTAAAAAATGGCTCCGATCGGCCGACTGATATATAGTCGGAGCATTGAAACGTGTGTTTCTGCGCCGCCCCGAGGAGGAGGGGGACAGGTGGGAAAGGAGGGTCGGCTTGTCAAAAGGTTCATGCAGGAGTCCACTGTTTGTGTCCCGGATGAAATCAAACATTGACTTGTTATCTCATCCGTTGGTCATCAGTCAGTCAAGTTAATATCAACCACGATCTTTTCCTAAACTATTTGTGTTAAGCTAACTTAAGTAGACAGACGTTTACTTTAAAATGACACAATGCATGTCAAGACTGTGGCTCAGTGGTAAGCATGCCCGTCTTTCAATCAGAGGATCGGTGGTTTGAGCCCCTGCTCGCTAGTTCATGTCAATGTGTCCTTGAGCAAGACACTTAACCCCAAATTTCTACGGTGTATAGAGCAACAATGTAAGTTGCTTTGGATAAGAGCTTCAGCGAACAAAAAAACACTGAAACACTGTCATGTCCAACACAAGAGGGGGGCATATAGTTGTACACAAAGCCTTGCTTTTTATCAGAGGAAAGTGTATTTCCACACACTTTTCCCATCTGACCTCGACAAGGTGATGGCATTGTGTTTTTGTTTACAGTCTGCCCTTAAATAGTAGGACAATTTAAATGTATTTTAAATGAATGAAATCATTTATTGTCTTTCGCCATCAAAACAAGCCTAAATGTAAGTGCTAAATATACGCCAACACTATTCTATATTATCATTACACTATTTCAGTGTCACTGCACACGCCCTGTGGGCTGACACATGGAAACATCTGGCCTCCTCAGGCTGGAGGCGAGATGCTGGGGCAAAGTCAATGTGATCTTTTCGCTCCATTACAGACAGAGATTCTTCGACTACTTTGTGCACATACTGGATCTTAGCAGTGGTATCTGGGTTATAAAACACTGCCTCACTGAGTTTGGGGTCGGGGCAGAAAGTACGAGCAAAATAATTTTGCAGCAACGTAAAATAGTGCACCAGCAAAACCAATCTGAAGACGACTTTGTAACGGGACTCCATCCAACTTTTGTCTTTTTTTCCTTCTCTTCTCCTGCTGCGGTTTAAATAATGTCAGCCGACAGGAGAATTAGCACCACGAGCTGTTTATAACACACTTTCAGCATTTTTATCAGCCAAATAAACCTGTTGGCCTCACGATCATTGAGTCAAGGGTGTATTAGCAAACCAGTCTACATTTATAGCGGCTGAATTCAAAGACCTTTGCCAGGTCTTTCACCCACTTACACACCGACGGCATCGAGCTACCGACCGGAATCATTAGAGCTTCACTTTGAACCCTTAATTACCATAAATCAACCAATATGATATGTAAATGAGCAGGTCTGGGTTACAGTACTGTGTAATATTCTCCTCCTACTATGGTCAAACCGACCACAGAATATGCTTTAGGGAGGGGCTAGTTTGTGATTGACAGGTTGCAACCACAGATGATTTTAGGGATATGAAGCCTTCGAAACCACTCAAAGAAATAACAATGATTTAAGGCCTGCGTATCTTCAATGAAGCACGTGCAGTATACATAATATTGAAAGTTTCATAACTTCCCAGATTATTACATTAACCCTGAACATTTTGTGATTAATTAATGTAGCTGCTTTTGGATTCCACTGGGTTCATTGTTTTATGTTAGTGGTTGGGAGAAAAACCGAATAATCTGAGGAAAGACAGTTCAACCCCGTGACGGCTGTGATGTGTACTGGGTCTCCTGTTGCTTCAGGACGGGAGTTAGCCAGAAGCACACAAAAAACTGCTTCAGCCGCTTCTGCAGACTGGACTCAATGACATGAGTAGACTGCTGATACAGCTGGGGAGGGGCAGGGAGATAACGCTAACAGCCTCAGACTCTGAACAGTGACAGAGGCTATCACTGTCAGAGGCTGCACACTGACCCACACCATCCATCACATCCAGGAAAGGAGAGGAGAGGATGAAAGGGCAGAGGAGGACGGGAGAGGCGAGTTGAAATGTTGGAACCGGGAGGAAAAGAACACAGCAAATGAAATTTGAGACGATGAGGGGTGAGGTGACGAAAGAGGGGGAGAGAGCTAGATGGACTTAAGAGGAAAACTGGAAAGAGATGGAATGGAGGAGAAGAGAGAGCAAGAGAGACAAAGGACTGCAGAGATTTAAGAAGACAGGCGAAGAAGAGGAGAGAGGAAGGAGGATGAGATATGGGGAAGCTAAAGAGCAGGAGAAAAGAAGAGGAGAAAGTAGAAGTAAAGGGAAAAATAAGAAACAAGAGTGGTCAGGTATTTGGTCTCTCAAATTGCATTTGCTTTTTTAAAATATTTATTAGTCCACCATTAGCTCCACATGAAAGAGCATAACGGCAAATTAACAAGTGCTCAAGTAGACCAAATATGCCAAGCTCAGTATCCAGCTGCAATGTCATCTAAGTGGAGGAAAACAACACTGCAGATGTAATGAGGTGGAACGGGGAGGGGTCACAAATAGAAGGCTCACTTCAGCAGAGCCGCTGTACAACACAGCTGACAACGGCAGATTGAAAAGTCAGCACTTCGGGGCCACATGTTTCCCTTTTTGAGGAGACAAAAAGTTTACCGAGGTTTTTTATCTCGCGGAAGACAAATTGCCACCAGATGTGTTCTGGATGTATGGACCTCCTTTAGGAGAAATCCCAGGCCTTTCTCCATGACAGTGACAGCTAAGCGTGTGCAGACATCTGTTTGGGGAGAAACTAACTGCAGAAGAAGCATAATGAGCATGGCCTACATTAGATGTTACTGGAGATCAGCACGACTGATCAGCATTCTGAGCGGCAAAAACTGGAAGCTCAATCATCCCACTTAATCATCCCAGCAGCTCAATCATCCCACCATCGTCTCCTTCAACAGATGGAACCTAGTTATAGCCTCACAATGGACACAATGGAGTTTTCTTCAGTCTCAATCGGAGCCGTGGACCCGAGACTTGGACTTGAGACTTGCTCTCACCAGTTTGATTGACAATCAAAGTCGATATGCAAGATATTTATCGGCGTAACGAAACAGGGAGGGCCAAAGGTTTGAGGGGAAGGGACTCAACGTTCACACTCAGCTAGCCAGGCTCCCAAAACTAAGAACAAAGGTTACCTATTGTAACTCTAGTTCCAAAAGCACAGGATGAGCCCTCAGTGACAGAATGCATGTTTGTGATTGGATGAGAGTATTACCCATAAAGTCACACAACACGCAACACACACACACACAGGTGGCGAGCGTCTTCATTCTATGAGGTAGACGTCACTCCACGATGTCTTTACATAAACAATATTTATTCTCTGCTATATTAATGCTCTGCATTATATAAAGAGAACCTGAGAGTTGACATGAATGTTGCTCTGACTTGGGACTTGACTTGAGACATGAGACATCCTCTGGCGAGACACTTGAGACTTGACTCAAACTTGCCATGACAGCCTTTGACTTGCCTTTAAGGTCTTGAACTCAACCTGAGATGCACTTTGACAGACATGAGACTGGACTTGGACTGGTCCCATCGCATTACAAATGCCTCACATGTATCCACTGAAACACTTGGGAACTATAAAGGAGCAATCATCAAAAGAAAGGTCAGGTGTGCAAACATGTAAAAGACTGATGTGTAAACATGTAAAAGACTGATGTGTAAACATGTAAAAGACAGGTGTGTAAATATGTAAAAGACTGATGTGTAAACATGTAAAAGACTGATGTGTAAACATGTAAAAGACTGATGTGTAAACATGTAAAAGACTGACGTGTAAACATGTAAAAGACAGGTGTGTAAACATGTAAAAGACTGATGTGTAAACATGTAAAAGACTGGTGCGTAAACATGTAAAGAACTGGTGTGCAAACATGTAAAAGACTGGTGTGTAAACATGTAAAAGACTGACGTGTAAACATGTAAAAGACAGGTGTGTAAACATGTAAAAGATTGGTGTGTAAACATGTAAAATGCTGGTGTGTAAACATGTAAACACAGGTGTGTAAACATGTAAAAATGGTGTGTAAACATGTAAAAATGGTGTGTAAACATGTAAAGAACTGGTGTGCAAACATGTAAAAGACTGGTGTGTAAACATGTAAAAGACAGGTGTGTAAACATGTAAAAGACAGGTGTGTAAACATGTAAAACAACAGGTGTGTAAACATGTAAAAGACAGGTGTGTAAACATGTAAAAGACAGGTGTGTAAACATGTAAAAGACAGGTGTGTAAACATGTAAAAGACAGGTGTGTAAACATGTAAAAGAAACTGGTGTGTAAACATGTAAAACAACAGGTGTGCAAACATGTAAAAGACAGTTGTGTAAAATTGTAAGTGTAAATGTATTTATAAATTAAACATTGTCACTTTCAGCCCTCTATGAGAGAAAACAAGTCAGATGGCAGCAGCTTGTTCTTTAATTATGTTTTCTTTGCTTTAAAAGGAGGGTTAGCAGCTCCTAGAGGCCCAACGTGAAATCACACTGGATTCTCTCTTCAAACATCTGTTGAAAATAAAACATACAAATGTTTCCAAATTGTGCGAAAAATGTTCCACCTTGGTGATAAATGAAACGCTGGTCTCAGGCTGATGCATCAGCAAACAGAGACACAGCGAACCTGTAACCAGTGTAAGCATGAAGAACAAGAGCAGCGGTGGAGCCGACTCCACATCTGGAGGAGTGTGCCGTTCAGTGGGGAGAGTGGTAATAACCCTGATTAGTTCCAGTGTTGATGGAGCTTCCAGGGGAGACTTGAATAGAGATGGAAATCAGGGCTCAGCTACGGATGATTATCCAGCCACTCCAGATCAAAGATTTCCCTCTGTCTCATCACGGAGGATAAAGAAAAGATCATTTCACCCCGCGCTGTGAAACTACCTGTCTGTTCTAGGAGGTGATCTGAAAAGTGCAGCGGGGAGGTCTGCACTCAAACAAACCGCCATTAAACAAGCCAGCATGCATATGTGCGGATCAATGCACATGAATGAATGAAAAGTACTTTATTAATCCCCAAGGGGACATTTTTTTGTCATAGCAGCATCCCACATATGAATATCATTTTATACCAGGCAACACAAGTTAAACGTCTTATGAAAACGGTTATTTGGCTATGCATGGAGCTATGACTAATTAATGGTTTAATCAATAAAGTGTCATGAGTTCATGAGAAAATACAAGAAATTACATAAGAACTCATATTTCCAGCCAGAAATAGGGTCACGACACCAATGAGAAAGCCGTGGAGGAGAGGCGAGCTGAACCATCTGGGATCTTTTTCTGAAGCAAGGTGTCCGTGCAGCTACAGTCCGTGCGTGGGGGGGGATTGCCGTGAACATGCCTACATGCATGTGACTAATATCTGTGGCATTTCTTCAACTCGTCGAGTGCCAGAGCTTGTGCTTGTGAAGAGAAACTGGCCTTCATTTGAGAATTTCGGCAACAGTTTAAACTAATTGGGAAGGCTCTGAACATACTTTGTTGTTACGTTTCTCAAACATTCATCCTACCAAGACAGTAGACGGATAACCTGGGAAAACATGAGGTTCCTCTGCCTCCATTTAGTCCCACAAGTGGCATTTACAAGATTCCACCTTTGCCGAAGAAAATCAACCAATCAGAACCGAGAAGCCTCTCATGCGGCGCTCATTCACAACTCGTGAAAATCGTAAAATCCGATCAGAGGAGGTGGTTTCAGAAAGGTATTTTGGTAACTGTTGAAGTATAAAATGAGAACGTTTTCCCAGCGCGGTGGGCGGTTTGGGCCGCACTGTTTGCAACATGGCTGTCGGGTCACAAACCTCCTCATTTTACAGATAAACGGTAACAAAATGTCAACATCAGCTGTCGACAGTGGCGTGAGACAGCTTCCTGCCTCTGATTGGTTGTTTTTATCTTTGGGTGCAGTGGGAGGTCTATGGCAGATATTGCTATGAAAACTGTATAAATGTCATCTTTATTTACTCATAACCAGTAATATATAGACTAATATTTACACAACAATATCTCACATTATACTTTTTTATTATAACACCAACATTATTTTAAAAAAAGCCCTAGTGGTTGCAGAGACACATATTTTTAGTTTGGGTATGCCATTTTTGAGCAAAGGCCTAAAAATAGGATGATTTTTAAAAGGTTAAAATGCTAAGAGGAGAACTAAAAGGAGGAATATTATCAGTCGCATGTCCTGGTTTCAGGGTATGGTGACCGTTTGCGCAAAAACATATTTTATTTTATCAAAATCACCAACTGCAGCTTTGGGGGGAATTCCTATAGCTCTTAAAAACAGCAGCAGTTTTTCAGATGTTACATTTCAAAAGGATTTTTACAAGAAACTACAAACTGCCAGAGAAAGAAAAACAAGAGGGACTGGCATTTAAAAAATCTAAAATTTAGATTTTACAATATCCAGGGTCTGTCATTGTTTGACAATCACGAGCAGCAGAGATATTTTAATCTCTCTGATTTGCCACGGCACAGGCTCTGAAAAACACTCCCTCTCCCGAAGCTCGTGACCAGAGTGAAGATGAAGATGAAGCAGGCGGTTGCTATCTTCTGATCCCACTGTCTTTCACAACGCCTCACTGTGAGCATCGTCCAACTCCTCCTTCAGGTGTGACTGTGCAAAGGCTGTTCAAAGTATTTTAAATCAAACTTCTGGCAAGTGAAGTTTATATTAAAGTAATTAGTGTGAGAGTAAGACAACGCTATATACAGGGCCAATATTAAGGTTATTATCTGTGAAACTACATTTTACTAACAGAAAATCATAAGGACTGGGCCAATAACTCGTCTGAAAGTACAGCTACACGTGTAAAAACATATGCTACGCTGACATATTGGTCAACTAATGTGTTGAGTAACCTTTAACATTTTCTCTTTCATATGTTGCATCTCACATGCAGAGAGGCAGCTCACACATGCATGCGCTGGCTCTTGGGCCTTTCCTTTGTCATTAGAGGTTTCAGGTTTCCAGAGGAACAGACTGAGGTGTGAAGGTGTTTCCTCTGCTTCTCTCACACTCGCGCTACCGGGAAGATAGAAATAGCAGTCGGAGAAGAGAAGCCTGCTAATTGAAGACCTTGACTCACAGCGGGGAAGCTCCCATCCTATCACGGGGAAACTGCTACTACACAAGAGTTTCACCAGCATTGGGGTTGGAGGAAGAAATCCATACGCCTGGGATACTGTATCGATTCTCAAAAACACTGTATTGATTCTTTTTCTCAATAGCAATCAATGTAAAGATTCTTAGCAGACGGGGCTCATATTGCACAGAAAGTAGTGCTCTGAGGTTGAGACAGACGCAGACCTCACTGTTCTGATTGCACATACAAGTAAACTATTTTCATGCATATGTTGTGTTCTCTGACCGGTTATCTAAATTTAGATTTTATAAAAATGTCAACATATCCACTTTGAGTATTGTGACGTATTGCAATATTTAGAAATGTAGCCTCTGCATCCTGATGCAGCACATTATCAGCCAAACCAACAGAAAGCCGGACACCTTGATATTTTTGACAATAATCTAATCAGAAGTAATCAGATTATAGCATACATTTAACTATTTATCTACACAATGATATATATATATATATATATATATATATATATATATATATATATATATATATATATATATATATATATATATATATATATATTGCATTTAAAAGCAGTCAAGTGGCATCACATCCATTATGTCAGGAGTAAAACTGAGCCAGACTCTTCTACCACACTAAAACTAAATTATTTCTACGTTTTTGAAAATAATTAACTTTTTTTTTCCTTCCAAAAGTGTTCCAGTATTCATGACCAGCGTGTATTTTTGGCCAGACACCGACTTTCACCTGAAGGCTCCACCTTTGCCTGATAGCAATTTTATTTTCAGAACTATTTAAATGTTAAAAGGCAGTACGACGTCACGTGACACTCCGACCTCATCCAGAGGTGACAGCTGCACACGACATCGGCTCATTGTCTGAAAGCACGAGGCTACAGAGTCAACCGTTCCAGCACTACACAGCATCACACACCTTCTAATAGCAGTACAATAAGAAAGGTCCATTATTTACTATAGTCAGAGTGTTATAGTCAAATGTATGCTGAGTCTTTCTGAAAATATTCCATGCAAAAGCGTAGCTGCATATTTTTTACCCTTCTCGGTTCAGACAGAGGAAGAAATGTTTTTTCACCTTAAACCACTGACAGACTAGAGCCATAAAGACTTATAAGTAAGTTGACAACAACCTCAGGATGACCTTATGAATAAAAGCCATGCGGTGAATTGATCCCTGGAAGAGATGAGCATCCAGCCACTGTGTCCTGTGACGTGTCGTCAATAGAGTCTCAGGGCAAACACGTGTCTGTAGACAACGAGGAGGGTTTCCTACTTGTATATGAAAGGAAAAAGAACGACCCACATTCTGTATGAAATCGTTTATTGTAAATCTGAATGGATGAGCGTTACTCAAAGTGTAAAACGAAGAAAGCAACCTTTGTTTGCCTTGAGATGTTACAGCTGAGACTAGACCTTTTTTAAATCAAAATGCTGCTCTAAACTTGCGTAGTAACATTGGAAAGATCAGCAAGAGTACCTCGGATTTCATAAATAATCCAACCTAAAACCCAAGCCAATGCGTTGGGACTTCACCATGTGGTTGGACCAAATGGAGCTGAGCCGACATGGCCGTCCAATATCCTGGTTTGAGTGTAACCACACTAAACCCCAGCGCACGGTAAATCTGGGCTTCCTGTGCTACGGCCCTGAATCACTGAGACTATAAACATCAGCTCTATGCAATCCTACACGATTTGATTTGCACAACGTTGATGGTTTAAGAAATTGAATAATAGTTCTTCATTGGCTGGTCGAGCAATAGATCTGAAGGCGTGTTAGTCCATGCTGTTGAAAAGGTTGGTAACTGTAACTGTATTAGTGAAAGGTTAAATGCTTTCTGTGTGATAAAGTATGAGTTGCTGTATTTGACTGTGGCGGTGAGGATTGCCTTGCTTTGAGTGTTTTTCCCACACACACGTACACCTGCTCATACGCACATATAGGTTGTGCTTTTATTCTCATGTCAGTGTTCTGAACTTGAGCATTCGACTTCAATCTACACAACATTTGTATTCAAACGCTTGTATTTATACTTCAGTCAACCAGCCAGCGTTGAGCTCAGTTGATGCCTCATGTACCAACTGCCCCAGCGTTTGTGCCTTAGCAACAGGAATGATTAAGTGAGCACACGTTTTCTCCCACTGTTCGCACTGCTGTCATTTCACTCATGAGTGAGCAGTGGAAAAAATATCATTTTACCTGTTTGGATTTCATGTTTTTGTCACTTCCCACTTCCTGCCAAGTGCAAATATTAGCCCTGGCAACAAACTATCCAATCGGTTCCTCGAGCGTCTCGGTGCCCGCGTGGTGTTCACCGCGTCCTGTGCTGCCCAGTACTTTCAGTCAGCAGTCTCTCACCAAACGTCTCCTGTCACGATTGTGAACTGTGAGAGTGGATGTATAGCTCTTTTAAAGACACTGAACATTGCTACAGTCGCCCCGGGGCTCGCAGTACAGTTCAGACGTGCTCGATATCAAACGTGTTTTGACGTGACTTCATAAATTAAAATATGATCTCAAATGAACTACAATGAACGCCAAATCTTAAAATGTATTTCCATAATAGAGTTTCCGAGCTGATGCTTCAATCCAAGATGATCTTGTGTGAACTGAACACGATGTCTTAAAGCCGGGGTTTGGTTATGTTGCAATAAAAGTAAGAGTGCACGAGAATTAATACATGTTCCAAAACCAAAACGCAGTCCAGGGTTGCCAACATTTTTCCAATTCAAGTAGCGAGCAGCGCTCGCTCTAAAAGTTGCCAAATATGGACATAAAGTGGCCAAGTGGTCAACACTGACAGCGCGTCCCTCCAGGTCTCTTTTCAAAGCCACTCCACCAAAATGATCATTATGAACGTAAACAATGAACATGGTTATTGTTTCGCACGCCTGTTAAGCTCTAGCAGCTTGTTGAAAACGCACAATGAGTGTTCAGCGCTGTGGGGAATTCAACCCCTCGGTTTGTCAAATAAAAAGTATTCTTCTGTATCCTAACGTCAAATTTAAAATAATGAAACCTTTATTTTTGGTGTCCATAGGGACATGAACACCAGTCTCCTGGGTGGGAGTCCAACATTTAACCAGATGGATCCCAACCTACTTCCACAACAATGATCTGAACTGGAATTCTTTCTGTATTTTAATCAGACTGACCATTTTTCCTGCTACTTCTGCATTTGCACTCGACAGGCAGAAGTTAACATTTACACAGCTGCTTGAGGCGTGACTAACTACAACATAGGTTGTGTTCAGACATTTCAACAAATGACTCATGGAGGGAGGAAAGCGCAACTTCAGAATGAAGGTCACGAGAATAAGAACAACAGATAGAAACTGACATTGCCAACTTGTTTGGTGAGTATGTAATGTTGTAATTGTATCATTTGCATCAGCTCATATTAACATCAGACACCAACTGCATCCTCCATATGAATATTATTGAACGCAAACGGCGACTCACGTCGAGGGCTGAGGTGTGGATGTACTAGCCGTCGAGGAGCTTGGTGTTTGTTACATGCTTGTCAGCCAAAGTTCCCGTCTCACTCCGCACATCGGCCAAGCCTCATTAAGCTCCTTGTTTGGCCCCTAATTAGGGGAGCCGGTGGTGTTGCAGGATCTTCTCCCCACAGTACTGTCGACAAGCCATTAGGAACTTTCAGGACACGGGGTATTGGCATGTTTCACCTTCAAAGTGCCTATGTTGTGTGTGTGCTCGTGTGCGTGTGTGTTTGAGTGATTGCTGTGCATTGCCGGGTGTCACACACAAAGCGGTGTGTGGAGCTCAGAGGCAGCAGGGTAGCGCTGTCTATCTATGTCACACAGCCCTGTGTCTACAGTCCCTCTCTATCTCGCCTCTAATCCATCTTCTATCATCCTGCCGACCGTCTCCTCGCCGCCCATCTATTCATCAGCCCTTCCTTCAATGACTCCCTCTGTCCACCCCCCACCTTCCCACCCACCACTCACTGTCTCCTCTTCCTCCCTCTGATGTCACTAATCCAGATATGAGGTCCTCTGATAGCACACAGCCTCGGACACTGCGGCCTTGTTTGGAGAGGAGTGATCAGAGGGATGAGAGGGAGAGGCGGGGGGAAAGGCGAGGGGGCGATGGGTATTTTCCGAAAGCAGCGGGAGGATGTAAGATGCAGAAACAAAGGAGGACATCTAGGTTAAAAAAAACATGCATGAATGCCTCTGAAAAGGCCTGTGTTGTGTCGCCGGCTTGTCTCATCCCCGTGACTTGGAGCCAGCCGTGCCTGTCAGGCCACTACTGTTGAGTCTATTTATGTTCTCGCCTCTCTTTCTTAGCGGATAAAACATTTGACTTCTAATATTCATACCTGGGGGGAGGAGGGGGTGAGAGGCACGTTTTCAGAGGCTGAACCTGGCGCTGTCCCAGAAATGCGTGTCCTGTCACAAGAGCAGACAAGTCCTGTACGCTTGACTCTCCTCAGAGTCTCGTGGAAGGTCTTGCATGGATTTTAAGTGGCGCTGTGACAAAAAAATGCACTTTTTTCTCTTTTTTTTCAAGAAAAACATCACTGAAAACCCCATGAATCTCCCTTGGTAGGGCGAGGGGGCTGTTTCCTCGGTTGTTTTGCATGTTTAGGTTGATGCGGGACTAACGTCTGCATGGCCTCAATTTAAAAATGTAAATATGAATGAGAGGTCAAAAATAGGTTCAAACCACTGGACCGCAAATGTGGTACTTTGGGGAATGCAATAGTTTTTTTGCATCAGAAGCTGCAGTAACATGGTTCCTCCTGCAGGTGTTTCTCTGATGGGGATGGAGTTTTTAATACACCCCCGAAGTGGAAAATGCCTCAGTAAAAGGGAGACAGTGGTTGGATATAACATGAGATAGCAAATCAGTACAGAGTGACACCTTTAGGATATTTTTTTATACAATTTGACCTAAAATACATACAGTATCTCTCTGTCTGAATATTTATGCACAGCTGGACTGCTGTAAAAAGGTGCTAACCAAAAATATTTCTCCTAATATTCCATTTGAAGGTCTCGAAATATTTGCATCATCATTAAAATCAGTCAACTCTGACATCTCGTTAGCTTTTCTGGCATTAAAACGACAGCGTACATGAATCCAAACAGCAGCAATAACAAAAAAGCTTCTTCTCATTATTTGTCAAAAGCTGAACTAGCTGGTTTCTGTCTTTTTTCATAGTCTTTTAAAAGCCACGTTCTCACCTGTTGAAACACCCTTTTCCATGAGAACGCGCTCTCAGCTCTGTCCCTTTGCAAGGAAAGCCACATTAGTCTGCTGTAAACCAGCGGTGGTCAGTTCAGCATAAGCTAAGGGGAATTCAACCCGTCTTCTCCACAGGGACCAGCTTACGTGTTTTTACAGCGCCCCCAATTGTATGATGTGGTAACTTGAGCTCCATCATACCAGGATGAAGAAAAATACAACAAGAGCAACGTTGTTGTCAAAGTTTCTCAAACAGCAACCTACCCCGCCTGACTCATCTTCATCATTTTTCCATGTGCACATGCAGCACTGCCAATAACTGGACATGGGTGAGTCTTGCAGCAGCAAGGGAGCTGAGGGAGGCTCCTTGCACCAGGAGGGGACAGTGAACGACAAGCCCATCCTGTGGCCAATGAGAGGGCTGGCCCTCAGTGGGTGATACCAGGCTGAATGAAAGTGCGCCACAGCAATAGGCTCAGAGCCTTCATCTGCCTACTCCACTGCAAAGGAATCAGCTGCGTGCCTGTGGTCTCTCCCAGAAGCATCACCCTGCCTCCTCCTCACCAAGCATGACCAAGGCGTCGCTTGGGCACATTCAGCATCTTAGCAGGTTAATCATTATATTAGCTTTAAAGTTGAGGCCCTGTGGCCAAAAGGGGGACGCAGTACAGAAGAATACAAAGGTGTTTTACTTTCTTTTTTTTTTACTCCAGCTCTGTTCCAACTCATTGCTCAGCCTGTTAGGACAATAGTAAAGAAATAAGAATAATATCTAGTTCATTAAAATGTGACAAACTCCGACACGACATGTAATCCTCTTGGATGAATAACCCAAAAGTCGAACCTAATTTTAAAAATACATCTTGCATTGACATGCAGCCATGCTTGCCTCCAAACGCACAGTGCTTTGAAAAAGCATCCTCTCCTCTCAGCCGGTATTCCACCCAAAGAGTCCGTCACCTGCGGAGGCTGGCAGACAGACACCACGTCTGGACCGATAGGAAAACTTCAGAACCGGGTCTGAGGAACCCATTTTAAAAAGTTGACTGAAATAAATTCAGCTGTGTGTGTTTCATGTGTGGCGATTTTAATTAGTTACGCTTGTTCGTTCAGAAGAAAAAATGTCTCAAATTGCGCTCAAGCGCGTATTTCACCCGAGTTTGTTAGCAGAGATTTATTAAATCACATGTTTGGGAAACGAAGTTAAGCGACACTGCATCGCCGGGTGGACACGCCGCCCTCCGTCCTCGCGGGCTGGACCGTGAATCTCGAGACAGCGACTGTCCACCGGCGTCGCGAGTCCCAGAAAACGGACCGGTTTGGGTGCGCGTGTGACACATGAAAAATGTAGTGCCGGACTAAGCGCAGACCACATGTGGCTACACATCAGGGAAATGTTGCCTAATAACTTGATATCGGTCTCCCTGGTTTGTTTTCTTCTTCTAAAAACCGCCAAGAACAGTGGCAGCACGAGCTTCACCAAACCAAACGCAGTGCTCACGGTGTGTGTGTGTGTGTGTGTGTGTGTGTGTGTGTGTGTGTGTGTGTGTGTGTGTGTGTGTGTGTAGTAAGCTGGAAGCTTAGCACTGGTGTCATGGAGAGGTCAATATCATTCATTCAAATGAATGAAAAATAGAGAATTTACCTTGAGTAAGTTAGCGGTCCCTTTGATGCATGCCGTCAGTGGCCAGAGCTCGGTGCGTTCACGGGGCATTCGCCAATCCCAAAAGCCTGTGGATAACTCCGGGGATAAGTCCACACAACGCCTTTTTATGAACGATATCTGCTTTTACATTGAGCAAAACAGACGAAACGTTTTTTTGGGATAAAGAAGAAAACTCAGAGAGGAGTTCTGAAGGTCCGTTAGATCCCAGTGCGTAAAATGGTTTGAGAAAATCCCCAATGTATTCACCGACAGCTATTTTCTTACATTGTTCCAAAACGACACGTCCTCCGCTCTTCTTTTCATCTCTAAAAAAGGGAAACTCCTTTTTTTTTGCTTCTTCGCAATAATTGCTCTGTTTGTTAATCCATCAATTCTAAGATTCGTCTTTAAAAAGTTATTCTCCAAAATCCTCGTCTTCCAGGTGACGCGGTCTTCCAGGTGAAGGCGAAGGTTTAACAGAGCGGCTAAATCGGAGAGTGCTCGCGCGCGTCTCGGGAACCGCCGTCCCCAGCTCGCGGCTCTGGAGCGTCCTGTCTGTCTGTGTCCGCGCGCAGCAACAGCCGGATTCCTTATTTGGAAGCCCGGGGCTCGCGCTGCTGTCAAGAGAGTCGAGTTGTAGCAAAAAGACTTCCAGCTAAATCTTTCAAAATAAAAAAAAAATAAAAAACCTAATTGGGGGGAGGCGCTGCAACGCAGTTCAGCAGAAGCGCTTGATTAAAGCAGCATTAAACATTACAGTGCCCATAAATCACGTTTATTCCAAAATCATAGTTAACAGAAATAATTTAAACAAAGGACATACATGCATATATATATATATATATATATATATATATATATATATATATATATATATATATATATATATATATATATATATATATTATTTATTTATTTTTTTTTAAATAAAATAAATTTAATTAATATTTTTAAAATGCTTTCACGATTTGTGCAACTGAAGATACCTGATGAGTTTAAAAATACATTGCATGTTTTCATAACATACACTGGCATCTCCACACTGAAGCCAGCTCATTTACTGAGTGAGGGTGGCTTAAAATTAAACATCATTTCTGTTTGTGTTTTATTAAATGTGTGAAAGTAATCATTTGTGTCTTTTGTACATGGCAGCAGTTCCAAAAAACAAAACAATCATGAAACAACATTTTAAAAAAAAATAGAGGCTTCTCCCCTGAGACTGCTTTTATTTTGAAGGCAAAATCGCCCATGTTTCCTGCCGGAGTCTACCTTTTCTGTGGCCAAAGCTGAGGGGCTTCCTCTCTGCACCCATCAGCCCCCTCTTCTGGAGTCAAACAGCGTCAATTGGATGTCGTGTCAGGTCCGTGGCACCGCTCCGTTCACCACACAGAGCGGACGCGTGAAGAATAAACAGCCCCGACGCAGGGCTTTTTTTTTCAGGCTGTAGACCAACATTCATGGAGTGAAGGCAGTGAAGCACCAGCCTCTGTAGTGGACAAAACACCCAGCCAGCGTCTCAAACTTGTTAAGCTCATATCCTAAGCAGAAGGAGAGTCCGAGTGTGTCTGCGGGGCCACAGATAAAGACCCCTGAGGTCATGTGCACATGTGGTGTCTGTGAGGGTTAAAACAACCCACACAGTACATGCACACTACATGTGGTGGGGTTTAAAGGCTGTTCGTTGTATTTTTAGATTTAAGTAAAAGATATATAGAGAAATCCTGTATAGGGCACCGGCTTAGGGGCCCTGGGCTAAGGGCCCCTGGGCCACCATGAGGCTCCTACTCTCTGTACATTGTGTATGCATCTTTGGAGCATCAGAGCACACAGCAGGCGCATTTCCTGCAGAAAGAGTCCGAACTCAAGTGATACTCCAGTGCTGGAACGTGAACCGGCTCCAGGTTTGCTGGGTTTTAGTTTGTGGTGAATTTATAAAACTTGTATTCTTTTAGAAATATGCAATATATCTAAGAACGAATATAAAGCGTTGTCTCAAGCGTGGATGCAAATGGAGCAGCCACCATTATGAAATGTTATTTTAAATCATAAACGGCTTCACACGTCGGCATTTTTTGTATGCAGTTAATTCAATAATATCCTGGTAGTTGGTCCTCTGCCTGCGCTAATTTATTCAAACTTTTTATCAAACAAGTGTCGCAACTATCACAAATTGGCATCTCTGCCGGTTTAATTAGTTTTCTCCCGAAATCTGTATTTAGCATTTTTTTTGTAATTTTTTTGTCACGTCCCTGATGTGTTATTGGTTTTCCACCCATAACACTTAAAATGTGCTTTACTGGTATTAGGGCGCTGCTGTGCCGACCTCCAGGACCTCTTTCCCCGGGCAGCTGTCCATTTTGCCCAGTTGGTAACCACGTTGGTGCAACTCCAGTGACCTGTCAATCAGAAGCTAGCCCCGCCCTAAAGCATACCCTGCTTTACGGTCTGTTTGACTCTAAATGACCTTCATTTACCTTCCGCACACCCCGCGGCGCCCAATATTAGACAAAGAAAATGGAAAAAGGAGTCAAGTGACGTTTCCTACAGGATATCCAGAACCACATCGTTGATTAACTTCATTTAAATTGCTGAAATACAGTAAAGCATTGTGGGAAGAGTTCTACCCTAACAGAAAAAATTAAAGTTATTGTTAAGTTAAACACCATAACCTCACCGTTGCTTCCGGGCGGCGGTCGTAAAGTTTCACTAGATCGTTAATAAAGTTGTATTTCAATAAAAGACACCTCTTTGTAACCTACCAGCTTGTAGGAGTCTAATAAAGCATTAAACGTCATTCGTTGTAGTATTTTAGTACCTGAAAATTCCCAATGCGGACAGACCTTTTCATACTTCCTCGTTCCCGCTTTCGACTGCGCTGGCTTCTGTGTGCGGGGGAGCGTTTTCGAAGAACATGTCATATGTCTTAAGTAGATATTTATGCACAGATGGGTACCCAGCATGCACCATTCCGACCATGTTTAGGCATAAAGGTTATAACTTATATATTGTTGAACTGAACGACACTGTTTTTTGACTGAAACTCCTTTCTGACTCTTAAGGTCACTATCTTTACAAGGAGGGCTCTCATTGGTATGTGAGCTGTTGTTAAAGCCATAAACTATACAGTTTGAACAAGTCAGCGACCACTAGAAAGATTTGATTTTTGGAAATATACATTTTATTGAAAATATATTAATTAACACAAGTATTAGACCTCATTTGGGTTTTATAAGACTGCTTTAAGAACGAGTACAGGGGACACACGTGGAGGCTCTGGGGTGCAACATTGTGTTGTATTAAAGAAGCTAGAAACTAGAGATTGAGACATAAATGCATGTTTACAATGTTTACTGAGGGGAGTCATTTATAAAGACTTCTATACAACCAGAGGAGTCGCCCCCTGGTGTATCTTAAAGAGATTGCAGCTGTAATACATGTCTGAACCGGAGGCTGCCGTCTGGTTTTAACAGGTAGTAACAGAAAACTCAAATGCAACAGTGACGATCTGAGAGGAAACAAAGGAAGCTGCCAGCTGTGTGTAGTGAGACAACAGGGCTGCAGCTGAATGAGGAAGTCTACATGTAAAGAAAGGTAGTATGAACCAGGATTTGTGGAATAAAACAAGCTAATATCACTTTTCATGCTGCATCAAATTGTATCCTTTTTTTGTAGGAACAAATGTGTCGTCTGACTGATGCTTTTTGGGTTGTGGGTCAGAACCCTTTCTGTCTTTCTTCTCTGGCCTTGGGCGTATGCTAATGAAGCAGCTGCTAAGGGCCCGCCAGTTCCACAACCGCTACCGGCCTGAATAAACATAGTAGACTTTTTTCTTCCAGAATTACCATATTTAGAGATTCCTTTTTGAATCGTTTTGGGGTCTTTTACATTTTAAAAGTTGACATGTCTTCCTTTCACTGATTTCAACTGCAGCCCAAACCTCTTTGTGGAAATTGTTTGCAGTTTGCTTCTCAGTTAATACCCAAGAGGCTGATTGTTGTCAATGTCCATTTCAAGATTCCTTGTGTGTAAACGCCGTCGCTACGTCACTCCTCCGCCTTCAAATATGATAACGTCCGTTCATCGGTTTCAAGTAAGGTCATATCGCTAAACTCAAGGCTTCAAAGCATCAGTCCACAAACTAATAAAGGACGCCACGATGACCACGCCCACTTCTTATATTCAGTTTATGATTCTCTGATTTGGACTTGTGAACATTTAAAGTTTTTAGTTGAACTATTGGCTTGATTTGTGTAGTTATAATGACTTCATAATCGATCTATTAATGTTAGAAAACAGTCTGGAGAGACTTGGAGGCGGGATGTTCCTCCCCCTCCTTCTTATCAGAACTGCACTTATTTTTCCTACTTTGTACTTTATAATACGTTGTATCGGTGATTTGGGATAAATATGTAAATGAAATATGAAAATAAAAGACAACTAGCTTCTTTCACCTGGACCAACCAGCTGATGCCCACGAGTGCGCACTTCCCCCCCAGTGTCCAGCAGAGGTTTATATATCTGGTTAGTGTAATGTGGACCACATGCTGACGCCACGTTGGAATAGATGGAGTGGAAATAATGTGCGGCGATTTTAATCTCACCTTGAACAGAAGAGCGGTGACCGTCGTAGGAGAGTCATCCGTATAACATCATGCGCTGCCGTGTGGCCCAGAGGTGTAAATGGAAAGCACCACATCATGTGCTCTGCTCTCCTGGAGGAAGAGTCCTGCTCGCCGTACACTGAAGGCAGGACGTCAGGCTCAGCACTCAGCTGGTTCAGACAGAGTTTCATGTCAGTGTGAAGAAACAAATGCCCTCAACAAATGTCACCTTGTTTTTTGAATTTTATTTTATTATACCGTGTTCATCATCATGTGAATGTTTTTTTTCTACCAGGATAAGAATTATGTTGGTGTTTTATGTAATAGACGCAACCACTCACACTGGTCTCAACAGACAGTTTGACTTTGTCGTTATATGAAAAAACACAGGTGGAAGTATGAACATTAGTGTGTCTGCTGAGCCAGCATGTATAATAACACACTTAAAAGGAATATAGCCTTCAATAACGGGTAACATCTGTAGTTTTTACACCTGGACTCTATTTCCACATGTTTTTGTGCCTAAGTGACGAATGGGGGCAACTCTTTCTAACACTGAACTAGTATGTATGGAGAACGCTGGAGACGGCAGATGCTCACAGGCTGCACTGGGATCCTGTTGGGGCAATTATTTACATCCACTAACATCGCATGTTGTTGCCACTGACAGGGTCTGATGGGGATTATAAGTGTGTCCGTTAACATTACGAAGAGTCTCACTCAAAGAGATGTCTCGTTCTGAAATCCCGCTAGTTGACGTGTTGCCAGAAGACAGCGTGAGTCCGTCGTGTTGGACTACAGGAAGAGAAGCTTCGAGTTATCTGAAAGATTTTCAATGTCACGGCTGAACATTTTGATGAATCCCATGATGTAGATTAGGTGCTCCACTCGCCGACTGCTCATATTTACTTGAGCCAGTGTTTACGGATTACGGATGGTGAACGCCAACAAATACAAGAGTTGACGAGGAGAGAGAGAGAGAGAGAGAGAGAGAGAGAGAGAGAGAGAGAGAGAGAGAGAGAGAGAGAGAGAGAGAGAGAGAGAGAGAGAGTCAGGTAGTAGTCCTGTGACACTTTGAGGCACCACAGAGAAAGATCACTGGAGCTTGTGGAACCTCCTGGTGACAGCGTTGTTCTCCTTCAATACTCAACAGATTAAACCAAAACTGTCGGCCCTCATTCGTCACGTAGACACAAAAACACGGGAAAATAGAGTCCATGTTGAATACTACCAAAGTTGCTGTTTGATGGGATTAATTACAAGCTTAGCAAAGGTGTATTTAAACGGTGGAAGACTTTCCACTTCAGTCTCGCATGATTGAATTGCATCTTTCAGTCTTAAGCATTGAATTATGTATCGTTAAATAACTCTTAACCATGTCGAAACGCTTACGGTGAGGGATTAGATGGAGTTGCTTTCCGTGGTCCCACGTTTTCAGCTCATTTCACGATCTTATGAAAATTACCTGAAGGACCCAGCTGCAGTCAGAGGCGTGAAACTGCAGACGCGACCAAGGCAGAGTATTAGGAACAACCCAAGATGTACATCACAGACAATAAGGGAAGTTCATGATGGCAGGAGGTTGGCTGGGACGTCCCACTGGTGGCAACCATCCCACTGGTGTGGACAGGAGGGAGCAGCTCCACTGCTGCTGTCACCACAGGACCAGGACCATGGACAGCTCCACTGCTGCTGTCACCACAGGACCAGGACCATGGACAGCTCCACCGTGCTGTCGCCACAGGACCAGGACCATGGACAGCTCCACTGCTGCTGTCGCCACAGGACCAGTAGCATGGACAGCTCCACTGCTGCTGTCGCCACAGGACCAGTAGCATGGACAGCTCCACTGCTGCTGTAACCACAGGACCAGGACCATGGACAGCTCCACTGCTGCTGTCACCACAGGACCAGGGCCATGGACAGCTCCACTGCTGCTGTCACCACAGGACCAGGACCATGGACAGCTCCACTGCTGCTGTCGCCACAGGACCAGGACCATGGACAGCTCCACTGCTGCTGTAACCACAGGACCAGGACCATGGACAGCTCCACTGCTGCTGTAACCACAGGACCAGGACCATGGACAGCTCCACTGTCACTACAGACAGACGTCTGTAGTGACGTCTGATGGTCACTACAGACAGACGTCGTATCTTTACATGCTCATGTGCCACACTAATGGTGTATCGCAATGTTTAATAATGCACTTACAGGACAAATAACAAGATCTTTAAATGCTCCTCTTAATTTACTTTATTTGTAGCTATTTATTCATTTATTTGTAGCCCCACTTTTTAAATGTTGTAAACATAATTCACGGCAGGAGGCTGTGTGTTCTCAGGGAACTTTGACAGATCAAATTGTGCGCTGGACTAAGCTTCAAAGGTCATTGTTTAACTTGGAAATTGTCTTTTCTTCCTCAGCGGGTATTTTGTGTTGCTGTCACTGTCTTTCATCAAACTACTACTTCCAAGGTTAAGAATGTGCTCTGGTAACATTTAAGCAGCAGAGATGATACGACTCTCTGCTGTGAGGAATAGTCTGTTTTTTATTGTGCATTTAAATGTGTTCAAACAGTTGGATGATTTAGCACTTTGGAGAAAGAGGCTTTGTAATATCTTTCTCTTAAGAGGATAATCTTAAGGCCCTCCACACCCACGGTCCACCCACAGAGGTGTTTTCACTTATGTTGCCTGATTAGACCTGTTCCCAGGCCCGACTCCCTGTGGGCGAGAGAGCTAACACCTTTAGCATTGTTATTGAAACTCACTCACGCCTTCTGCCCAGCCTGAACCCGAGTGAGGTCTGATCAGACAGAATGCATTTCATTGAAATCATCAGTGTGGGTGTGCAGGGTCTTTAATTGTCAATGTCTCATTTTTTAAATCAGTTTCAGATTTGTATTTATTTATTATTTCCCGAATGCTTTCTTGTGGGCAACACTGACTCCTGGGTTAAGGATAAAAATGACCTTGAATAGTGAAGTTTTAATGAAATGAAGTGTTAAGGCTCTGCAAATCCTTCTTCACAACATTTAAAAAAAATAAACCAATCTGAAAGTTGCGGAATCAATAGCAAAATGGAAATATGAGCAATTAACCAGCAGGTTAATTGCTCAACAGTCTGAACAACAGTCTGATTCATCCTCTGGTGGAAACAAACATCAAGTTGTTGAATGTTGAGCTCAGTTTTAGCCGCGGTAGCGGTGTGGCTACAGGGGAGGCATGGTGGCATGTCAGTACACTACTTGTTTGTCATTTGTTTTATTAACATTCATGATCGCCAGAGGATGTATCCTCCTGACTCTGGTGATCCTCTGACTGTTCATCCAGCCTCATCAGCAGGTTGACATTTTAGGCTCACACTGAAATGTCTTGACAACTATTGGATGGATGGATTTTTACTGGATGGATGTTTATGATATTTATGATTTTCCAGACAGGATGTATTCTCTTAATATTGGTAAGAAAATACCTGGAAAACATCTGACAACCGAAGTCTGAGCCCAGCTGTACGTTGTACTCGGTGCTCATTATGAAACGTTAGCACGCTTTCATTATAAACTAAGATGCTGAACATTACCATATTAGTATTGTCATTGTGAACATTAGCATGCCATAGCATGTCTGTCACCTCTGAGTCTCGTTCATATGAAGAACCCAATGTACAAAAGTGTTTCTAGAAGGGCATGTGACCTTTGACCTGATGACGGCCCCAAAGTAAAGGTTGTTGAGTTGCATGCAAAAACATTCTCAATCTTCAATTTCTGTCCAATTTTTTTTAACTCCAGATGCTCCCAAACATCTTAACCATCCACATGATGGATCCTACTTGATATACATGTTAGGTGTGTGGATGATTGTTTATTGTGAGCATAGCTTTCGCCCCTAAACACTGTACAAGGGTCGTGCCGTGTGATAATAAGTACATGGAAGAGCAGTAGGAAGAAGCTGAACACACATGTCATCCAGGGGTTTTATATCCTTAACTAGTGTCAATAGACTAATTATATTTATTTGAACCATTATTATAATTAGTCTTAAACATATACTAATCAGAATTTGATGATGTGATATGAATACAGTTTTTTAAGTTCAGATTTCGTGTTTCATATTTCCAGATAGCTTTTCTTATCTCGTAACAAATGTTCTTCACCACTTGTCAAACAGCTGTTACCTGTGAGGAGAGCTAAAATAAATAAATAACCAAACAAACCAAAGGTTACAAGAATAAAAAAAAGAGAAAATGAGTTATTCTATCACTTCCTGCATGAGGCCCAGAGGGTTACCAGAGTTATTGCAGACGATCTTTAGGGGGCCGTGACTGTGTGAAGCAGATGGTACGGCTCACCGCTCTCACCGTCCTGAGACAAAGCAGCATGTTGAGAAGCCGAAGCCAAAGCAGCGGAGAATCTTCCGATTGCGCACAGTGAGCAGCGTTTGAGCTGCGTGGTGATGCGTTCAGCTCTGGCTGTCGGTCGGAGCATCTCATGTCAGGAGTTAGCGTAGCAGCAGTCAGAGCCCTGAATCCTCCTGGACCAACCGCAGCAATGCTTTGCATCCATCTCCTCAGTCGCACGTTCTCAGTCTCCCTTCAGGCAGCAGATGATGTGTGTTCAGGCGTCGCCCTTCCTCCACACACAGACATACTATAATGCGAGTTTCAGCTTTGCCACTGGGCACGGCCACACAGCTGGGAAACCCTTCTGATGTGCACGCCAGAGAGATCTGAGAGGCTTCTCGAGGCGACGCGACAAACAAATACGTCTTCCCTCCTTGACTGTCATTGTCTCCACTTCAATCAAACACAAGCAGGCATGTTCGAGTGCACACAAGGACGCGTACACACAAAAATCCATCTTGAGGCCACTTAGCAAACAGTGTTGTCAGGGGGTACGTATGAGCAAGCTGTTTCACATATGAATATTTCATGTTGGGGTTGAAGCATTGATGCCTCCAAACCTTTTCTTTAGAATGGCGATGTCTGATTATGTTTGCAAACATATTTCCCTTTCATGCTCTGTAATACACGACGGCGTGTTCCTGAAACGCTTGCCAACATCCCCTCTTTTCATGGAGCAATCAAATTCCTGGCACAATCAAAGTCTTATGCAGCCTCGTCATGAATTGCTTTTACAGGAGGCTGAGGGTGCATTTTCTGCGGCTCTTTGTGTTGGAATTATGTAGAGCTGGAGTCCAGGAGCACAGGGAGCGCATGGGGATGAGCACGAGGGGGAAGCAGCTGTGTTAGCAGCTGAACTAATAGAAGAGCGTCTAAACAGAAACACCCCGTCTCCTAACGCCTCACAGTGACGCCCAGGAATTAACGATCGCTGCGTTTTCAGGAATCCATTAATGCTCGGCATGAATGAATATTCTTCTACATCGCTATTCTACATCATTTGGGGCAGAACAAGAGCCGGGCTGTAAATCATAACTGTCTCTTTCCATTTTTCGCAGAGAAAATAAGGTTGTAATTGTTGGTACGTTGGCTTTAATTGCCAACATGCTTCACGTTGCGACAAAACTGCATGACCTCATCGTGGTGACGCACTGATGTTTTGCTTCTGTGGATACATGTGGTCACATTTCATAGGCTGCTTTTATTTGCTTTGTTTTTTTTTTTTTTGTAATCCTCCGGTTATGAAACTTGAAGCCAGATTGTTTAGAAGTGGATGAGGAAATGATCGTACATCTCTTCCTCACTGGATTTACTGTACGGCCTCTCTATCCTTTTGTTAATTATTCTTATTTACAACTCTCATGAATATGCGTTCATTAATCAACATCAATCATAGTCAGGGGTCATACACATGCTGACCAGTGGATGACCATGACTTTAAACTAAATGTCTATGACTTTAAACCAAATGTCCATGACTTTAAACCAAATGTCCATGACTTTAAACCAAATGTCCATGACTTTAAACCAAATGTTCATGACTTTAAACTAAATGTCCATGACTTTAAACTAAATGTCCATGACTTTAAACTAAATGTCCATGACTTTAAACTAAATGTCCATGACTTTAACCTAAATGTCCATGACTTTAACCTAAATGTCCATGACTTTAAACCAAATGTCCATGACTTTAAACCAAATGTCCATCAGCAAATATCGTGTGAAATGTGTGTGTAAACAGTAAAAAGTGATAAAATGTAGTATTTAAACTAAGAATGAGGATTCAAAGCATACAGTAAACCTTAAATGACTCAAATGAATGAGAGACAATAGTTTGATTAAAAGAATAAACATTCATATAGATGCCTGTATGTATGCTGCTGATATTTTGAGCCTCTTTCCTTTAAAAGCATATTTATTATTTCAAACTCAGCGTAAATGAACGTCATGAACACATGAATACAACACATTTGCACCACTTTTACTACACTTTTAGGATTTCATTTTTTTCAAGGACTTTTCCAGGCCTGGAAATAACCATTTTGAAATGTCATGATTTTTCCATGTTCTCCTGGACCGTTGGACTGCTCATTGACACGGCTGTCAGGAGCGTTTGCAGAACAGACGTGGCTCACTCGTACGAGTCCACCGTACAAACAGAAAGTGAGAGAGAGGTCAAACGAGGAGACCAGAATGTTGTGTTAGATCTCCGTGATCAGCTCCAGACCAGCAGGTCTCTCTGCCTCCAGCTGTTGTGCTCGGCTCCAGCGAGCTAACCACTTCCTGCAGCTGTCTCTGCACACACACATGGAATTGATATTGATTTTCTTTTGTGACCAGGTATTACAGCAAACCAGCACATTTCCTTTAAATGTGTCTGGAGTCGCACTTCAAGCTTTCACGTTTCATTCTGGTCTTTTTAAAATGATTGTTACAAAAAGAATTCACACGTTGGACTTGTCTTTTCTCTTTGGTGGTGTGGACATGCAGGTTGCGCCGCGCGGCTCTGGAGACTGCAGAGGCGCGTCATCTGCACCGCACACCATTATCAGACATGACTAATTCAGCACGTGGCCTAAAGACTCTAAATGTGTAATTAAATATTTACCACCTCTCTCTGGCCGTTTCTGTGCAGCGTTTATGGAGAGAAGCAGTGGAGGCTCGGGGGCCTGGACTGCACCTGAACACATCGTAGCTCTCACGGCTGGCGCTGGTCTTCTTCGCCCCCTGGTCCCGTGTCCTGTGGGATTCAACACATGCATGTACACTCGACACAGAGAAACGCCCCCGTGTGAGCCGTGCCGGCTCATCGTCTGTGTACACATGTAATCGTCCTGATTTGCCTCATTGGCCTCGATTGTTTGTTTTTGTGTGAACTCTTGTCGCTATCTAATCTGCGGATGCAGCCCCTTGTCATTTGAATGTGTACAGCTCATGCTGGATAACACTGTCAGGGAAGTTAAACTCCAATTTGAGTGTGACCTTTTTAGCTGCTTTTATCTAAAGGACTCAGGGAGAAGGCGGCCTCTCTCATTGTGGGGATTTCTTCATGAGTCTGCTCAGTCGCTATCCATAAATTAGCTTTTGTCCCTGCCTAATATATGCCAAATTGTCCAAACCGTACACTTACACAAGCCTAATAACCTTTTACATTTGGATGCAGCGGCATCGCCTGTGTCTTTAATCACACACTGCTATTTTTAAAAGGCCGCTTTCTGTACAAGGCGTATTTAAAGTGATGCATTGATCCTCGGTGCCCGGATACATTCGGGTCCTTGTCGAGCCCAGTGTGCTGAGCTGGGATCTGGCCCCGGTCCACTTCCACTGTGACTAGGGTGTTAACTGTGCGGGGGAGGCTGGGACCATCCAAGCCAGAGAAATCATCGCCGCTCACATCTCATCCCCCAGCCATGTTTCTGCTGAGAGAGGAAGAACCGGGCGCCAGAGATGTGAATATGTGTCAGCTTACGGAGCATACACTGAATAATGGGATCGCACCAGTGTGTGTGTGTGTGTGTGTGTGTGAGTGTGAGTAAAGAGACTGCGTCGCCACGTTGCTGCACTCATGCACTGAATGAGGGCAGGCCGATACATAGACACAACTGCAATAATGTGTTGGTCGCCGCCTCTTGATGCTACCATTCATATAAAAAGGTTAATAATTCCATCAACATGAGAGCATTCACCGAGATGAAAGCAGACGGTATTTGTAATGTTGACACTTAAAGTTTGTGTAAAATGGAGAAAAAAAATTGTCCACTTCCCTCATTATGATCCTGTCTGACATGTTGCAGTGTTTGTGCCAGACTGTGTGCACTTCATGCGCATGGCGTACAATGCAGCTCTGAATATGTTTTTAAAGTCAACGTCTAATGTCCAAGTGGTTACAATGGATACCACAATTTTCATTTTACCCAAATGTAAGCAGCATGTTCATATTTTGAGAGTTTTACAGCATTATGAACATATGCAAGATAAAGAGTATTGCTAATTTAATGTCTCAATGTAATACTGATACCTCTACACGAGCAACAACAGTAAATAGAAACCTCAGCAAGAAAATTAACTTGTTCTATATATTTATTATTAATGCCTCACATTGCTGCCGCCGGGTCAGATTTATGAGAAGCAGAATGAAGAGAAGCAGATTGTCAAACCTTGCTGCAGTAAAATGAGTTGTGAGCCGACAAAATCAACACAAAAGGAAGGTTGCTAGGTACTAATAATATCATAATAACTTTAAAAACAGGGTTTACAAAGTGCTTTCACAGATATGCAAAGCATAAACACGACCATACCATAAAAGCATTGAACACAACCAAACCAAACAAATAGCCAAAAAGAACAGTGGAAAATATACAAATATACAAACAAAACCATGGGAGCAAAAGAACTGGATAATCACTTAAAAGCCATTTTATAAAAATGGCTTTTAAGAAGTGCTTTAAAAGAAGTTGTTAGTTAGTTAAAGTAGTAGCTTTAAATGAAAATGTTAGCTTTTGAACTATTAATGGGCTCGCAGATGAAAACTGTTTTTACAGTATGAGTTTGATATAACCTGTGCACGTTAGCTCACCTTATGTTTGTCCCTAGAGTCAATCTAAAGCATTATAATCATTAAATTATGATGATATTTGTGTTTCAAGTCGAAATGTTGGCAAAGAAGGAACAGCAGGGTTGACACATTAAGATTAATACTTCACTTAGCATCCATATGCAAAGAAGTCCAAGTAAATGCAGCTCTTTGACACACATGCAGACGTGCACATTAATGTCCAGGTGGTTCAACACAGAAAACTGATCTGCTCCTCATCACTGACATGGCCCAGGTCAGTCCCGAGGTGATGGAAGTGTTAAAAGTAATTAGAAGCTAGAATAATAGTTGTGGCCGGTCCTGGCACCATGACATTGGCCGGTCGGTGCACTCTACCCCCCCCCCCCCTCCATCCCGTGCTGCTGGGTCACATTAGGTGGGCCGTTTATGTCCTTGAGTGCTTTGCCTCTTTTGATTATTACCGCTACACTTTTTTTTCATCAGTGTCTGCTTGAAGTCTGGAAACTGCAACACAACTTTTGAATAAATGATAATTTTCCAAGGTGCTTTGAAGGTCTCCTGGAGTGGAAGGTAATTCGCTCTCATTTCAAGGTGCCTGCTCTCCGCCACAAGACCCGAGATTATATGCATGGTGCTGCTTGTGCATGCCTCTGAGTCACTTGTGTGTATTAAACTGTGCACACACTGTGCATGTTACACAACGCTCTCGACACAGAGGGCCTGACACATTAGAGATATGTCGATATTCTCCAATTAACCTTTGATTTAAGAATGGATGGTCCAGGCAGTGTTTAGTACGTCTGACACGCAGTGACATCACCACTGTTTGAAAGACAGTTGTTTCCGTATGAAATTGTGTTATTTGGATACTTAAAGCCTCCAGTTCACACACTCAGAATTTAGCGAAGCATTTTGAAATGACCAATATTTGCCTTTTCCTAGATTCTGGATTGAATGAGCAGATGTCTTTGATCTCAGATTTTGGAACTTTTAAAATAATTTTCATCCCAACACAATGTTCACTTGCAATATGCATGTGAAGAGAGGTCATTGTTACAGAAATCATCCCGCTGTTCCTGTCTGGTTCGCACTATAATCTAAGGCTTAATTATGACTAAACGAATCCTTAAACACAATATCTCTTAAGGTACTTTAGCAAACCGCCCAGCACTAACAATATTTACAACATGTTTCTACAAACTTTGTCAGTGAAGAAGTAGCTTCAAGGCATGAATATGTTTGTAAAACTAGTGGCTCATTGTCTATCCAGCTTGTGTTAAATAAGCAGGAAACAGTTGCTGGCAGGCACGAGTCCCATTTGCCAGTGCGAGGATAGATATTTCCTCCTGGATCCCGTCTGAGTGCAAAGTGAGCGCACCCAGACCTGTCACGGCTCAGGTAAACACACTATGGACCCAAATCAGACACTGACTTAGCAGAGACTTGGCAGGAAGTTAACTGTGGTCAAATACAGACTCACAGACGGCTACGAAGGGGCCGCGCAAACAAGCAAGCTGAACTGGAAAAGCAGGCGGGATGCCATCACACGGACACAGATACCAGCCAGAAAGGGACAGAGACAATCAGCAACACTGACAATCTGGCCAAGGATTAATGGAGGCTGGTTTCTATTTAAACTGGGGGTTCATTTGCAGTGGAACACTTGAGACTGAAAAGCTAACTGAGAAGATTGGTGACAGTTAAGTTCAGGATGGCACGGTCTGAGTAGTGGATTATCTAAACGGAGCCCAGGAGGATTAACACAATCCATATGCGTCCCCTAAAGAGGAAACTGGTTTTCCAGACAAGAAAAGCATAACTAACTGCTGCATACGATGACGTGAATGAAGTGTGAAGGACATTGCATCAACATTGTTCATTGCCCAGCCCAACAGCAGGAACAAAGGACGTTCAGACCCTCTCTGTGGAGCATTTCAGCAATAGGAGCCGGTTGCTGCGAGGAGGACGAGCGTCCCATGACAGAACTCTCCAAAGCTTCCTTCTGGTTCTCTGATGACTCAGGCCATTGACAGATTGGCTCCAACGGACAACAGCATAGGTGAAGACAACCTGTGCAAAAGAGGCCTGCTGAGTTGAAATGACCCGAGCTCCCAAAGAAAAAGATGGCACTGGAATACCAGCGGCACTGCCGAAGAGAGAGATATTAAAGCAATCAGACAAAACAGTACAATGATGTCAATAACAGAGAGCTGCTAAAGCGCTAGCCAACTGTTCAGCTAATCTCGTGATCATTTGGGAGCCTCGCACATCCACTTAGCTTGTAGACAGAGCTGCCTCCTCAAGCTCGCCTGCACCTGCTCTCTGTTTTCGCCGTATGAGCTCACAGCCTCTCCCTCGGCCCGCTGGACCTCCATCCTGCTGCGCCACCCTCGCCAGTGATCATCGTCTTCATCGTCTCATGGTGTACCTTCAGGACTCGCTGGGGAAATAGTTCTTGATGGAGGCTCTTCCTCTCCAGGCTTTTGCATGGCCCCGTCATCTTTACAGATATTAGGTATCAAGAAGACGTACTTCATTAGAGCAGATTATGTTATAGTGTTGAGGGTTGGATTATGTAAACTACCAGTTCTTTTCCTTTTTTAAAGTTCTTTCGTTCTTTACTGAATATAACTATGAAAGTTATGAGTACAATGTTTTCTATCACCTGCATTAATATGCTTAAGCACATTCCTGTTTTTATGAGTGAAGATGTTTTCTTTCACGCTGCATTAATACGCTGTCGTACATTCCTGTTTTTTTAAGGCAAATCTAAATATGGTCATGGTGGATAGTATGCTGCAGTATACAGAACACATGTCTAAATATGGTCATGGCAAAATGTATCCTGCTGCTTATCAACTGCGATATTGTAATTTTAATAACTGTAACTACAAAGACACTGTTGAGCGTGTGACCGAGGTCAGAGCATGTTGAACCACAGACACCATTACTCACACCAATGAAAGGTCTGACACCTGTTCAGGTATCATGACCCCATCAAACAGCATCGGCACGTTTCATCTGCCGGCTCAGCGTACAAGGCGCCACTTACTCCTGCTAATGTCTCAGGACACGCACATCTACCTGACACCTGTTCAGCCTCCCTTTTTGAGGTTTTTGCAGCTGTATTTACAAACACGCATTGAGCATGTGACCAAGGTCAGATCAGCAAATCACTGTCTACTGTCACTCCCACTGTAAGATTCTCCCTCACACTTGCCGATATATACTGAGATAACTGCACACTTCTTCAGTTGCTTCTCGGACCCTGAGATTGAACCACTTCATTTGAGCAATCACATGGAGACTTACGCTGTGAATGAACTGAGTCTTCTAGTACTGAGGGGCTGACCCCCAAGGAATAAGAGATTCGGGGCACAGTGTTATAACTTAATAACCTTTTCAACATATGTTTCTTTTAATCTTGTGGAGCTGACCTCCAAAGAAGGAAAGTTGCAGTAAAAGTATTGTATGTATAATAACTCTCGTTGAAATAAAATCATATAGTCATATATAGTCATCTACTTAATGGGGACTCCCGTTTAATGGAAGGAGACTTCCAGGTTGTGAAGACACCAAGGTAAACGCCGGGCCGAGGCCGTTGACCTGGGAACGTAATCCAGCAGGAGTCCTGCTCCGCTCCCAGATCCAGACTAATGTAAGTAATGGTTTGGGTTGCACTGTGTGTAAAGCTGTTCATCGTGTCCTGTTGTTTGCAACTTCCTGGCCTCGCTGCCTCTGAGGTCTAATTGGCCGCCGGCGCCCTGGCAGTCTGAAGCACCTTCCAGCTCGTGAACCGCTGCTCGGCCATGGAAACACGTCAGAGGCCTTGCTAACAAACCACGGTTGTGCATTCCTGGCTTCCTGGGTGTCACAAACGAGGGTTGACACGGTTTACACTCCTGCTGGGCCTATGGCTTTGTCACCTCACAACACCAGCAATGCAAGATGGGAACCTCATCAACATTGCCACTACGACACATTCTAGTGGGACTATTTTATTTACCTGTGAGGCGTGAGTGAGGGGTGTGTGTGTCTATATACTGGAGGATTTATAGTGTTACCATATCAGTGTGACTTTTACTACCCTGCATGTCTGACCAGAAAGACTTCCAGCAACATCGATGGGTCTCTGCAGACGTTGTGCACCCAGAGCTGAAGTAGTCTCATCCAAGTGTGTGTCTTACTTGAAGATCCCAGCTGAGTGGAGTATTAGTTTTTTTGGCTGGAGATCAGTGAGCAAATTTGGAAACTAATCGTTCCATCCAACCCAGATTAAGTCAATACTACGGACTATTTGACCGGCTTTGCTGTACCACAATTTGTGAGGAGGTTCTAATGGGAGTCAGTGTGAACCTGGTTCCCTCTGTGTGAGTGTGTGTGTGTGTGTGTGTGTGTGTGTGTGTGTGTGTGTGTGGTCCTGGTCATGTTAACACCTGAGTCTCTCTGCATTCAGGGATCCAGGCTTGAATTAATTAAAACAAGCAGCACAGACATCAGAGGCAGGTAAAGATCCCTGATGTTTTCTGTTATGTCGAGACACAAATATTAATGGTTTTGCGCAGCGCCATTGACAAGACATGAATTCAAAATATCAAGAGAGACCACAATTGATCAATACATTTACTTGGCACCTTGCCGAGTTGTTTTATTAGTTCATAAACATGGTTTCTCATCTCATGACAATAAAAAACAAGAAAATACATCTCTATATATATTTATGCATACATGCTGTAATCACATTAAACTGTTCTCAAATTATCAGACATTGATTACTTCTGCAATAATGAAAACATTTCCTATGCCTTGAGTTAGAGCTAAGTTGTGATAAACATGCATAGTGAGCAGCCGATGTTGCTCACCATTGTTCCATCTGTTGTCATTCTTCCTCCTTGCAGAGTTTGTTGGACAGCAAGTTATTATGTGTATCTCTCTTTCCATGTTTTGCATATGTAATTAAGCAGGATGATGATTATAAGGATGCTGCATGTATCCTAGCTAAACTCTCACCTCCATTAGTAGGATCTGCATAATTGTGTTGTGATGATGATGGATTATAAATCTACTCTTACCTTTGAGAGTCCTGTGCTAACGTCATTTTAGGCTTTTTGGTGCCAACTTATTACGTGAAAGGAACGCGGTTATTCAAAGGTTACAAAGCTACGGAGGCGGCTGCAGTCAGGGTTCAGGCGACTAAACCACTTAGTAAGGGTTAGGAAAGAACATGTTGTGCTTAAGATAAATGCATAGACGGAGTCAAATATGTTGGGAAACCAGGTAACAGGAACACACGTCCTTCACAACAACAGCGCCTGCAGCAGCAGTCAGGCCCGTCTCATTTATGTAGATTCACACTTTCTATACACTACACGTACTCTGCATCTTCACACTCTGTTTAAACTCAATTAATGTCCTTAAATACACACTGCACAGTCAGTCATATTCTATTGTGTATATATATTTTACATATCTTGCACACTTTGTTTACATTTGGGTTAATTTCTACAGTTATTAGTATTCTATTGGGTGTATATTTTATATAGATAAATTATATTTTTTAGGGCTGGGTAAGTTAACTCGTTATTATCGCGTTAACTTTTTAATCAATTAACGGCGTTAATTATTTGATCATGCATTAACAGCATTTCTTTTGGGGGGCGCTTTTACTTTGAAGGCGATTAATGTAGGTGCTCGCTCCCGTTTCCGTAGCCTCGCCGGACGATTTGTCGAGTTGAGCCTGACGTGAAAGCACGTATTGTTCTGTATTTTCATACTACTGAACAGAAAAAAAGAAATCAGATGTATAAACTATATATGTATGTATGTTAACTTGTTGTTGTTCTGATAACATCACTTTAAAATAAAAGCTGCAATGCACTAGTTTTTACTTCATTATTGAATTTGACCCACAATACGATTAATCGCAGAAAAATCAGGAGATTAATCAGTTCATTTTTTTTCAACTTTTCCCAGCCTTAATATTGTTTTTAAATATATATCCATCAACCCTGTTCTTATATTTTTTTGTGTGTTTAGTTTATTTAGTTTTCTCCATGTGGTGTCTGTAAAGTGTTGGGCGCTACTCTGACAACACATTTCCCCTTGTGGATTAATAAAGTCTCTCTCTCTCTCTCTCTCTCTCTCTCTCTCTCTCTCTCTCTCTCTCTCTCTCTCTCTCTCTCTCTCAGGGACCAGTGGAGCTGCTCTGGACAGCCAGAGCAGCTCCACGTGGCGGCCCCTCTACGTCAGAGAGCCACGGGTTTGGACACAGTGAGACTTACTGTGAGAGTCCTTTAGTGAAGTCCAGCAGTTTCATCCACTCAGAGTGATTTTACAATCAGTGAACAGTCCGGCTGATCTAATTTGATCGAGGGTGATGTGACCTTTTAAACTCGAGCTGTTGCAACGTGAGCCAATCAGAACGCTTATTAGCAACCAGGGCTGTTAAACAATGTGTACGCTTTGGATAAAACACGACACCGGTAGAAAGCGTAGAATGACTTGAACAGCAGCAACAATGTCAGCAGTTCATCGACAAACAATGCATTGATAATCAATAAAGTTGTTGAATTATGTGGAATAATTGATGACTTGTTTCAGCTGTGAAGTCACTTTGGATCAAATGTTATGTTCTTTCTGGTCAGTTGCTTTACTGATTACCTGTTTGAACAGCCTCTAATACAGCTGTTGTGTGTGTGTGTGTGTGTGTGTGTGTGTGTGTGTGTGTGTGTGTGTGTGTGTGTGTGTGTGTAATTACCTACCTATCCAACAGTGGACTGAAGCGTTATACATTCATCAACAGAGTACTTCATCACCATTTTATTATGCAATAAAAATCAGCTGAAGTCCTGTGTAAAACCTTGTGTTGTTTGTATTTTTCTGTTAGCTAAGTGGCTTGACGGTGTAGAGAGGTGGAGTCCAGGCTGCTGGCTGGAGCGAGGCCTGGAGGACTCACTCACACGGCGTGTGAGCCTCCTGCATCGTGTGAAGGGCTGTCACCTGAAGAGGAGCTCTACAGGTGACCCGGTGAAGAAACCAATCTTTTTTTAAAAATATACCAATTTAAATTATGTTCATGTAACAAAATACAAACAGTCAACTTTAGTTGATATCTTGAATTTGAGTTCCGGCGCTGTATTAAAGGCAAGAGAGTATTATGCATTTAAGAATCGAAAAGGTAGAGAATAGAAAAAATGAAAGGATACATTTTGAATTGAAATAGTCATCAGAAGATCTTTACTCGTTGTAGTTAGCTGTACTTACTTGGTTAAAAGTTTGTTCGTATTGATGAGGTGGTGCTCTGACTGATCAACACAGTCTTACATTATGTGTTGAATATGCCAGACTTTGCACAATCCTGCATATAGAATTCACAAGTCTTTAAACACACATGAATGTTTCAGGTCTATCTCAGTAGAAACAGTTCGCATGTGTTCATGGCTCCCAGAGCCCCGACACACTTGATGCATTGTATTTGTGATCCATCTGAGGCTGCTATGTTACCTCAGTGCTGATGTCTTTCTAACTGTGATGATTACAGCAGCCGTGTGAAGCGGGGCTCGTGTCACCGGGTCGGATCACCGGCACAAACACAACGCAGACGGCGGCTTTGGAGATCTTTGTGACTGCATTAAACATTATGGAATCAATAGTTTTAATAGGTCCTGATGCTGAATGAGTAGAGTATTGAGTTGTGTGTCGAGGTATGGATCACTGTGGTATCGATCTCTGCCGCTGGTCTCACAGCAGGAAACCTTTCCTCTCCCGGGTTCACTGTTTAGTGGTTTCTGATCCAAAGTGTTCTCAAGTGTTTTCCTTCCTCCTTCTGTTCCTATTCATCTTCCTTCATTTGTATGCACTCCCACTAATCTGCAGGATTAACTTATTCTGCATCTACCTGTATTCTTTGATTATCTCTGAAAAGCCTGAGTGCTGGGATTATCTCCCAGTGGAGTGTTTGATGTTCCCCTCTTAATGAGGCTGGCAGCAGAAAGACGCCACGCTTAAAACATTGACTTAAACGTTGATGTAACGGTGCAGCCGCATTAAAACACTTTTTACTGAGCCGTCGCATTCACACAGGGACGTCCAGTCCTGCATCCAGGTGTCCATGTCTCATCTCATCTGATGTATCCATGTCTCATCTCATGTATCTATGTCTCATCTCATGTGTCCATGTCTCATCTCATCTCATGTATCCATGTCTCATCTCATCTGATGTGTCCATGTCTCATCTCATGTATCTATGTCTCATCTGATGTGTCCATGTCTCATCTCATCTCATGTGTCCATGTCTCATCTCATGTATCTATGTCTCATCTCATGTGTCCATGTCTCATCTCATCTCATGTGTCCATGTCTCATCTCATCTCATGTGTCCATGTCTCATCTCATGTATCTATGTCTCATCTCATGTGTCCATGTCTCATCTCATCTCATGTATCCATGTCTCATCTCATCTCATGTGTCCATGTCTCATCTCATGTATCTATGTCTCATCTCATGTGTCCATGTCTCATCTCATCTCATGTGTCCATGTCTCATCTCATCTGATGTGTCCATGTCTCATCTCATCTGATGTGTCCATGTCTCATCTCATGTATCTATGTCTCATCTCATGTGTCCATGTCTCATCTCATGTGTCCATGTCTCATCTCATGTGTTCATGTCTCATCTCATCTGATGTGTCCATGTCTCATTTCATGTATCCATGTCTCATCTCATGTATCTATGTCTCATCTCATCTCATGTGTTCATGTCTCATCTCATCTCATGTGTCCATGTCTCATCTCATGTATCTATGTCTCATCTCATCTCATGTGTCCATGTCTCATCTCATGTGTCCATGTCTCATCTCATGTATCCATATCTCATCTCATGTGTCCATGTCTCATCTCATGTGTCCATGTCTCATCTCATGTGTCCATGTCTCATCTCATGTGTCCATGTAGGGTCCCACGGGGTCAAGTGGTGTTCACGCTGCGCCGCAACGCAAATAGTTTGGATCGCTTAAAGCGGGAAATCAGACACGCATTTGGAATTGCAAACGTCAGGTGAATGCAACGTGATGTATCCACACACACACACACACACACACACACACACTGCCACAGCATGCACAGAGTGGATGGGAGGATGTGTGAGGTTCATTTGGTTCATTTGAAGGAGCCCATTCGTACCGACTGCATTCATCTGTTTGTTCATGTGAAGAAAGAGTTGTGTGAAGCCGTCTGGATGTTTTTATGGAGCTCGAATTGGGTTTTAAAATTCTGAAATAAACAAGTTTAGGATATTTAAAAAATGGAACAGAATTATTAAATTAAGTTTTACATTCATTTACTGGAAAAGTGAAATTGTCAAATTTTGTCTTGACTCAAAATAAATAAACAGTTTCTGTGTGTTGTGTTTGTTGTGATTGTTGTGCGTGTGTGTGTGTGTGAGAGAGTGTGTGTGTGTGTGTGTGTGTGTGTGTGTGTTGTGTTTGTTGTGTTTTTGCAGGCGGCAGTGTGTGAACTAAGAGGTTCATGAATATTTGACTTTCCCTCATCAGGTGACAACGAGGTGCTCATCTTCCCTTCATCTCTGGGTCTTATGCAACATGTTGAAACAACAGAACACATTTTATGATGAATTGTTGGATTAATTTCCTTCTATAGAAATGAGACATTAAATCTAAAAAATCTAATTCATTAAAAAAGTTAAGAGAATAGAACTAATGTTCCCTGAAGAAGCGCAAGCCATGCTTACTTTCACACTCACACTCTCACACACACACATGCACACACACACTCACACACACACACACTCACTTATGCACACACAGATTCAATATAATTACATTATTTTTCTTTCCTTTCTTTCATTTTTCTTTTGTTGTGTATTTAATGCATTTTTTATTTTATATTTGTAATTTTTTAAAATTAAAATAATATATCCTATGTGGAGGCTTCAAATAAGCCCCGTTGGCATTTTGTCTCCTCCTGCACTGTGATATTTATTTATGTTTTACTTGTATTTTATTGTTTGAATTGTGAAAAGAAAAAAAGAAAAACTAACTAACTGATTTTAAGTGATTTGTTATCTGTGCGTATGGATGTTAAACTGAGACTAAATAAAATAAAAAAAGCAAGTGAACTAATGATTGTGAGATTATAAACGTGAACCTAAATATCTTGACTGCATCTTTTTATATTCCATGTGAACAACTTGACCGCTTCAGTTCCTCCGTGTGTTTAAACTTAAATGTTTCGGTTTCAACACAATTTTCAAGTCAAGTGAAGCAGTTTGGGATAAGAATGAACCATAAAGCAGCGTTTGCTGCAGGGTGGGGCCCAGACAAAACACAACGTGTCAGACCATGTGTTCACAAAGCTCCTCCAGAGAGACAATCTGCAAAGTGTAAAGACAAAACTAGGATTTGAATCATTTTCTCTGCAGTATGAAATGAAATCCTGAATATGATATTTCCCCCGCATCTCCAAACAAGTGCAAGATGTTTTGCACAGCGTTGAGCTGAGATCTCCTGAAGAGATGAGAGGAACTCAACCAGGGAGGCCATCGTCAGCTGATTTCCTCTAATCCACCTGATGCACAGACACAGCTCTACATGCCACTCTTTGCTCTTCATCATCATTCCTTAATTGTGATTTATGTTGTTTGTTTTGCTCTGGGGTCATGGCTTCAGGGAGAGTTACAGGGTCTGGTTCTCAACATTTTAATGATCTGCTATTCACATTATTACATTTCAAAATGATACCAGCTGCAGAGCTTCAGAGAGCCTGATGGCTTCCTCCAGCCTGAAACCAATCCAATCCGGTCCGAGCCAGCCCAGCTGCTCCGTCCGGACCGATGAGCCACGGTTCACTAACTGACCTCCAAAGGACCAGTGATGCGAGCCCGAGTGTGTGAACAGCAGGACATAAGTTAGCAGGAAGACCGCTGGACGTGCGAGTGGAGATCACCTCAAAGCTTCTGCTTCAGTCCCCGTCTTGTCTTTACAAACATGTGACTTAAAACCGGAACACAAGATGTCGTTTCATGAGAAAATGAAAAATTGATCTTACTGATGCAGGGCAGCACTTTTCTTTTTTTTTTTTTAACACTTTCCAGAAACTTTAATGCGTTTCTATAAATGCTTCTCTCATCAGATTCCTCTGCCTCGTCGAGCAGCCGTCAAATCAGCAACTTATTCCACTTTGATTACTTAAACGGAAAAACATTCTGGCAGAAAGATTCTTCTGGTCGATTCATATGTCTGTGCTTACTTACTACAGCTGGCTGCCCTTGTGGAACAACCCCACGTCTAACAAAAGCAAAGCAGCATCGGGGGCCGAGGGCCCCTCACGGCGGACTGGGTCTGGTTTTGGGGCGGTGATCGATTCTGTCATGTCCGAGCTGACGGCCGATAAAAGTGTCTGCTAATTTATCACTTTCTGCGATGCCGAGAATCAAAACACATGTTGTGAGAAAACGAGTGGCTCAGCCCTCTTCATAAAGCGCAGGAGTGACAGGAAATCCATTTCTGTCGCATGCAATTACCAGCATGCTGATTCGGGGAAAACACTCCTGCTTTATATTTCATCAAGGCCGCAGAGGAGGGAAGGTGGCGCTCAATACTGGCCTCCAGAGCAACACACACACACACACACACACACACACACACACCACTATTAAATGTATGGATATGCGTGAAATATGCTGTAAAATTGTAAAATGCTAAAAGAGACGAGAAGAAAACAAAACTTTTGTATGAGAAGACAAAAACAGGATCAGAACATTACATGTTTAATGTATTCTCATTAACATGACCACTGAGTACCACACACACACACGCACGCACACGCACACACACACACACACACGCACACACACACGCACACACACAGCCTGTTGAGTCATCAAAAGACTGCTTTCCTAACTTTGATCTCAAACACATTGTTGAATAAAATCACATGAAATTGAACAATTACATGATATGTAAATAAAGTCTAGTGTGATAACTGAGGTCAGAGTTTAAAGGCTCAGACATCTTGTGTTTCATTTGATCATCAATAACACATCGAGGACACCTTGTGAGCTAAAAGGCTTGTAGTTCTTTATTAAACAGTTATTAGCCTCATAAAAAGCTAAATGGTCCTTCAGATTGTTGGTTGAAACCTGGTTTCTGTCTGAGCATTTTGGGCCAAAGGTTAATGAAGGAACACAAAGGTCTTCTACTAAACCCTGGATAAGTGAGGAAACACATCTTCTTAATATTGAAGTCAACACTTGAAGTTAAAATGAAAATGCAACGAGACTACTTGGACACACAGGTCTCCTGGGTGAAGGTCCTGTGTGGACCTACATACTGACGAGGAGGAGGACTTGAATGAGCCAGGGTCTAAGCCTTGAAACCAGATGGACAGTCCCCCCCCCCCTGTCCTGTTGTTGGGTGTGTCTGTCTGCTTGCAGCCATCGCCCCGTACACAACCCTCCACTGGAGGTCAGTCACCCTGTTCTCAATGGGTTCGCTTGTACAGGTCCAGCCAGAGTCCTCCAGGAGAAAGAAAACATCTCAAATAGACGTCAGGTGGTCCTGTTGACATCAGAGGCTGCCAGGCCTGAATAACAGACTGATGAAAAGCTGAGAGTCATGTCAGGTCTTCTTCCTGACATGGAAAGAGGAGAAAAGAGGAGAAACTAGAGGATCATTCAGTTCATCTTCTATCTTTGTGAATCCTTGAGGTCACACTGTCTTTGTATCTGAGGCGACTTGTTGCCTTCACTCTGTGGTTTGGATAATGAAATTTCATCTTTATAGGCTCTGTCAAGCTCACGGCTTTTTTGTTTTTATGCTCTTCCTCTGAGTTTTATGACCTCATCATAGATGCGATGCTATATTTTGTCTGTTCCTGTCTCGTCTGCTACCCCGGGAGATTACTTGCTGTTGATGTGTCTATGAATTGTCTATAAACAATTGATAATTCTTTGGTTGTGTCTGTTATTAAGTAGTTAAGTGTAGCTGGAGGTTTAATGAGTGTGTTCCGTAAGGCCCATCATGGGCGGGCGTCGTGCCACACTAATGGAAGCTCTTTCAGACGGCTTCGCTGTGTGAACATGGACCACGAGCTGCTTCATCCACCGCGATCAGCTGTTAAACTAAACAGCTTGCATAGGCACCAATTCCACGGTCACTATGCTATTTGAACAAAAACGGTTTAATAGTATGAACCATATGAAAAAAACTGATTTGTAAAACCAGACCGTGACACAGTATAAACAAGTAGTAATATCAGTGGTGGAAGAAGTACTCAGATACTTTGTGTTTTACAGATGAGTCAAATCTTATTGGATGTCATTTTGCAACATTTAGCATCACTTTCCTCCAGAGCTTTTCCCCGTTTAATGCGCTCCACCTCAACTATGTTTTCCTTGTGTCTTTCACCTTTGCTGTCCAGTTTTTCTCCAGAGGCCACACACTGACAGACTGTCGCTTGTTTTCACTTTGATTTACGCATTTCATTTTGCATTTTTAACACTTGTTTGACACTTGGGGCCAATCAGCTGGTCAAGAAACCAGGAAATGACCCAGTTCACTGGATGGCCAGTCTGGACCTGAATTACCAGCAGAATCTACAACTCCCATCTGCTTCATGGAGAGTTTCAGCTGAAGCAGGCAGCTGTTGTGAGTAAAACAAGTCAGAACAAAACGCCTCCATGCTTAGCACCCAACTGTTTTCTACTAAAGTCCTCATCATGAAACTAAACTGCTTTCTCAACCACGACTTGAGGCAAACATATTTTCTCCCAGATTGTGCTCTCTCTTTAAGGACCTGGTTAACATTGTAACTTGAACTAATCACAACATGCAACACAACAGTTTGTTAAGGTCGAGTGGGTTAAAATTACGACATTTGTACCATTATTCAGATTCAGAATGAAACTTGAGAACAAGTCACCGGTGACTTTTGGCTCAACACTGGACCCAGCAGCCTCCTGGGTCAAAGCCCTGTTAGTTTGACCAATTCATCCTGTCGGACTCTGGTTAATGCTAGAAAATATGCTTCCTTCTAAATGTAATAATTCTGAGACCTGGCTGTTGCACCAAACAGTCAAAGTTAGAAACTAAAATACAACAATTTTGCATCTAAAAGGACAGGCATGTCCTGCAGGTAGAGACCAAAAGCAGAGCTAAAAGAGCGTATTACCATAACATTTACAACGTTCTTTGCAACATTTGACATGCAGAACACTTGACTTACTTGGTGGTACTAAAGAGCACATTAAGCCAATGCATCATGTCACGCTCACATAATGTTCAAAATCATTATCTACAATGTTGCACGCTGTTTACATGCAATATTTATAGTATGCACATTTTTAACTTAAATATACAAGCTGGAAACAGGTTTATTCAGCTTCATCTGATGTAAACATATATCAATAAAATATGACTCCATTAAACTTTAATGGATATTTTACAGTGTATGTTTAGAAATGCATGATTACCCTGTCAGGATTTACTATAGCTTCATCTGGAGGTTTAATAGTGAAGACTCGTGCTGCTTGCCTGAGGCCACTCCAATGAATCTTTTTAATAGTTGAAATCTCCTCCAAGCTCTCCGGCGAGCGGTTCCTGTGCACCCTGTACGGCTTTGTCTAACCTCCTAATATAGTGTCTGATACTGTTAGAGTTTACTGCATGAACCAGGTTGACAGTTATTTGGAGGATGAGACATTTTCCTCTGCCGTGTCATCCAGCATCCATTGTTTAACCCCCGCCAACAGTGCAGTGAGGACATGACTCTCACGGGTGACGCGGCTGCATTCATTAGCACTGCTGGAACTGCAGCCCGTGCAGTCTGGCTCCACGCTACCATGATGCATCCATTTGTCATCTTCAAGATCTTTTCCGCATTTTAATGTCACACAGAAAAGAAAACTATGCCGCTACTCTTTTTCCTTTCTGTCATTCTCTCACATGTTTGAATCGGAAGTGTCGGTCATGTGACAGCTAATTATATCAACATCATACTAAAGTAGGGAAAACCTTTGGAACTGATGCCAAACACCGATGTTTGTGTAAAATGATTTTACCATCAGTATTTTAACATTTTATTTCATTGGAAGGAATTGAAACCACTTGAGAGGCCGTTCAGAGGGAAGTATTGAGACCACCAAATCGCTCCTCCTATCCATTCGATGTTTGTCCAGCAACCCAGGGGCATCTAGAGAGAGTTTGCTGACGTAAACGTGTCTAAGTTCACAGCAGCATCGTGGCGCACTCAGTGAATTACTGTTTTTTTTACTTCATTTAGTGTTCCATTTAGTGTCTGTGATGTGAAACCTGACACCGTCGCTCCATACAGTTGATTTGTACTTCTTCTGTGTTCCAGCGGGTTCTTGAAACATCTCAAATGAGCTTTTCAGAGACATTTTCCATCAGGATTCTGGTTGTTAATCTAAAGAGTTACTTACAACCAGCGTGTCTCTTTGTTCCTGGCGCTGATATAAGTGATGAAGGTCCTCTGTAGACGCGAGTGAAGCTCAGAGACTTGAATACTAACAGTGGTTTGCGACGGGCGTCCCTGTTTTCCCAAACAGATGCACCGAGACACGTTTAGTCGAAACGGATGTCAGTCAAGCGCAGGTGGTACATGCTCACAATCTGACAACAGAAGTGAAAACACATGTTTGGGGTTCTCAGGGATTTAATCCTGTCCCCAAAACTCTGATTTTATGATTGTTTCTAAAGCCACCAAAAAATACAATAAGAGAGCATCTTCCCTGTGACGAGGTGACTCAGATTCATTGATCTGGAACCGTCCGGGTACTTGATGGCCTGCGAGGTCATTTGAAGGTAGCGCAGGTTTATTTTTGAACAATAAGTTCCAAATTGCATCTTAAATGCTTCCTGTGAAAAGATCTATTGAGTTAAATCCCTGTATGTTACCTGCATCGGGCACAGACGTGTTAATTCCAATTTGTTGATTACTTTCCCATCAACCTCAGCTGTTCTTTGTGTTGAGTGCTAATTGGCAAATATTAGCATACTAAGAGGCGATAAAAAAACAATGTCAGTTGGCAGTCCAGGGGAGGAGACTGAAAGGATGGTGCAGGTCTGATTTACAGACTCCTGAGTCGAGCCGACTGTACTGCATCTCTAACAAGAGCTCAGCTTCCTGATCACAGCCAACCAGCTAAGACAATAAATAAATCGGTAAAAAGACATTTATCTTCCGGTTGAGCCCCAGCCATGTTTCTCAAAAATTCCCAATGGTTTTGCATCCTCATACTAAAGAATATCTCCTCAACCACAAGGGCCATTTGAATAATTTCAAAAGGTATAATATACATAAAACACTTAATAGTAGTTCAGTAAGTAGTACTTAATAATAGTTAAGAGGTTCCTATAGCAGTATGTGTGTTAATGGTTTATTGCACAGGAAACAAAAAAAACCTTGGAAAAAAATAAAGACTTCTAGGATGTATGTTCTATTTTTAATTATGCATATTTTTTCTACTGTAAAATAAAACTATATGTTCACAGTATCTCTGCAAAAGACTTTAATTCAGGGAAGTTAAATATTTTTGATAATTAATTTAGTGCAGATTTCGTGTACCGTAGGTTTAGGTCGGCTGTAAGCAAAAATGCCCTAACTTTCTTCCTGGACCTCAAACGCCTCTGGTTCCACAACACAGGGGCTCTGATCAAGATGCACCAACACATACCAAGCAAGGCCATGTAGAATATTGTTTCATCCATATTTCAGTTTTTTGGGCTGGAATGTCTTGATATCTTGCTGAGGTCGTAAACTTTCCAGGAAAGGTCCGCCAAACATGTGGCATCAAGCTAGGGATATGAAAACGTATACTTTCATAACTTTGGGAGCTCTTTCGAGTTACTTTCGAGTTCTCTCGAGTCATATTTATGGTTGAATTGTGTTCTAAACATGTAAAATGCGTTTGTAAGGCCAAGCTGTGCAGTCTTTGCTGTCACATGGCTTTGCTATCGATTCATGGGAGTTCGAGGACTTAGAGAGTGAGGAAGAGCTCCTGATGAAGAATTTAGCCCTTCATCAATGAATGTGAGCAAGGTTCCCGTCTTCCCATCACACAGATCTGATGTTTTCATCTGCTGTGATTTATCCTCAGTGGAGCGGAGGATTCAGTCATGTTTAAGTCACACGCTTCATGTTCTTCATGCTCAGTGCTGAGTCTGTTTCTGTTGCCCTTTGTCGCCATATTTCAACTGTTTCGCGAAGGTGGACTAAAGTGGAGTTATTGGTAGCATGTCAGAATGATAACGTTAGCATTTAGCCTAAAAACTATGGAAGTATATTGTAGAACTGGACACAGCGCTGACGCTCAGCATTGCCTCCAGTATTTTGTTCCACCTGATATTGCAACTAACTCCACTGTGGCCCAAAAGTGTTTTTCAAGAGACGTCTGAAAAACTCTTGACAGGGCAACCAACTCCAGCTATAATAATTGTCAATTATCTTTGTATTAAGCCAGAGGGTTTTTATTTTTGTGCAACAGAAAAGTCATATGCATTAATACAACATAAGGATGAGGTCTGAGGAAGAAAAAGCTCTACGGATGTGAAAAAATGAAAGGAAAAAAACAGAAAATAATGAATGACACAATGGGAAGCTGTATTTTTCACACCTCCACGGCCAAGGGCTTGTTTTTAGTCTCTTAATCGTAGGTGTGTTTTGGATGTAACATGAATCAAACCAATAACAGTATCAGCTCCTATTCTCCTTAAACAGCAGGTGTTTCTGCACCTATCATCATATTGCAGTTTAAATGGTTTTATTCAATTTAAATGTATTTAAGCTGAAGATTTTGTGTTGATTCAAGATACTTTACTTTGCCAAAAGAAAGTAAAAGAGAAACAAAGGAAGAAAAACAAAAGACTGCAAGTCCCAGCATGCACCGCCAGTTGCGTTTTGTGTTTGAAGGCGTTCAACTTGATGGAGCAACCAGCCAACAATTGATAAATTAAAAAAACAATAAAGCTTGAGCTGTGTTGGAAACGAGTTGTCCCGTTCGTGCTTTGGACCAAACGTACCAGCCGTTTCCATTCCTACATTTTTACCAGAAATGATTCATGGAGAGTGGAAATAGAGTTTAAAGCTCCTCTTACTCTGGCTGGGATGTCTACCACTCTGAGCAGCACAATACACATCGATTATTATCTAAAAAGCTTTAAAAGCAGCATAAAAGAACCGGTGATGCAAAACTGAAATGTATCAAACAATTGTTGAATTTATTTTAAACTTCTGTTTTTAAATACATTTAAGGTTAAAATGAAGTCTGTAGCTGAAACTATGCAGATGCAGAATAATGTCAAAGTGCAGTAGAATCAGAAGCGTTTGAAAAAAGGATTTTTTAAAAAAAATTAAACAATAAGAAAGGTAGAAACAAGAAAATATGGCATCAATGTCAATAAAATCTGCTGCTGACTCAGTACGTCAGCCCAGCCGCTCTGAGTCACGGCCACGCCTTCTCCTTGTTCTGCCAGACCATCCAGCTCGCCCCCTTCTGTCGCAAAGCTTTTAGCCTGTTACATTGTTGCTGAATCAGCGTTCACACAATGTGTTTAACCTGATATTTATATGCAACTGTGCAATTCCATAATAATCAATAATGTTGACTTAAAAAGTTACTGTTTGCGCCATCCACCATGGAAATAACCACTAAACAGTAAAATCCACAGTGTTAAATATGCAGTGTCAAAGTCCAGTGACTGTTTCAGAGTTATTTCAACAGCAGCTCGAGTAAGATGCCGCCTCGTGTTGGTGTTAATTTACAGAGTTAAATCAGGTGGTGTTAGAAATACTCTGGAAAGCCCCTCCCCCTTTGTCACCCCATTTCTGGGTGCTGAAAAAGCTCTGGGGGCGGGGTTGTTTGGGTGAGTTAACGCAACGCACTCCTGACTGAGTTATCTACACCTACGGTTATTTCGCAATTTTCTTTTTTACTTACATCCTGTGAGATCCTGTCCGATGGAGTTTGATAGGACGACCCAGCATGCAGTTCAGCGGTGTAACTTTATGAATGTGAAACCCTGAATTAAGTTCTTATCCCTGTTGTGTATTCAGACTTTCATGTGTAGGAAGACAACACTATGAGTGTTAGATTTTAATACTATGATAGAGTTAAAATATTAACGCTATCCAAAGTTTAAATTTAACTCTGAACCCGAGTGGATTATATAAACACTGGCTTAGTGTTGATTTTAACACTATGGGAGCTAATTTCACACTTCTGATTTTGCTGTGTAGTTCAGCTTTATACTTGTTGTGTAAATTCCACAAACGTGGGAACATCAAACTTCACGGTGTCTGGGTTCATAATATTATCCGCAGTCCCACAACAGCGTCTGAATGAAGCCGCTATCGGCGCTCCTCCAGGTGGATTCAGCAACAGCAGGATGGAGGTGATGACGGGAGGAGCCTCTCAGCACTGATTGGCTTACGTCACATAAAATAAATGTACGCCACAGTATTTGCGCCGCGTCATTTGCCGCCCGGTGGAACTTCACGTCTGAGCATTGACTTTGCGTGTAATCTACTCGCGGTTCACATTTTGTTACGCTTTTGGTGTGAACGCAGCATGAAGACCAGTTTGTTGGTCAGTGACACGATGACTTTCTGTTGCCTTTAAAACACACTGGACCTCAACCCGTTCCAGGACCAAGATGCACGGCTGGAAACAAGTACATCCACACCGTGTGCGCTGGGTGAGAAAATAAACACTACGTCCGTCGGAAAGTTCCTTTTTAGATGGTGCTCATTATTGAATATTTTTAAAAACACTTGTTTTCTCATTGAGACGGATCACAGTAAAACTCTTATTCCCCAACCTCTCCAACTTCACTTTTTCAAAAGCGACTTCCTCCACTGGCACTGATCACTGGTTGGTGGACATAAATTGTGTCTGGCTGAATCTTCTGACTGGGCTAGTACTTTGTAATTTCTCTAAAGAATGCTGACGACATTAAGAAACTGGACAGGAGGAAATTAGATGACATTAATTAAAAGATTTTTTTTTCCTTTTTTTGTATAATGCAAAAGTTTTAGTCTGCAGTTGTAGAGGTGCCAGCCCTATGATTTACCTGATCGAGTGTGTGTGTGTGTGTGTGTGTGTGTGTGTGTGTGTGTGTGTGTGTGTATGTAATCGACCAACACTTGGGCGTCTGGCTGGTTCATCCTGCAGAGATGGCACGGAGAAGACAGAGCCAGAATTAGAACACTACCATCCGTGTTCTTGTAGGTGTGTGTGTGTGTGTGTGTGTGTGTGTGTGTGTGTGTGTGTGTGTGTGTGTGTGTGTGTGTGTAAAATGTGCTTGTGGAGACGGTGAATGTGTGCACGCATTGGTGTTTAAGTGCTTTTGTCTGTGTTGTAAAGCGGAGGTGCCGGCTCTCTGAATCGTTTTAAATAGGGAACTCTGTCTTAATCAATAATTAACACGCTCTTTGTTTTCCAGCTTTTGTCAAATGTAATAAAATGAAAACTTTATGAGGGTTTCACGCATGAGAAGCTCACTAATAATAAATAAGTTGAATGCAAACGTCATATTGCCTGCTGTTGGACCTCGTCTAGGAGAAGACGCTTGTGAGTTGCACAAGGTGAAGCTGACTGTCTTCACGTTGAGTCTTTTCTCTTCTGGAGTTTTGATTTTTCTGTCAGCCCAAGACTAGATTTTTTGATAAAGACGGATAAAGTATTCGCCACCTCCCGAAAGCTGCATTCATATTTCACATTGACGATGGTTACACTCACAAAAGGCAGAAAGAGGCTTGTCTCTAATGAACCACAAGTACGCTGTCTACATAGTAACAATGACCACACAGACAAAGTTAACATAGTGAAACTCTTTGCAGCTAAAGAGCAGATATTTCCCTCAGGAGTTGATGTTCAATCAAGAGCGAGACGGAGTGTTAATGGTAGACGTGCGTCAGGCAGACGAGGCCTGGCCTGCATGCTAAAATGAATTGATATCAATGTTGCTCTGCATCTGCTGGGTGTGTTTAAAGGCAACGCTTCGCTACAACGTAAAATTACACTTCCAAGTGGCCGTAACATTTTTAAGCAATTTTGCAAAAACTAACCCAAAGGTTTGTTTGTATTCCTGAGCATTTTCTTTTTGGAGGCACAAATGTATTTTTAATTGTTTCTAACGTTTACTTGTCACTTGATTATACTGCTCTGGGGATTATTCCTGACAATTCAGGGCCCTTATTCTGCTCACACTCTGGTGGACAAGACTGGATTGATCTCTTTTCAACGTGTCGCTCTCGAACACAGAAGATGATTTGAATTGGATGAAATAAAACCCACAAAGTGAAATCACAGGAGAGCTCTTTTCTTTGTCCCAGAGAGGTTCACGGCGTTCCTTCACCAAATAAAGTGACAGGACGCGTGGAACTTATTTTTGGAATAAAGAATCTTAATCTGATTACTGATCAGCTGGATCACGAGCCGAGGAGGCCCGGCTCTCATCTGGTGCATCCCAAGTCTCTGAATGGCATCCCCGTTTCCATCACTGGCGTCCCTTCCTTGCGTCTTAGTCCCGCCCACCAGGGATGCACGGAGAGACCAAGGAAACCAAGCGAGGAGAGAAGATGTGAGGAAACATGTTTTAAGAGACATGAGACGTCCTTTCCTCTGAAGCACCATCGGTTTCTGATGACTGCAGCCGACTGACAGCTGATCACAGCTGATCAGCTGTGTGTCGCTTTAACAGCTGACAGAGTGTGTGTTGTAAACCTGATCAGAGTGACGGAGTTGTTTTTAGCGACCAGTCCAATAAAAATGCACTCACAATATTGATACATCTGTCAGGGTGGAAAAGAAGAAAGAAAACAATAACACAAAGACACGATTATGAAGTATTTGTACTCTGTGAAACACAGACGTATTCAGGGATAAAATATGTTCCTGGTCAACGTAATTGAAAATGCGTATTAGTTCTGGGGGAACGTCGTGTTTTAGGTAACAGGGTTGTGTCTGAAGTCTGAAGCTGTGGCTCCTGGCTCTGCACTCGTACAATGTAAGCCGCGAGTAAAAGAGCATCGTGATGTTTGACTGAAAACGGCCATCATGACGAGAAATGATCAATTTCCCGGATTCGAAACTGAATTCCAGCGTGGCAGGTTTCCTAATGTCAGTGCTTCATCAGTCCAGCGTTGCGGGTTGACCTGAAGGCTCTCATGACATCACCACACGCATCCAGGACGCTACCACCTGGAGCTTCTCTCACACTGCTGTCCTCCTCTTTTAAATACACTTTGAAGATGCTTCGCAGGATGACTTAAAAATCCATTTCCCACTTCACGTCCTTGTTTGCGGTCCATACATCTTGCCAGGATTCCTGTGTTTTGTGTATTGATTTGCTGCCTGCTGGTATGCTCCGGGCCGGAGGAGACCTCGAGAGGAGGGGAGGCCGGTAATGGAGTCGTCTCCCCGTCGTCTGAGCGGGACAGGAAGCAGCTGCGACTCCCATCCGACCTTTACCTCCTCCACAAAAACCAGAAACGACGGGCGTCCTCCAGGCATACAAAAGAAATGAACTGGATAAGGGACGCGTAGTTCTCTGCCCCCACCCAGGACAACAACAGCAAGAAGAGGAAGAAGAAGAAGAAGAAGAACCTAGGGGTGGGGGATGAACTTCCTGCTCAGGTTCAACCCGCCTCAAGTGCTGCTGATCCAGTGCTACACAGAGTTCTTCTGTTCACTTAGTGGCCGATCACATCAGACTCGACTTTTAGAACTGAAAAACAACCCGGTGCCTGTAGAGCGATTCAAGCAGACGTCGTGCTCTTGCCTTTGCTGTGTTGTGGGATGAAGGAGAGGAAAAAGCCCCAAAAAAGGAACGAGCACAGTGAATTTCACCCTATTCCATGAATGGTGTCTGGACGACGATGCTTTCAGTACTTTGGGCTGAGCAGAAGTCAGCTGGAGCGTCTTCTGAGCAGTAGAGTCGTGTTTCCCTTTAGAGTTGTAAAGCTCTTCGTAATTAAATACCGCTAATATTAGCGCCTCGTCGGAGGCCATTTTCTTTTGAATTCCCCGCCCCTTGCTTGATCCGATTGGCTGCTTTGGCCGAGTGTGACAGTGATGAGCTGTGCGACTCCGTGTCTTTAACTTTTAAGCGCGCCTAAAAAACGTGACGCCTGAACCCCGTACCAGAGGATCACAAGGGTTTTGCTAGCGACGCGTTTAGAGAGTCGCTTCTGGTGTGACCGGCCTGCTAAAGGGGCACCGCACCAATGTTTACTAGTCATGCTAAGTTCACGACCCAGCCTGCATGAACCATTTTATGACATCTTCTTTTGCTCTGGAGGAGTTTTGTCAAGTCCAAAATGAGAAGTCTCATCTGATCTGGCTTTAGCACTGGAGACCAGAGTTTGTCGGGTTAATTAACTATTTATTTGGATACCATAACTAATCACCTAATAACATTTAGTCGGTGAGATAATCCTCTTCTGTAAGTAGCGTAACTTCATTATTTTCCATGACTAATGGATTAACTCTCTACCAAATATGTAAATAAGGACAAGAGAGAAGAAATATCAATATGATTTTATTCAAACTTAAGGCCGGAGGAGTGGGGAGCCAGATGAGAAGTCGATGTTGATGTTACCTCCCGACATCAGAGGGGATGTGTAGGTAGAGTTTGTCGTGGGAATACATGCCGGTGTGCAAGAACAGAAGTGAAACTGTCTCAGCATCCGTGTGCTATTCATACTGCACATGTTTCCAAAGCCGAGAGGCACAACTCACACTCCAGTGGGACGTCGTTCCACTTCCCTGCTTTACATATCATCTCCACCCAGTGAATGCATTTTGTCATCGTAACGCGGGTAAATAACCATTTAAATCAGCGTTCATGTCCCTCGGGAAACTCAAAGACGTTGATGTTTTGTCCCCGGAGTCGTTGGTGTCGTTCGTCATGTGTTGTGTTCCTGCCGGGGACTCCAGTCAATGAATCCCACGACCTGACTCCACAAAATCAAACCTGACTATCGTGTGACGTTGAGCAGCCAATCGCAGCGCTCGAGCAGGATGGACCGGTGCGTTTATCAGACCCGCAGACAACGGACCGGTCATATTCATTTGTAAATACTTTGTGTGGTTAACACAAAAGACAGCAGCATGCACTAAGTTTGGTTATTAATGAGTGTACTGTGTCACATGAAGGACACGGTACACTTCACATTATACTTTGTGAAGTTCTGCATAATGACTTGTTGAAGAAACAGGATTGAGTTTGACTTGAACTTGACACAAGACGTCGTACCCATTTACTCACTACATGAGGCTTTCAGGACAATGGCTTCTTCCGGCCCTGGCTATCGAGTTGCATTACAGGAAATGCAGAAGGGAAAGTCTTTGGAGCGTGATCCCTTCTCTGCTGCTTCAACGTTGTTCAGAACTCGTTCTGAGTAAATGTCGTCATCAACGTTACGGAAAGGGCAAGTTCATTATTCATTTATTTTTCTATATATCCAGTGTGCTCGGCCTCGATTGTTCCACAGAGCTCCTCAAAGCTTTCAATAATTTTGAGCTGAAAGTGTCTCTGCAGTCTCAACCGTGACGGTGAAAACCAGCAGGACGGTTGTGCACACCTCATGAGCATGTGAGCCAGACCCAGCACGCTTCTGTTGGTCACACAACACGGGATGTGTTTGATTTACATCACTAAGCACGCTCAGTGGGAGATGCATGAAGTCAGTGATTGATTAAGTCGATGCCTTCTTGACCTACGCCCGGGTTACACCAGCTTTAACCAGCTTGATCTCACTAGGATCCATGAAAGGACCATGACCTGTTCAAAGCGCATTACAGAACTGTTTTTCAACCTTTATTGAGCCGTGGCACATTTCTACAATAACACCAACAACCAAAAACATTACAAAAGTCACATTGTAGCATAACACGATGACAATTTAAGTCTCTTAATTGGTTGACACTTACTCAGTGTGAAAGCTGGGCCTGTTTGGATGAACACAGCTGATATCCTGGCAGGAATGGAAGAAAGCTCTTCTTCGACTGCTCTCAGTCTCTCTCTGTTTTTGTTTTTATAGCAGCCAAGCTTGAAAAGCTCATCTCACACAGATATGTCGTGGAAAATGGGAGCAATGTGGAAATTGCTCTGTTTGCAATAACAGGGAACTCCTTGACAACTGTCAACCAAAACCTGTCCAAAGGAAGATCAGCAAAGCTCACGGTCTTGTCTCAGTTCAGTTACTTCCTCGTGCTCGTGTAAAGTCAGGTTTTTCCCAAAGCTGTTGCTGAGTTCTGGGTCCTGAACCCAGTCAAGGCCTTCAGTGGAGGTTGAGGGGAAATAAAATGACAACTTCTCTCAAGAGATTTTAAGTGTTTTCCTATTATCTCACACAGTGCAGCAGTGTTGACACCTCCTTGCCTTTTCTTGGTGAGGGGGAACGTGTCCAGATTGGCACTTTCAACATGTTGTTGGTAAAGGTGCACTTTCCAACGGAATCCATTTATTTTGTCTGCGCTCGTGAGCAGGTTTTCATGTCGGCTTTGCATCCGTGTGTGGAGTTCATTTAGGTGCTGAAATATATCTGCCAGCTTTGCACACCACTCCTCACTGGCGAGCAGCTTTGCATCATCAGACCTGTCGTCAGTTAAAAACACTCTCAGTTCCTCCCGCAGCTCAAAAACTGTGCAAAAAACTGTGCGTAACCAGAACATCTGGGCGTCTCTCTCTCACTCCGCTCACGAAGCCTTTAACCGTGGCTGCTGCTCCATCGGTGCAGACAAGCTGGCGGGTGTTTGGTCTGGAGATGGTCTCCGGCTTGCTTGGGACCATGGCGCTAGTTATTAGCTAGTTTTTCCCAACATACCAAGCACAGTGGATCGGTTCAGTCGGATCTCCGGTGAAAGTTAATCCAAACGAAAGGTAACTTTCACTATATTGCCTCAAACTCACACTTTTTATTTTTTCTCATGAGCTTTGTCCTGGGCTTTTCTTCTGGGTTAAACAGTTGCTCATGGTCCAAGTCAGAGTTTGCTTTTTAACTGCTGAAGTATTTCTCCATCGCCGTTCTTCACCACGACCTCTCCCGCGAATCATGTAATTCTACTATCTTAAATTAACAAGGTAATTACTGCGCTACCTACTGCCCCCCACTGGCATGGAAGAGTATGTAAGTGTAAGTACTCTGCAGCCACTCAGACGACAACACTCGGCACAGACGCTCAACAATGGCAAATTATTTGCGGCATCTAAATAATATCTTTTGGGACCATTAAGTGAAATTGGACATTTTCCCACGGCGCACCTGACGATCTCTCTCGGCACAGTGGTGGAAAATCACTGCATTACAGGGTGGTGGCTCAAGCTGTGGTAACACACAGTAACAATGCCACTTGGAAGTCAGATGGGGTCGTTTTTCCAGGGCACACAAACAGAAAGACCTTAAATCATAGCGTGCACATGGATGTTGCAGTGGTGGATGTCTGGGTCCAACAGGAGGCTTTAACCAAGACGCTGGAGTGCTCTTTTTTATTTTTTATTAGGTAGTACATAAATAACAAACTGTGTTCCATTAATACAAACTGATCTGTTAGAAAACTTGTTATTTAACACCAGTTGTGAAATCATTAATCAGGACATTTATTCTTTGCAAAAAAAGGACCGGAGTCAGTGACACGATGTGATGAACACATTTTATATCCAAGTCCGCTCACTCGGAGAGTTACCTCTTGAATACATAAAACACGATCAACAGAAGCCCTCTTGACGCCTTGCACTCATGGTTAACCTTCCTCCCGGCGTCCAATAGATATGTTTTAAGCCATAAGAACAATAATGTGCACTGTCTTCAGCCAGGAACATACAGATCATCCCCACAGTTTCTTTGAGTCGGGGAGAGTTCACCTGCACGTCACAGCCCATGAAACTGCAAATATTACAGAAAATAAGTTTTTCTCCAAGAGATCTTTATAACTCATGAAAGAAATAACGTAACACATTTATTTGAACGCACACAACAATGTTTTCTGACCTAAACCGAAGATTAAATTGTTAAACTTGTCAACCTCATTTGAACAAATAAACAAACAAAAGTTTTTTGTCACTGAATCTGATGTTAAATTGATGAATTAAAAACATTGTTGTGCTTGCTGCTGATCTGGAACTTTCCGTTTGTTCTATTCAGTTTTTGATGGTTTTAGGGATTTTTCCCATTGCACTTTATGTGACTTGAAAAGTAGTGAAGCACAATGTGTAACAATAAAATTCTGGGTTTTCAAAAACACTCAAAAGCTGTAAGTAAGCAGCACGTAATGAAACTATCTAATATAACCTGTGTAACTTACTTTAATTGTGTTTAAACGACAGGTCTCTCACAAGGGTTACATATTGTAGCAATTAAATGAAGTTAATGTGGTGGCGGAGATAATTAAGGTGCCGTTTTGAAAGCTTTTTTGTCAGATAATGAGGCGCTGGCGGCTTGGTGGAGAAAGCCTCCAACCTCACCGTTACTGCGTCATTGAGTCCAAATCAACAACCAGTCACAATTTGTTATAACAAAACAATCCAACAAAACGGCGACACTGAAACTCTGCAAACACAAAAGACATCACCGGCGCAACGGACAGGAGCTGTGCGATGAGAAAATAAGCTAATAAGGAAAGAAAATGATAAAACATGGAGTGTATTTGTGAAAAACAATTACATTGTAATTATAAAAATAAAAATATCTATATTTTTTTTCATTATAAAATAGCTATGACTGATTGTGTTTTGTTTGATTGTGTCCAACAGAAAAAGGCTTCGCCACTGCCTGATGGGCAGCTGGAACCTTAGCTCCTCCCATCAGTGTATGATTGGGCGAATGATTACGTGAAAAAGCTTCACTGAATAGAAATCAAAACCATGACACAGAATCTTTGTAAACCGAATACTCGGCGCTTTTCTAATCCTCCGACCGCTCAGTGTTTTTGGTTTTATTTTGAATGACCCTGCCTCTTGTTTCCTGTGTTCACTTCCTGACGTGGTGGCGGTGTGCCCTGCCTCTGATGGACCTCCTGTCTCAGCGTTGGTTCGGTATGCTCCCCGCTGTGTCTACTGCTCCGTTAGTTTTGTTTGTTTTGGACAGCTTAGTTTATTCTGCTCTGTTAGCTTTGTTTGTTTTGGACATCTTGGTTTATAAAAAATTCACCTCGCATCATCCCTCTGTTTCCCTGCGTCTCTCTGCATTTGGGTCCATCCCCTGGCTCAGTTCTGGCCCCTGTGCTCTACCATGTGATGGAACAAACCAACCTTACAATAACGAGGAGGGAGGTGAAGGAGGTGAAGGAGGCTGCGTTAAGGTTGGCACGCAGGGACGTGTCCTCTGAGCCATGGCTGAGAAACTCCTTACCAGCTTGAGTTAAGGGGTTTCTTGGCACCCCTGACTCTCAGTTTGTTAGTCACCAGCCTGCCGCAGTCCCAGACACGGTCCTGTGAACTCTGCAAGCTTTTCGAGGGCTCTTCTGGGAAACTGGGACCCACAGGAAGCAGGACACAGTATCACCTCAAGCTCAAAGATAACAGGTGGGGCTGAAGAGCCGTATGCGGCTCTGGAGGTGGAATACAGTCAATAGAAAGGTTACAAAACAAAATGTTGCTCCATTGAAGGTTCTGTGGAGCAAAGTGGCCTCCAGAATACCCAAATGGCAGACGTTTGGAACAACCAGGGCGTTGGTAGGAGGAGTGACTGGTCACTCTGACGGAGCTCCAGGGATCCAGTGAAGATGGGAGTCACAGAAGGATAACCATCACTGCAACACTCCATCTCAGGTCCAGATGGACTCTCAACAACCGCTGGATGGGTTGTTGCGAGAGGGCCGCCTCTCTCGCTGCCCTGAAACTCTGGAACTATCCGTGCCCGCCATCTGATTCATCCCCCACTATTGAGTTCTTCAAGAGCCATCTTAATAAATGCTTTCACTTCTGGGCTTTTATCTCTTGCTAATTTCATGAGCTCAGATATTTCCCCTGATGTCTGTGTTGTCACGTGGTGTTTATCATCACGCCGATATTCATACCGGTTCCTTCTTGGTTGTCTGCAGTATGTGTGCTGTAAAAACCGTTGGATCTTTGTGTAGAGAGTCTATAAATAACATGATCTGAAATCTGGTACACTTTTCTTTGTCTTCCTTTCGTGCCATCATGTTTTTTTGGGGGATGAAATATGAGAACAATTATTGGATGTATTGCCTTGAAAGTCAATACACACATAAATGTCCAGCTCAAGATGAATTGTAACCACTTTCAAGGTTCCCTGACTTTTAATCTAGAGCCATCATGTCAAAAATGATGTTGTTGGTATTGTTTATGAACAATAACCCAGACAACTAATTACGTTCAAATCAGCCTCCGCTTCATACAACGGCTTGTATGACATTTTAAGAAAAGTTATTGTGATATTTCCGTACATTTTCCTACAACTTTCCAGCAACATGAGCGATCATCAGGGCGCCTGTGCAGGACCCCGTGATGTTTAGGCAACACACTATTGTGAATCACATGATCATAGATAATGATAACAGTAGCTGTGTCCTAACGGGGCTTCATGTGTCGCCTCACAACGGCGCGGTTAACACGGTACCTGCCGACCACCAGGGAGATAAATGCTCAGTTCTTTGAAGGGTTCCAGTCTGTCTGCTTTACATGTAAACTGCACATGTGCTCACACATGGACAGCCATTTTAATGATGGATACAAATTGCCTGTGTCGGTATTCATATTAAAATGTGGGCAGCACCAGACAGCTATCATTAAATAGAGTAGAAAATGTGTGAGATCCATCAAATGCCTTTGCTGCGGTTCCTTAATCAACACTGTGGAACCTTGTTACTTCATAGCCTTCATTCTGGAGAGTGGGAGGGACGGCGAGCGCACCCTTTATTCGTGCAATAATTCGGGTCCTTATTAGGCTAACTGAGTGGTTCACTTAGCGCTCGGTTTGCATTTCCTATCTTCGCTCTTGCTCTGGTTCTCCAGGTGTCTCCAGGATGATTACCATGTGAGTGATTTCTCCACTCGCTGCCATCTGGGTAGGAGGACCGCAGTGCACAGCCACCGGGCCGCCCGGCCGTCTGCAGCATCGCACTGCAAACGCGTGCATGAGCGCCTGCAACGCAGACGTGGAGAGCAGCTGGGAGCCACACACCAGAAACAACAACGGGCACGTTGAATGCAGTGTTTGGATACTATCAGCCGTTCAAGACACACTTTCAGTCACCTTTGTGTTTGTTTGTTTTTCAAAGCGAGTCGTGAACATAGGACGCTTCTAGGCCATGAATTAACGTTCATAACCAGCATATACGCTCTTAATAAAGGGCTTATTATGCGTTCATACACAAGTGTATTCATACTCTTTAGTTGGAATTCAAATAAAGAGTAAAAGCTCTGGTTTTAAAAGAATAACTACATACTCTCTGGATTTGTGGGTATGAAATGAATAGGGATGAAAATATGTTGAATCACTTGAAAATATCGTCAATACTATTTGATGTGATATTTTATCACATTTATTTCGATCACATCGATCAATATTTTAATGAGTGTATTTATTTTATTTACTTGTCTTCTTGCGTAACCTTTTTTAATTTGTCATAATCCATCATAAGCTGCAGCATTGCTATGGGCGTGCAGTCATTTTACTGAAGCGATTGTGTTGTGGCATTGATCACATCCTGACGTGTCCACAGAGACGCTGGGACGACATGATTGGCCCTGGCATGTTGGCCCAGGCCCTCCCACTTCCATTGATCACGCAGTCTCCATGTTTGCCGTCCCGGTGGAAAGACCCACCAACAGCGCCACTCCCTGAACAAATTGAAGCTTTGCAATGAGTAAGAGAGAATCAAAGATGATTAGGAGAGAGGAAACATGATGAATGACTTCCCAAAGTGGCAATAGCAAAGTTGTCCAGGCTACACAACTCTAATGAACAGAGCTTTCTCCACAAGGATATAAGTGGGGACAAGCAGCCAGCTAAAGGGGCCCAGGTAAAACTTTTGGCCTTAAAAGCCAAAGTTAGATATAATGAAAGTATTTCATCATAAACACTGATCATAAGCATTGATCATTGATCAGATAAGCACATACTGATACCCGTGGTCCTACGAGTTGTAACTTTGAAGTTGTGTTTTCTGTACTCATGTTCTCTTTTTACTTATTTACTCATGCTGTGTTCACACCTAACGCGTCGCGTCTACCGTGTCAGTTTACTCGCTTGACAGTAAAAGAGTGTTCACACCAAACTTATATAATATATAATCGCGTCAAAAGGGGGCGTGGCTTATTAGCGTCACTTCTCTCAATGAAAAGAGCGATCTTCTCCGCTATTGACCACGGAAAAAATAACAACTAGTTCTGCTTCATACTTGTTGTGGAAGTCAGAAAAACGTGGGAACATCCAACGCCCTCGTGTTTGGGTTCATAACATCATCCGTAGCCGCACACAGCTCCGTGAATTTCACCAACTCCTGGAACTACTTCTGGCGTTACGTGACCGTTTCCTCCATCCACCATAGAAATAACCTCCAGTTCTGCTTTATACTTGTGTAAACTCCACATAGTGTGAACATCAAACTCCATGGTGTGTTCATATTATTATCCGTAGTCCCAGAACAGCGTCTGAATGACGGCCTCTATCAGCGCTCCTTCCGGGGGTCCATCAGCAGTTTGAATCAGCGACGTCGACGAGCGGGCTTCTCAACGCTGATTGGCTGATGCAGTTATGACTCACGCAATTTTTTTGCCAGAGTTATGATATTTGAACTAATGCAAATTTGCACATTTGGACGGGCTGTTCGCGCCGCCTGAAACGGTGGCGCCCAACAAAAAAAAAACGCTTTTCCGCCCGGCGCTGCGTCTTTGCATTGACTTTACGTTGAATCTGGTCGCGTGTCAAATTTGCGGCGCGTTCGGTGTGAACATAAGTGAGCATAAGTCTACATACTTATTTTAGGACGAACCAAGTTCTTTTTCCTCCACATAACTGATTGGCTTTGATGACTAAACTCTTTAGTTTTAATGTACAACAAATAAACGTGTGAGTGCGATGTTTTGTGGGCTACACACGCGTTTGAAAGCGTCAGCGAGGTTCCTGACGGAGCGTCAGTATGTCACAAGTTGTCGGCTGTCTGATGACGGCACTGAGGCCGGTGGAAGGGGTTTAAAGATGGGATTTTGCCGGCCAAATAAATGGACCGATCTACCTAGTTTATGGGACGATCAGAGAAGAAAAGAAATAGCCGTTGTGTCGCCTCTAAAGGAAAGTTAACCAACCAGGAAAGTGTCCACTCTGGCTAGAGGAAGTGTCCTTGGACAAGACTCTGAACCCTCGCTCTCTTTATATGATAACATTTATGGTTAAATATTGTATACATGTTTTTATGAACTTTTAATATATATTCTTTTAATGTTCATATTATGGCCTCTTACCAACATGTGATTTTTATTTTGTGCTTTGCCGCTGCATTTTGAGAAAAGCCATTATACATGTAAACGTGTCTTCTAGTATTTCTTATATGTTAATGAGGGAGGTTCACGAAGCTGCTTCTCTAACGCTGCTGAAAGAAAAAGAAAATGCACAACGCATGTATAAGTCAGCTTTTAGAATATCTGATTGTACAATAGTGGCATAAAAGAGCAATGCACTGGATATTTCGGCATACTGCTGCATGCTTTATGTTCGCCCTTAAATCAGCCGATTCCACAAGGATGAACAGTGCAGCAGAGTGAAGTGAATGGCACAGTTAACCTGAGGGATTGTTTGTTATAGACACAGTGGGCTGATGAACTATAGATCAGCGTGAGTAAAGTGAGCTGTATATGTATCTGTGTGTGTGTGTGTGTGTGTGTGTGGTGACACTGAGGGGGCTTGACAGACTTGTCCTCTGTCAGCAGATGGAGGCATGCATAATTCAATCTGGAGGCAGTTTCGTGCTGTTTCTTTTCCTGTCTCATCACGGTTCCCAAAGACAGACAAAGCAGGACTTGGCTACAGAGGGGAAGCGCGGGTTACAAGACGTCTTCCCTCACTGGCCCAGCAGTCTGCCTACCACAAACACTGGCAACCCTCCAAATGCACACCATCAGAACAAGCATATGGAAGACGCCTCCACCGCGCTACAATAGAGAATGTTGATCAAATTCAGTTCAGCATTCAACACCATGATCCCCAAATTCAGTGACTTTGGCATCACTCCCCTCCCTGAGGTTCAAGCAGGAACTTTCACAGCCAATGTGAAAGTGTCAAAAAACCTTCTCTGTGTGACCAGCTGGGGGCGACTCCTTCGATAGCAAAAAGAAGTCCGAATGTATGAATGAATGTCTGTGGATCGCTGCTCAGGTGAAGCCAGACAAAAAGGTCTTGTCAGTGTTTACCTTCTGCTCTGCTGGGGCGACATTTTATTCATGAAGGAGGCGGGTGAAGCTATGAGAGTTTGCCGACAGTTTGAGTACAACGGAGTACAGTCGTGCTCGCTCTAACCTTCACCTTTTGCAGACTCGCGGTTTCGCAGATTTTTGTTTTTGTTGCTTTTTTTTTTACAGCGTGCAGCGTCTCCCGTACAGGACAGAATACGTCCGGATAGAAAGTCAGCGGAGCGGCGCCCGGACAAAGAGGCGCGGTCAGAGGACCTCGTAGATTGATCATAAAATGAAATTTGTTAAACATGTTTGGGCTTATTTTTTTAAATCCGCGAAACTTTGAGTGTTTAAATAAGAGAGAAATGTGAGAAAATGTTAATGCCTGTCTGAGAAAAGTGTATAAAAGTCTGTGGTTAGGGGTTTTACGGCCTTAAAACATGTATAATAATGGTAAAAAAAAAAAAAAAGCTGACTACTTTGCGGATTTCGTCGGTTGTTTTTGGAACGTATCGACCGCGATAAACGAGGGACCACTGTATAGCGATATTTAGTCACAAGCTTTTTTTATTACTTTTTATTGGTTTATTACTGTATTTTTTTGCACTATAGGACGCACTTAAAAGCCTTTCATTTTCTCAAAAAACGATAGTGCGCCATATAATCTGAAGCACCATATATATGGATTAATTCTGGTTTTCATAATGATATTTTAACAATTTAATTAAAATATTAGCCTTTTTATATCACCCAAAATATAGGTACTCTCACGGTACAACCTCCTCACAGATGCTTATCCTGTCATTGGGTTAGCATATAAGTTCATGTTGACTTTGTCCATCACACAGGTTGCATGTGAGAGAAGCTTCCCAACCTGAAGAATAGGATACGAAGCTTATTGAGGCAGGACAACAGGAGGCGTTTGTGTTAATGTGCACATGGAAATCGTCATGTCTATAAACAACGACACAGTTCTAGATGCAGTGACTGATAGCAGTGCACTGCTCAGGCGGTTACTGGTGCTGTAGATGCTGTTGGTGCTTTTTTATTTATTTTTATTTGACATGTTTCAAATATTTTATTTATTTATTTCTGCTTTTGTTAATTTATCAACCTATCCTTGTGGAATAGTGGAATATTTTTCATCTTTCTCATCTTAAGTGGATTATTATTGTTGTATTTAACCTTTACATTATTTATTGGACCATGGTATTAATATAAAAAAAATACAGGACAGCCTAAGAGCTGAACTGTTGCTTCATTTATCTCATTTCCACTACCATGGAAGAAGTGAGCCGGTCTTGAGCCTGAAATTCCCGGGCTGAAAAGTGTCCCCACTCCAGCCTTGTCTCCATCTGTAGTTTGAAGTGTTCTTCAATGCAGCATGATGTTTATTTAGTAAATGACGGTCCATTTAGAATCAAATAAAGCAGGGTATGCATTAGGGTGAGGCTACTGTGATTGACAGGTTGCTGCCGCTACCAGAACAAGGGGATGATTAGATGACCACACGTCCTTTTGAACGCTGGCATCCCACAGGGTGCTGTGCTGGGTCCTCTACTGTACTCTCTCTTCACCTGCGACTGCATATCTGTGCTCCAGTATCAGAGCTACCAACTCTCACGGTTTCCCCGTGTGACACACGCTTTTGCGTGTTTTCACACGCTCACTCGCCACACAACCAATTTCTCACGGCAAAAAAAAATTCTGAAACGCGTTCGTTCCTTTTCAAACTCCCCGACGATAGATGGCGGTGATATTCTACTGCTGCACCATCGATAGCATCCTCACCAACTGCACCACAGTGTGGTGTGGCAGCTGCCCTGCCTCGGATCAGAAAGCACTGCAGTGGGTGGTCAACAGTGCCCAACGCACCAACTGTTCCAGGAAGTCTAGCATAGGCTACTGAACATTCACTCACGTATCTATAGATATTATATAAATGGTACTGACTATACTGTAAATATCTGAGTAGTGGCAGAAGAAATATTCAAACATCTACTGCCAGAATTGTTTCTTCAGTTGTCTTTTCAGTACACAATCTCGTGACCCATCGGCTGCCGATCTGGTGACAGATAAGCCTCGAGGGGGGTCGGGGCTATGTTTCTTGGGTTGTGGTGTTGCCAGCAGATATCAGCGCCAAATACGTTCCTCATGGTTTACAGTGATATCTGCAACTTGAGATGCAAGACTGGAGTTGGAGTTGAAAGACACAATGCAGCCAGTTTCCAAGCTAATTAGAAGCCAATAAAAAGCAAAGTCATTGTCAGACGGCGGTGGTGGCCCAGTGTGTTCCTCGTCCTTCGCTCTCCACACAGGTTATCTACATTCAAACATAACCTGCTTGAGTGTGATTGGCCAAAGCTACTTCAATTAAACCTTAATTTCCATTTCATCCCGATTCTGCATATGAAAGCAGACTTTGGTTGTGTGGTCGGGTAAGTTTTTGCTTTACATTTGGAAGTGATCATTTCATGGCCAGTATTATATGAAGACTGTTTAGACTTAACAAATACATCTAATAGGAGAACCAAGTCAAAGGAAATTTAGCTAACTAATTATGTTCCTCTACTACTGAAAGGCTTCCCAAAATAAAACAAATAAATACAAATAAATGAAGAAAGACCAACTGTTTGTGTTTCAGCTGTGCTCAATGTGCATTTGGACACTCGTTTCCTTCATTCCTCCTTGGAGCTCATTGGACGTCGTGTGCAGCTGAACTGTGGTAATGTCTGAAGCATCTGTCCAGTTAAATGTCCGTCTGCTGCTGTCTGCGCTGCCACTCCTCAGCGCTGCTCCTTCCTGCTCATGCACTTTGTATTGGACACATGCTGCTTTGACTCTCCACGCTGCATTATTACTTTGAAAAGCTGAATATTTCTTTACAATTTTTGCTCCCGCTTCGCTGTCGTTTAAGATTTGCCTCTTACCAATTTTTATGTCAATGTCATTTGTTTTGGTGTAAATTCTTTTATATTTGGTGTTTTTATGTATCAAGGTAAGTTGTCAATTGCTTCTGGATCTATAGAAACTGTCGCGTGAATGCACTCCTCATGACGATCTTCATAAATCACTGCATCTGCATTTCTTTCTCCACATCTTTCTCCTTTAGCGGCGGGTCAGCAGTTAACACATTTTGTTCTGTGGAAAGTTCTTCCGTTCAAAATAGTTTTGAATGGGTTTTATTGGTTGTCATGAAAATCATTCGCATAGTTTCAGGAAAGAGATGAGTTTAATTTAAAATTACATTTTTAACCTAACCCTCCAGAATGTTTGTGATACAGAACCATCTGAAGAGCCGACATTAAAAACTGTTTGAAAAAGGGAAGAAATAACTGATGCCATGATATTGCAGCTACTAAAAGATTCCCTCTTTGTCATCTGAAGGGGATTTTAAACTAACTATAAAGCAATCCAATCCACGTCGGTAGTAGATGCTCAAGACACATTATTATTATAAAGACAGAGGAAGTCCACTTAGGGAGGACGCTGTGTGGATAATTGGAAAGACAAATGCGTAACAAACACTTATTTTAAATAACAAACATACATATTTTCACCCATAGTAAACCAATCCTCTGTGTTGGAAGTTTAATTTGGAGCCGCACAGGAAGAGAGGCCGGGTTTCAAATCCCGGTCCGCTCCTTCTGTGAGGAGTCTGCATGTTCTCCTCGTGTCAGTGTGGGTTCCCTCCGGGTTCTCCGGCTTCTTCCCACAGTCCAAAAACATGCAGCTCAGGTAAATTAGACTGTAAATTGTCCGTAGGTGTGAATGTGAGCATGAAGGGTTGTCTACATATATGAGCCCAATGATTCTGGACCGTGTCCAGGTGAACCTTGCCTTCCTCCGATGTCAGCTGTGATCCTGAATAGGAAAGGTAATGGCATGAAACTCTATCCATGTAAACTGTTCATTTACTGTGAAGTTTGTTCTGAAAAGGGACTTTTGAATGCATTGAGTGGAAACCGTTTCCTGTGAAGAAAGACTTTTATTTTTTATTTTTTAACAGACATAATGCATGTAACGCGTGAAAGTGACAACACTCGATTTAGTACCTCAAGCATCACAGAGACTTAGAGTCACTGACCAATTATTTGCTGAGTTGGGAGTGAGAATGTGTTGATTTGACCCTTTGTTAATATGAAACATTTGATTGATTGAAATAATGTGTTTGCACTTCTCCTCCTTTAAACTATGAAACCAATGTTGTCTCCAGACCTCTTTAACCCTGTTTGAGTGTTTTCTCCTGTGTTTGCATCGTCGTAGGAACCCAAATTAATTCCAATACTTGTGTTTATTGTATGTATGTGTTCAGCAACGTCTTGGGAAAAAACATGTATATCTGTAAAAAATCACTTTTAAAAGATATTTTGATGGCAACTATGAACATCCAGCATGATATGAGCCAGATACCCCGAAAAGGCCTCCTGGAGCGTCAATAAGACACCTTTTTGGAAAGATTAGGACCTAAAGAATCAGAATCTGCAACAAAAATCACAAAAAAACAAAGTCTTGACCTGTTAGGAAGGAGTTTCAGTCAAAAAACTGTGTTGTTTCGTTTAAAAATGGAGAAATTATGTATGTTATGCCAAAAGATAGTCTGAATGGGGCATGCTGGGACTTAAAATTGGCACAGGAGGATTTTTACAGCTCGCAGTAGAGAGAGAGAGAGAGAGAGAGAGAGAGAGAGAGAGAGAAATTAAGAAGAAAAAAGCATGAGCCTCCTTCTGTATTTACCACTCTTACCACATTTCAGCGCAGAAATTAAAAGTCTACACTAACTTTTCTTGACAAGCTCTTCTCCAGGGTGCATCAACCTGAAACGGAGCGTACACCGGTGACAAAATGACAGAGCCTCTGTCAAACTTCACTGTCACAGGCCAAAGTGTTTTTAAGGCGGAGCGGGGCGGCTTGTTTCACACACTGACAGCATGAAGATTGAGTAAAGAGAGGAGAATCGTCCATCATCACACACACACACCTTCAGTAAAACACTGACTGGCTGAGCTCCAAAAGATGTCATTAACAGCTCGATTACTAGATATATCAGCCTCACTGTGGACGGGACAGCTGGCCACGGTCTCTGCAGTTTTCCTAGCCATATGCACGGTACGGATCAGACCGCGGGAGGGTGTGAAGGTCACTGTGGTGTCAGCGAGGCAGATGTCTCTGTGGACACGCTGCCCTCCTGAAGAAATCCCAGTTTGTGGTTCAAAAAGCTGCAGCAGTCAGAGCGGAGCAGGGATCAACGGCACAACAAAGCGCAGCGCGGAGCTGAGGGGAATTTTAATATCAGAGTTAAAGCAGAGCGAGGCAGACAGGAGGCCTCCGCTTAAAGACTTGTGTTTGAGGAAATGGGAACCAGACAGGTTAAACTAGAGTTGGAGGCCAAAGACAACATTCTGATTTGTATTGTGATGATTGTTGATGAATGAATTCCTTTTCTTCTGCTTACGTTTTGGACGAGAGGTATATTTACAATCCCCTCATGAGCTCTATATAAACATATTTTCGGTTCAGAAACTTCCACGTTCAACGTATTCCGTGTTTTGCTGAAACATACAACACCAATAATAATTTCATAAAATAAATGTGTAACCATACATATGTTGCCTCCATCATGTAGGATGCTCATGTCTACATTAACTTTAACTTGTTTAAAAAGCTTCTTTCAGAACTATTATTGGAATGAACTCATCTTATTTTATTGGTTGAATTGTTGAAATTCAGAATCAGAAATGTTATATGTTCCCTAATAATCTCTCGCTTATCTTAAAACCTCACATCCGTTGAACTTAAATGGACCGTCAGAGCCACCAGTGCAGTTTATGCTTTACATGATCATTTCAACCGTTTATGCTGGTACTCACCGTTAAGTAGCTCTCTGCCCTTGTAGTAGAAACGTTAAGGTGATACCAAAGCTAATGGTTGGGTGTGTTTTGTCCTAATAGTCCCTTGACTGTAATAAAAGAAACAAAAGAAATGGAGCAGACTGTGTATTAGTGGATTCAGTGACTGAAACCAGGATTGTTCCACACAGTACATTTCATCATTTCAAATGTACACTACTTTCATTGATAGTATGAATCATGAGCTTTCGATACTAGAAAAAAAAACGTATGATAATTCATAGCTATTGCTAATTTGCAACTATTGTCCCTGATTGGGTTTTTACAGATGGGTTATTCCTACTCTAAGCCAGCCGCTCTGAATGGCTCATGTAAACCACGACAGAAAGGGAGTGGTCCAGATCTGGAATGAGACTGATCCGGTTTGGCTCAGTCCGGCTGTCCAGCTGGGTTCACTGTCAGTCTTCTTTCTGTTCTCTGCATGTGATAATAAGATAATAATAATTGATGAGATGCTGTGTGGACGGGGCAGACAAATGAAACCATTAAAACCATGTAAAAGTCTAAAATATTCATGATGGACATAGTTAACCATTTACACACGATGCACAAGGTCAACACATGAGATATGTGCTCTCATGGAGTCACTGCCCTCATGTTTAAGATACTAAATGATGTGGCTTCCCCACTGCGTAGTGCTTTTATCAAGCAGAATAAGATCAAAGAGTTGGGGAACAAGTCTGCTCCAGAGGAGGCCGTATAATCCCTCCTTTAATCAACCTTACATCTCCGTTTGAGCTCCTCACATTTTCAATAGCTCACCGACTGAAGTACAAAACTTCACCACTTACACATAGGATCTTAAAACCTGATTTCTGAAAAGTCAGACACTCGTAAAGCACAGAATATACTCCTCACTATTACTCTTACATAGTCATTATTTCCTGTACTGTTCCTGTCTGTTAATAAAGGATAACTAAACCCTCTCACAGGAGTTTAAACGGAGGAGTGAGAGGGCAACATATGTAGGAGTTGTGACCTCATAGCTATGTAACACACAGCAATTTTATTTATAGAACTAGTCAGATACAAGACAATCCAAAGTGCTTCCCAGAAAAATATACAAACATACATACATTTAAAAGACAATGAGTGTGTCATCTGCATGAGTATGGTAAGAAATGGTAAAATGTCCATAATTTGAGGAAAGGAGAACATGTAGATATTGAAAAAAAGAGGCCCGAGTATGAACCTTTGTGGGACATCCACATTAGATTATGTATTCGCTCAAATTTATCAATACTAATTCACCCAAAGTAGTCCCCATCTTGACACTTCAGCACAGCACTAGACAGTCTCAGCCACTTTTCTAGTCTGTCCAGCAGTATCTTCTGGTCGGCCCTCAGATGAAGTAGCATCAGTACTGACATTTCAAATGCATCACTGTTCAAAAGGATTTTGTTAAAGATTAAAGCCTCAGTGCTGTGGTGGGCCGGACTACAAAAGCAGCAAGGAAGCCTCAGTTGCTGACACAAATATTCCTTAAAACATTAGGTTTGATACAATTTGATCTCACACAACTGAGTTTGCATCAGGACTTTCCATTGGCATTGTGTCGGTGATTTGGAAATGTAATTTTGACACATTTTGTGCGACCATCGCATAATGCGCTGTTGATGAAAACATGGATGATGACAGTAAACAAGGTGTACATATTATAATATCAAATATATTAAGATATCAAAATGAAACTGGACCGTCTCTTTTGTGAACTTTTCTTTGACAAGTGTGGCATTCCTCCAGGCCAGACATGGATGACATTCATCGAGGCAATAACGTTCAGAGCATGAGAATTAAAGATGTTTACAAAATAATTTACAGAGACGGGAGGCAAAGCAAATAACGTTCAATAGTTTTTGTTAATTACATATGACCGCTTCAAAATTTTGAGTGGGGTATTTACTGACATATTTTATATTGATGAACACGATGCTGAACTCTATTTAAAAGCTTGTCAGTCTGGCTCTTCATGGTGAACTCTCTGAAGCAGAGAATGTTGATCCGGCTGTTTTTATGGCATCTTGTTGTTTCTTGACTATTGATATTTGTTGCTTATCACTACAGCTGAACATAAGCCAGCTGGCTCACACTGGCATGTTTAGAGGAATAATGCTCATTGCCTTCCAAAGTCCCCAAAAATGATGACTAATAAGGCTGTTGGATCAAAAGATCTTTGTCATTCGGATATTGTGCTATGGGGAATTATCATTATTCATCATCATCATCATTATCATATTAAAATGTCATCCTATAATTATCAAATATATATATATATTCATATATAATGACATCAAGGTAAATAAAACAATAAAATCAACAATATCTATATCTTATATATCAATTTATATCACCAATGATCTAAGATCTAAGCTAAATGAATTCACGCCTCACAGTTATAATTTCAGTTCTGCTTTTTAACCATCACACAGGATCTTATTAAGAATGAAATCCTTTCCATCCACTCAACTACAAATCCCAGAGATCCTTGCTGGGACTAATCCGGTCATATGACCAGGCGGCATGAGCAGGTGGTCTGGTCACATGATGTTGTTAGCCGAAGCTGAGGAGCAGCAACATCTGAGCTGAATCAAAGCCCACATCTCTCCCTACATTGAAAGGTAAACGCCGGAGCGACGCCTCCTTTTCTCCCTGTGTTTGTCTGCCTTTAGTGACGGATGCTGCAGCCACACGCAGAGACACGGGAGGAAGAAGGAGAGGATGAGGGGAGGGGAAGAGATGGGAGGCATGGGGTGAGGGGGATGGGAGGCCATCAGGGATGCCTCTCCGTTCTATAGACAACAAGGAAGCACAGATGTTTGTAGTGTGTAAATCTATCTGCTGTAAACACAATGTGCCCTGAGGTTGTGCGTGAGGACTGTGTGTCTTTGGAAGGAGGCCACGTTGTTACATACAGGAATATGGCAGAGAGGAGGGATGCTATGTCAGGGTGTTAGCATCAGTTCCTTTTTCAACATAAGACCTGTCTGTTCTTCTTCTGGCAGGAAGTCAAATGGGAATGGAGGATTCTTGTTTTCTATTCTCTTTTCCATTCCCACTCACGTCTTAGGGCATTGGGTCTTTATAAGCAGTAAGTTCAGTGTCGTTTTGTGATTTCCTATGTTTAAAAATCAAGGAGGCTGACTAATCGGTGCAGACATGCCAGTGAAGTGAGCTCAAGAAGGCTTTCTATTGGCAGACCATTTGGGTGACGCAATATAAAAACCATGAAATCACATGTTTAGCTCAGACGTATTTTCTTTTAAGGAGACCAATATTCCTTACTTAAGAAGGATATAATATTCAGAAAGCAGCATCTCTTTCTCTGTTACTCGAGTAACCATAGTTATACACGTTTATAATGAAGTGACAGAGAGGAGACTGTCTGACCTCCTCTCAGAGTAGCACAGGCTGTGAAGTAGAGCTGCTAGTCAGAGCTAACTATTAGCAGCAACCGTGTCTGTGCTTCTGCTGCAGGGATCTGGTCCCATATCCTGTGCTGAGGCCCTAGAAGCATGTGTGTGTCCCTTTGTAGTGGGGAACTGTGTGGTTACCTGTGTTGTTGTCGTCTGGCAGCGCTACATGGTCCTCCCTTGTTGGACTGAGGATAGACTGAACGCTGCTGTGACTCACCATCACCCCTCCAGGTACAAGTGGTATTACGAGACCGGACGAGGCTAGCTGGTTAGCATGATATTGGTATTACTAGACCGGACGAGGCTAGCTGGTTAGCATGATATTGGTATTACAAGACCGGACGAGGCTAGCTGGTTAGCATGATATTGGTATTACTAGACCAGACGAGGCTAGCTGGTTAGCATGATATTGGTATTACTAGACCGGAGAGGCTAGCTGGTTAGCATGATATTGGTATTACCAGACTAGACGAGGCTAGCTGGTTAGCATGATATTGATATTACTAGACGGAGACTCTAGCTGGTTAGCATGATATTGGTATTACTACACCGGAGAGGCTAGCTGGTTAGCATGATATTGGTATTACCAGACCAGACGAGGCTAGCTGGTTAGGATGATATTGGTATTTCTAGGCCGGACGAGTCTAGCTGGTTAGCATGATATTGGTATTACTAGACCGGACAAAGCTAGCTGGTTAGCATGATATTTTAAAATGGATTAGCTTCCCTTTGTGAAGGTCCGTAAGGAAATAATTATAATAAATTACTAGAATACAGCAAAGCAAGACAAAAATCAACAATAGAGGAAATATAATACATCACGGTATTCTGAATATGAAATATGAAAGCTCTGTAGTGTGAGTGTAGGTGTGCAGATATGATTCAGCATATCACATGTTTCATTTACATATTATATAACTTCTGGAAGTTAGAAAAGCGGATGAGTGTTTGCTCAAGTTTATTAATATAATCTGAGCTCTCCATATTTCTTGGCATGTCTGAGATTAATTCTTCCTCTGTGGTGTGTCAGCCAGAGGATATGTAACGGGATGCTGAATGGTGGGTGTTCTCTGCATGACTCATTGCTCATCGAGTGGATCTGGACAGCAGATAGCTCTCTAACCACTTTTCGTTCATCTGCCTTATTTGTTATTGTGATTATTATTTGATTATCAGTTGTACACTAGAACAATCTTGCGTTTTTGGGACGTGACGTGAGGTCGCACTGTAAAGGTTTTTCTGTTCCATAACGTTTATTTAATACGTATATCAGAGAAGCCATTTCAAATTCTGTAACATATGTGAGCACCGAGTTTGACAGTTTTGACGTTAATGTCCTCCATGCTGCTTTCTACTGTTAACTAACCCTCCGTGCGCTTCAATACCCATACTACCATACTATGTTGTGTCTTCGAACAACATTTAGTATGTCCCAGTACATAGTAGCCTTTGTCAAATGCAGAAACACCAAGATGTCCGACCGACTGCATCCTGTTGCATTGTGCAGCCTGCAAGCCAGACTGCTTTTCTGGCTGTTTGAAGCCTTTGAACAGCAGATTTATGAGAAAGAGGGTCAAAATTGTTCTGCGGAAGTATTTTTCCCAGTTGAATGCATATTGCATGTAACAGTCTGCACTTTATAAGGGCAGCTGCAATATGGACAAAAAAAAGTGTAAGCAATTTGGAACACAGTACCTGTTTTCCAGGTCATTCGTGATGTGTTCTGGTGATGGGAAAGAAGCCGATCGCATATTTTTAGCAAGCATTCCAGTTTTTTAAAAAATTTTTATCCACATCTATGGTTGGTGAAAAATGAGTATAAAATGCCGACCTGTGCACCCTGGTGTGTGTCTGTAATGGACCTTAGTATTATGTCATTCAATTTAACCCGTTGATAACTGTGGAACCGATGTTGGGTCCAGACCTCTTTTGAGTGTTTTTCCCTGTTTGAGTCGTCGTCGGAACCCCAAATTAATTCCAATACTTGTGTTTATTGTATGTATTTGTTCAGCAAAAAAACAAATTTAAAAGATATTTTGATCGCAACTTTGAACATCCAACATGATATGAGCCAGATTTCCCAAAAATGCCATTTGGACTGGTCAAAAGGACACCTTTTTGGAAAGATTAGGAGCTAAAGAATCAAAATCTGCAACAAAAATCACAATAAAACAAAGTCTTGGCCTGTTAGGAAGGAGTTTCAGTCAAAAAACTGTGTCGTTCAGTTCAGAAATCATAAAAATGCTGTATTTCATGCCAAAAGATTGTCTGAATGGGCCATGCTGGGACTTAAAATGGGCGCAGGAGGACTTTCGCGCATGGCTTCCAAACCTAGAAATGTTCTCACAAGGTATTACAGTGTGTGTTGCTTTGTCTAATTAAACCATGCAAGAAGCCATCACCTCAAAAGCTGGCAGTGTAGTCGTGTTTGTCAACTGTCTATGACCTCTGACCTCTCGTCTCCAAAATCCTCCAGCACAGTTATTACGGCAGCATTTATTAGTGACACGTCAGTTTGAGTACAGAACATTTGAGCCGACACTCGGTACACTTGGTCTGGTTTAAAGTCTGCAGTATTGCGATCCCCACGGAGACACTCGGCTGTGTCAGCATGACACGAGACCCACAGCCTCCATCACATTTGTGAATAATGTTTACGTATGGCTTCCATTCAGAACCGCCATCTGCTGTGCTGTTTGTACAAATGCACGCTCATCCTTTGGATCACAGTCACACTGTGTTGATAGTTTGCTTGTGCTTGGTATTGTGTGATTATTCTAGCAGCCATAACACTAAGAACAACTCTACTGCCCTCCAGCCAGCATCCAGACAGCAGTAAACATTCTCTTACTGTAAATGTACATTTCACTACAATATTTACATTTCTATACAAACACGTCACATTGCTCTGACCTGTAACTGGCATTACCCAAAGTTTTATAGCTAAAGCACCATATATAGAGGAATACCTGACTGCTGTCCTTTTTATGAGTAGTTTTGTTCAAAATTAAATAAATTAATCTGCAATATTACTGTTTTATGTCAGGCAACGGCACGTCAATATAAGTTAATTGCATGTGTAGTGTCTTTTAAAAATAGATATAATTTTAGGCCTCTGCTCAAAAATTGCATCCCCAAACTAAAAAGGGTGTATCTCTGCAACCACGCGGGCTATTTCAACACTTTTAGTGTTATAATAAAGGCTACACATGTGAGATGTAGTTCAAATGTGTCGATATCAGTCTATACGTTACTGGTTAAGAGCAAACGAAAAAGACACACGGCAAAAATGGAAAGGTTTCAGCCCTTTCAGGATAAGTATTTCTTTGAAATGATGCAGCAGTAATGTCTAAAGCTAAAACAGTCTGAAACACAAAAATTATTTATTTTTTTAATCATGAAACAACCTATGATTTACAGTTTTACATAAAAATCGCTCGGTTTCCCCCTGAAAAATTCTGAAAGTGCTTTTGGTTAAGAGTTGGTTAAAATAAAGTTGAAACAAAACTAGTGAAAAGAGCGTGGCTGACATTAACCTGACTGACAACAACATGACTATCGAGAGCTTCATGAGTCACGTGACTTGCGGTTGGTGTGGCAAAATAGGTCAATGTTGACTTTTAGTAGTCATCTGACATCTGAGTACACGCCCTGTTTTGTTTGGCCCTTCCACCACCAGTTCCACCTTTCCAATGATAACGTCCTCTCTCTTCATATCACATAATGTACTCTGGCTGTCTAGTTATGACACAGCTGTGTTTACATTGCAGTAAGTTGAAAGCCTGATGCATCGCGTGAAGACACAGGAGGGTGTGCGTCGGTATCAGACACTAAAGGGTCACTGACTTCTGGTATGACGAGTTGGGAGAGAGAAGAGGTTCTGCACACTGGAACACAGGAAGTGGGCTCATTACGGTTTCCTTTTTCCCTCTAGGTTGTATCACGTGCCGCTTGTTTGTGACATCATAATTATTTCATTATATCTGCTTCCTGATGATTTATTACCCTGTTTGTGACTTTACTGACAACACTGATTGTGTTTGAACAATCTGTTCCTTTGACACTTGATGACATGAGTATTATTATCAAATTCAGTGCACTGCAGGTTGTACTCATTCACTGATCATACTCATACCCACAGATATGAATCATTGTGCAGGGCATTCATGGCTGCCTCTTAGGAAGTCAGCTGGCGTGGAATAGAAAGAGCAACAAAGTCCTCGTGGTGAGGAGGCGCTGAGACTTTCACCCAGAGGACCACTGTTTGTATTTTGTGTGTAATCACATACTTTTGTTTCATTTTGTATGTATTTAATAATGCCACATACGTAAGTTACGCAATGCAAGTTCTTATGGTACGTAATAAACTATATATGTTTCCATAAGATATCATGTAGATCGTTTAATGAGGAAACCTAATTCAGTTACTTTCAAGAAAAATGAACACAGATCAAATAGGAAGGAAAACATTTTGCATACAGGGTGGATGGAAACGCCTGGATGAAGATGGGAATAGGATAAACTGAGTTTGAGTGTGTGGGAGATTGTATTTTTGATATTTTTGCACAACATCAAAATTGAATGAATTGTCATGATTTATGTACTGAATGAATTTACAAAAAGCCCAGTTCATGCTTAATGGAGCACAGACCTATTTGAGACACTCCATGAGCTTTCTCCCAAGTCCAAAGTATCTACATTGCACACAATATCTCAAAGAAATATTGCCATGAAATGCAAACGCAAATTCATGTAAGCTTCAAGATAAACTCTTCTCCCATGGCCGTGCCTGTAGCGCCGGCATGCTGGTTGTTATGTACGACATGTCGCTGGGTTTAATAAACATTGTAGCCTCTAGCAGGGCTTTACACCTTTATTCTTGCTAGGACACAAAACAGGGGAATCCATTTTTATTCAACGTTTTCTTCCTGCCTATCAGAAAATGAACATTGTAGCTCACCTAATAGCTGAAGTAGGTGACTTGAATGCAGGAAGGCAACTCAGAGCCTTTAGCGAGGACATTTTTCTGGATTTAATTTGCGGATTCGGGGAGACAAGAGGCTTCGCAGTCGGAGATAACAAGGCCAGACTCTGTGATGTGTGAATAATGGCTGGACAGAGGTTTAGACATCATTAGAATAATCAGCCCTGATGTGGCCGGAGATGCACGGTAACACAGGGGAGGCTCGCTGATGGTTGATCGTATGCTAATTAAGATTTTGCTGGTGCACTTTTATTTTTTTTGACAATGCAGACGTGCTCTGATCCGACCGCAGCTTGGGCCTTTTGCTTCAATACGCCGCTCCTTGTTTCCGTCTAAAACGCTCATTACTTCTCATTCATCTTTAGTTTTTTACTCATTAGACTTCCATGTTGTCCTGCGTGCATTGTGATCTGCTCCGCTCCAATGTTGTGTTAGGTTCCTCCTTTCCGCTGACGTAAAACAGTCGAGCTCTGGGGAACTATTTGACTGCAGTTGATTGTTGCTGGAGAGCACTCAGCATGTTTGAGGTTTTATCGTATTCCGCTACTCATCTTGCTGTCCGCCGGATTGGAAACCCCATTGATCATATCAGATTGGTTAAGTAATTGATTGTTACTGGTTATTAACCTCCCAGAACTCTGGACCTGTTTGCCAGCCACTGAGAACAGCCTGTAATCAGTCACAAATGGCAGCCACTAATGAAATTAGTTCCTGGTTCTGCCTCACAACTTTGTTTGTTCCACAAAGTATTGGCAAGGGCATAGAGATGCCATGGTTTACTCTCCCCAGAGAATGGAGTGATAGAACATCAGAATGCAGATAATGAGCTGCTGGGCCTGTGTTGTCTCTTTGTAATTACTCATGTGTCTGACCAAAATATAAAGATGAGAACATGAACACCTCTGCTTGCCACAGTCTGTGTTGTCCATCAATACTGGAGCGCTATTTGACGCATTCTATGTTCTGATTCAATGTACATATACAAAGTTGTCTTCAAGCATATGGGACATTATGGACCATGTATTTGTGGGTTGTTTTACCCGCAGCCAGATTAACCTGCTGGGTGTGTCTCTTTGTGAAAAGAATTGCTGTTTGACTCTGCTCGCACACATTTTGTATTATGCAGCATCTGATAATAATGAAGGTCATTCATACATGGCTGTCTTGCTGAACTGCTGCATCTCTTTGTTTTGTGGTGCCCTCAATGACACAAAGAAACTCTCTGGGTATCCCAGTGCACAGCCGCAGTGGACATAGTTTATGGTGTGAATTCGGACAGAAACGCTTTAAAAAGTATTTTTAGAAAAAACATAATCATGCAGCATTTATTCGTTCACAGAATGAATGCTCAGCTGATAAATCTGCTACATTTCAGTCAAGACACTTAAATAATCTGGACTGCTATAATTGCAAATCAAGATTCCCCAAGAATGCCAAGTAAATCTGTTCTTCTCTACTGTGAATTGGATTTCAGGCCACGAGAAGAATGCTCCATCAAATGACGTCGTCCTGCTGACACGGCGGTCAGATCAGAAAACACATTTTCACAAAATGCCGGACTGTTCCTTTCAAGCTCACAGATACTGCTAATTAGCGTAAAGCCCAATACAACCGGTTTGCATAGCGGCCTTTGTCACTGCAATTTAATATCTTCAGAGCTCTCTTTCATGCGAGCTTTCCACCATTTTGTCCACCTGCCCGTGTACCTCATCTAACACGCTCTGCGGAGTCAATGTGATTGCCACATAATCAATCGTGTTCCCACAGATTAGCTTGAGCTTATCAGTCAGCCAAAGCAGCCCGATTGTTTCCCAAAGCGTGACCAGATGACAGCTCTCGCCACTGGGTTTGGAAATGCCTCTGATTATCTTGCCATAACCAGGGAGTGGAATCCATCCACTCAAGAGTCAGCTTTTGTTGAGGCTCGACTGAGACATATCTTATTGTCAAGTACCAACGATTGACATTTAAACTCTGAATACTAAGGAATATGAGAGGAAGTGATGCTCCAGCATTACCAGTATGAGTTAGGCTGATGCAATGATATCCAACAGTGGCTTTGGAGTGTCTCGCATGCGTGGATTTAGGGCTTCAAGAAGGTTTCAATACTGGTGTGTGTGTGTGTGTGTGTGTGCATGCACGCTGAGGTCTGTTCCCCACAACTGGTATTGTGTAGCCATGGTGACGGCTGTGAGGGACTGTGAGAAAGCAATCTCCAGGAAGTCATCGCCGCGGGATGAAGCATATGTGGCATGAGGATGGCACCAGAAGGCTGGGTTGCGGATGTCCATTTGGCCATCTGTCGTGGTCCTGCAGCCAGGGCCAGGAAGCCCCCTCTCCAAAACCTCCCCCCCCCCCCATTTCACTGAAACCACACAGAAAGGACAGCATTTTTAAATGCCAGGGCCCGGGACAACGCTCGTCTCCCCCAGGAGCTTCCTCGGCACATCCCAGATACTGAGCTTCAGACACTCTTGGTGGGACTTCCAGAAAACATCCCCGACTGGAGCGATGACTCCGTGTGGTGCATTTGTTGGTGGGCAGCGGGGGACTGCTAGAGTGGAAGCGGTCGCAGCATGGCTCACTCATCGGCCAAAGATCATTACTCTTCCTCATCTCGGGCCAAGTCCTCGGGCCGCTCCGCTCCGCTCCAAACAGAGAGCCCATTACCAGCCTGCTCACTGGAGGCCTGTCCACACGGCCTGAGGAGACCTATTGGCATTCCTCCGCTGGTTTGGGAAAACATCTGTACTGCCGTTAGCCATAATACACCGAAAAGCATATAAGATCTCGATGCAAGAGTAGTGACATGTCAGAGGTTGGGTTTCAGTTTGGAGGGACGAGGATGGATGGAAGAACTATTCCTTGTATACCTTAGGGACAATAGTTTTGTGTGGTTATATTACTTTTCCTGTAAATGGTCGTTTCACATGGTTTCAAATGACAGCACAGCCTCTGATGCAATAAGATGCTGCGGTTGTTCAAAATTTGTCCCGAGGAAATGAAATATGATATTTATTCGCCGAAATATATTCTTCTTAAAATGTTTTGTGTAGTATTTTAAGGTTATGCACATTTAGTCAGAGATACATTTCTTCTGAAGGGGCTCTACATCAACGTTGCGTCATTGCGAGAACTAAGATTATAAAAACAATTGCATATAATGCTGATATTTCCAACACTTTGAAATAACTTTTTGCTTCAAAGGCGTTAGGGTTTGTAATTTGTTAAGGGAAGGCTGTACTGATTTCGGCAAAACACGTTTGAGTGCAGGTAAGTGCATGTGAGCTTACCTCACTAGTTAGCTCACAGTAACCACTCTGCACTGCTCTCATACGTCGGTTACAGCAGATCACGCCGTCTCCATCAACAGCGACCCTGCGGTAGCGTAGCATCCACCACCCGGTTCCTAACACCGTTATCTCTGTCAGCACTGTTGCTTTTGTCTGCACTGTTGAAAATGTCAGCAGCTAGTACCGCCAGCAGCTAGCCCCGCCAGCAGCTAGCCTCGTCAGTAGCTAACCTCGCCAGCAGCTAACCTCGCCAGCAGCTAGCCCCGCCAGCAGCTAGCCCCGCCAGCAGCTAGCCCCTTCAACAGCTAGCCCCGCCAGCAGCTAGCCCCGCCAGCAGCTAGACCCGCCAGCAGCTAGCCCCGCCAGCAGCTAGCCTCGTCAGTAGCTAACCTTGCCAGCAGCTAGCCTCGTCAGTAGCTAACCTCGCCAGCAGCTAGCCCCACCAGCAGCTAGCCCCTTCAACAGCTAGCCCCTTCAACAGCTAGCCCCGCCAGCAGCACGCCCCGCCAGCAGCTAGACCCGCCAGCAGATAGACCCGCCAGCAGATAGCCCCGCCAGCAGCTAGACCCGCCAGCAGCTAGCCCCTTCAACAGCTAGCCCCGTCAGCAACTAGCCCCGCCAGCAGTTAGCCACTGGCTATATTGAGAGCAGTGTGGAGGCAATAGCAGGGCTCTCAAGTGTCACGCATAGAGCATGACTGAGCGTGACTGGGGAGGGGATAGTTACATCAGCCAATCAGCGAATCAAACTGCTGCCGGTCACCTGGAAAGAGCACTGATAGCGGCTTCATTCAGGCTGTTGTGGGACGACGGATACTATTATGAACCCAGACAACATGGAGATGATGTTCACACGTTTTAGTGACTTCCACAACAAGTTTAGAGCAGATCTAGTGGTCATTCATCTATAGTCCATAACGGAAAAGATCGCTCCCTTCAAGGAAAGAAGCGGCTGAGATAAGCCACGCCTCCTTTGTGGCGCCGCGGTTAGTCTTGCAGATAAATATTTCTAATCATTCTGAACAATTCGTTTTCACTTAATACTTTTCCTTTTTAAGTTTTAATGGCACAAGTCTGAAAACATTTCTTTAAAGGGGTGAGCAGACTTGAATCAGGAGAGGCTTCATTCAATAGTGCAATACAGTGTTTTAGGGGATAGACATGCCATAAATTAGTAGAAGAGATGACAAAAAATGTCTGGAAGGATGTGCTGGAAGGAAGGTCTGCAATGATGTGACTGGTTCTATATTGTGGCTAAATGTGGTAGTTTATACTGAAGGAGTTGTGATAGTGAGATGAGACAGCACCAAACTGAATGAGAGGTATTAAGTCTTCCTGAATGAACTTGAAATTAAGCTACATTTGTAAAAACATGCCTTCACATCTTGTGCCTGACATCTTTGTGCTTTTGTCGAGCCAAAAACACGACACATGGTTGTGTTATTATGCTTCAGCCTGAACCTTAATCCAACATGTGCCTTCTGGTTATTTTGTTATTTGCTTTTTCTCTTTCAAGGGCCGCCATTCTAAAAATACAATCAGCTGTGCTAGCTGTTGAATACTCAGACTTGAGATATGACTGTAGGTATGTGGGTGCGTGTTACTCAACCCTGAGGAAACATAATAGCTACTTTTTTTTCAAAGGTCAGATGAAAAAAAAAGGCCAGATATATCTGCAGCACGCTCCGCTGTCCTTTAAAGAAAGGCCACAAACCAGATTGAGAGCGAGCGAGTCTGAGGAAAGAGAGAGTCGAGCAGTTCTTATGCACAGATTAGTGAGAGGAGTTTGTGGAATAATGAACAGTCTCCCCTTAGGACCATCACCTGCTCCACGCCGCATTCGTATGCATGCGAGGCAGCGGCGGGCGGCAGAAAACACATCCTGCCATTGACAATCCAATCAAATAAGTGCAGAGAGGACAACCTTTTGGGTCCTTTCAAACAAATGAAAAGCAGCGCATGTAACACTTTAGTTCGTCAACTCAAGGTCACCTTTCACAAGAGCGTTCCTGTCTCACTGTGGGACATGTAGGCTCGCCGTCTGTATCAGCGTTATTGATAATGGTCTGGCTGGCCTGCAGGTGTTGTGCCCGGACACCTGCCTTACGAATAAAGATACAGCTGGTTCCTTTCAGACGCAGCAACCGCTCATGGATCTTTGCAATGACCTGACCTAACGCTGGAAGGGTTTGTCCTACCCCTGATGGTGATATGGTAGTCAACAAGTTAATTGCTGCGATCTGTGAGCATGACAGCATCGCTAAAGAGACGTCTGGCAGTGTGAGCGGTTCGCCCCAGCTATCCACACGGGTGAGCTTTGAATTGACACTTGACACACAAGTTTATACAGAGTTCTCGCAAGATCTCGACATGTTTCAGCTGAAGGAGTAACCCTGTTTGTTATCTGATGAACGTGTCCGTGGTTGCGTGTAGTAACTCAGGTAAACGGCTGGCGTAGCTAATAAACACATAAGAGAATGTCTCTAAATTGCTTTGCAGGAGGATAACCTACGTGTTCTGTTGGTGGTTTTAACAGCTGCCGTCACTATAAATATACATATTTTTAAAATCTCTATGTAATAACTCTATAGCTGTTTGGGGCCCTTGTGGTAAGGGCTACCTTATGACGTTACCATGAGGTTTTCCCATGAACCAGAGTAGAAACAATAGTGAAATGCACCATTGTTTCTGACTGCTGCCTTTTTACTGTGATTGCTCGTAACTTTTTTATAAGCCATGATTGGTTTGAAGCACTTATTGTTGTTGTCTTTCCCTCCTACATCCTAGTGATCAGATTAAATGACACACGATGAGCAACGTGAAATGAGTCTCCCGGTCCCATACAGTCATGCTATGCAGATATTGGCATAATCTCTGCACCCGTTTGTCAAAGAATTTGGTTTTATTTAATTCCTTTGTAGATGCTGAGAGGAAGTTCCAGTCCTCTTCCTTCCACAATGAAGGAGACTGTTTTCTTATATAAGTTGAAACATTTTGACTCTGAATTCTTTCAATTGATATTTCTTTAATCTCTGACTACTTCGACCATTCCAGTGCCTCAAGTGCCTCATAGGACTGTCAGACATATTGAATAATGGCTTTTTTTTCCATCATCACCTTTGGAGATTTCTTCTTTTATTAAAATATAAACTGTTTTGGTTCTAGGAGAGCCACAGTGAAGGCAATTTTTTGGAGATGTTTTATTTTTTATCGTGTTCCAGCAGATGCAGAAGGCTTGGATGCTGTCTGGTGTGCTGGGTTCAATCATATGGGAACCAGCAGGCTGGGAGATAGGTGATGTACTTCTGTGGACGTGGTGTTGATCTTTTTTTCTTCTTTCCTGTGTAGACTTCAGTTTTCTTTTAAGAGTCTTTGCTTGTGGAGATTTAGTTCTCCAAACATTTAGTGCAAGCAAAGCTGCCGTTGAAATAGAAATCATTTTGATGGCTGAGTGCAAGAGAGGGTGAAGGCAAAGAGCAGCTTGCTATATAATTTAGATTTCCAAACAAAGAGTGGAGAAAAACATCCCTCGCAGGTTTGTGGAGGGATGTTTTGAAGCCTGCAGTTTAGATGTGGAGGTCGCCGCTGTCTTTTCCAGGTGTGGTCAAAGAGGGAGGAATCCAGAGGAGGGATGAGGACCAGGGTCGCCTCTGCTCCTCATCTGTCAATCAAAGCATGGCCCCATTTGATGTCACATACTTTATTTCTACATTCTTAATACTGCGAGCATGAGATAGCCTTATCAAACAAAAAACAGCGCACTATGACATAAATATGGGTTTTAACAAATTACACGGACCAAGAGTTGATTTCCCTCAAAAAACATCAGCAAAATGTTTGGATATCAGCAATTACAAGATAAAACTACATCAAAGAACATTGTCATGGTGAAGCTTTGCAGTGCTCATGCTCTGAATGATGACTTTCAATGTTGTCTTTAGTTAATTAAAGGGGTACCAATGATTTACTATTGAAAAATGAGGCAATTATTATTTACATTTCAGGCTTTATTATATATTTTAGCTCAGGTGTTTCAAAGTTTATTTTAAACTTGCAAACTCCACATTCAATGTTGTTTGAAACCATCAAATAAACACATTAAAAGACATGGAGCAACCACCACCTGAGATGATAATAGGCGGCCCGCCCACAGTACAAGCTGCTGTCTGAAATTTGTTTTCAACACTGATATTTCTCGCTCGCTGTCACTTTTTCCACCGTGTTTTTCCCTCATCTGTAGCGCAGGAATGTGTGTGTGTGTGTGTGTGTAGGTCGATGCGACACTTCCACGTCACTCACATCTGCCTCAGTTCTTTCTTGCCGGCGATACGTCTCAGTCGCTGCAAAAGCCAAGGCCACTTGGCTCAGCCTCATCTCCTCTGTTGAAGGTGTCTCTTTCAGCTTATCAGCTCCCAGACGGAGCGGCCGTCTCCATGGTTTCCAAACCCAATTAAAGAGGCTGTTCCAATTAGAGAGCGGAGCGAGCTCGGGGTGTGATGGGTAAGAGCATGAAGACCCCGGCCTCAGCCGGTCGGCTGGCAACTCCTTTCCTGTCCCCACACTGTCAGAGTGCTGTACTTTTGTCTCTTAATTCCTCACAGTCTAGACAGTCATTTAAACAGCAGCGGCAGCTGGATGAGCTCAACATTGGTCTGCCCACATGTTGGCGACGCCGGCTGCGTCAGCTTATGTGACAAATGGTTTTATGGGTGTTTTATTGTGGCGGTGATGGCATCCTAATGTACATGGATTCATTCACTAACACCCGGGCTGAAATCCATACGCAACGAAACAACAAATCCCTGCAGAATCTCCCATCAACGTGCGTGAGCTAATGAGAGCAGAGCAGTGTGTTCCACCTCTCTCCTCACTCGGCGTCACGTATCGAGCCAGACCGCTGCCAGTGTTTGCCTTCCTGAGGCCAAAGCTGTGACAGAGAACAAACACAGATAACACATCCTGTGTGTCCCGTCAACCCCCCCAATATAACGGTTGACTTTGCCGCTGCCAGTCCACACAAACGCTACCGGAGAAGAGAAAGGGCCGCCGTACTGTAGATCGCACCATCTTGTTTGTGCGATGACACAAAGTGCTCTGCGGGGCGAGGAAGATAAAGACAAAGTGTCAGACTGTTAACTTCCCCACATTATTACTGCGTGTTACCATTAGCTAGCTTTCTTCGGAGCAGAGCGGTGGCGTCGCATTTGTAATCACTAGGATAACGTATGTGTGTGCTCTGGCATCTCAGAAGCATTAAGGGCTGACACAACATTAGCTGCACATTTGTTGATAGCAGCGATGAATGATAGCTGCAATCTGATGTCAGTCTGACTTGGCTTTTAGAGGTAGCCGAACAATGTAGCGTAGCTATGCGGGTAATTTAGCTGTCCATTTCCCTTTTCTGTGAAATGCGTGTAATGGATTTTAAACGGTAAATACAATCTATAATCAGCATTAATTCCCATGTTTGTTCTTATATGCATTAACAACGTCCCTGCTGTTCAATCTCCAGAGCATTAAGGTGCTAACAGATACAAAGCTGACTTTTAGCTGTGTCGTCTGGCTCTGCGATTCCAAGTCCACCTCGATACGGTCACGACGCACTGCAGGAAATGAACCAGCCGTCTCTGACCTGCCCAGTTGAATCCCTTTGATCAGACAGTTGAGAAGTGGCAAGATGTTTTCGGTTCATGGTGAAACTGTGGCTGGCCGACTTTGAGTTCATTGGAATTAGGCTACACAATGGTTGATGATGATTGCATGAAGGTCCGACATGTTAGATGTAAATACTGTGAAAAAAATATAAAACGCAGATATCAAGCTCTTCCTGTTGCTCTGCTGGAGTAGGGGGAAATAATATTGTTCATCTAAATAAAAAGAACTCTCATATCAACCTTTTTTTCCCCTTTGTTCACCTTTGCCACATCTACAGGCATCAGAACAGGAAGTCAGTGGTAAAGCGGTACCACTGCCGGCCCCTTGCTAGATGTGATTGGCTGCCTCTGCCAAGTATAACGGTGACGAGCGATAATTATTTAGAATAGTTTGCATGTTCTCCCCGTGGCAGCGTGGGTTCTCTCCGGGTTCTCCGGCTTCCTCCCACAGTCCAAAGACATGCTGCACAGGTTAATTGGACTCTAAATTGCCCATAGGTGTGAATGTGAGTGTGAATGGTTGTTTGTCTATATGTCTGCCCTGTGATGGACTGGCGACCTGTCCAGGGTGTACCCTGCCTTCGCCCCTTGACAGCTGGGATCGGCTCCAGCGCCCCGCGACCCTAATGAGGATAAGCGGTTAAGATAATGGATGGATGGATGATCTCCATGCTCTTCTACATAGTAAAACACAGCGCAATGGAAGAGCGGCGGCCTGTTACATTGGAAAACGATGGTTTCGCAGGCAAAGGTTTCTACGACTTTATCACCATAACACCTGAAAATGGGGGGAAAAAAGTGTCATCGGTGCTCTATTCGGACACAACTCGTTGTGGCCATGAACTACACACCCAACCACCACCCTGACATCCACACCTTTACTCTCGGGCCCGCTGTAATAAGTGACACACACTACTTCATGTGAGCGCACTGAGCGTTGGCATCGGATGTAAATCATCAGTCGCAAAGTATTTCAAACTGGACACGGTTTCAGGGATACTGTACTTGACTTTTAAGATTGGTTAACTCAAAATAAGGGTGAAATGTGTGTTCATTTCCTGATAGGTTAAGATGATTTGCAGAAAGATTGTTGCTGTGCATGTTGCTGTGAGGAGAAACGACACTATTGAGCCCACAGAGGGATGTTCATGCCAGTTTAAGAACGTGGGAGTGAACTCAATTTCACAATAACTGATATTTATAGAAGAAAAACAAGTGTTTTTAAATCTGACAATCTTATTAACATACTCAGCCCTTTGTGCAAGGAAACATATATTTAAGGAGCATCTTGGGAACATAACATTTAAACACTAGCCGTGTTTCTTTATATTTGTATGTGTTTTAGAAAGTATACGAGAAAAGTTGTATGGAAATTTAAAAAAAGATCAAACAGAAAAGAGTTGTGATGCATCTGGAGTTTCATGCATTGCGTTGGTTGAAAACAGTTGATGCACTAAATGGAATAAGGAAACAGATAGCGAACATGTAACTTAAAATCCTTTTTTCTTTTGTATATGGGTTGGACAGCCAAGTGTACCTTATAGTACCAAACTACACCTTTAGCTGAAATTAGCCAGTTGATGGGAAATTAGCCTAATTCACATTTTCCTATGCAAATGGCTGAAGCTTGAAACCAGGTGCACAGCTTAAACTGTCTGCTTTAGAGGTTCACGTTCATTTGAATCAAAAGGCACACAGGAGGTAAAACCAATCTTTCAGAAAAGGCAAACGATTCCATTCCAAATTGGGGTTAGGCATGGAATTATCAACCCATGGATCAGAGCATGACGAGAAACCACGGACGGATCCAACGCAGGAGCAGGGAATGAGTGGAGATGAGCCAGTGTATCCACCACGAGGCTGATTAAGGAACGGGGCAGCAGGCGGGTCAGTGGCTGGGCGATGGAAAGAAAGTGATGCTGCAGGGCTGGAGGGAGAGGCTGGCTCTGCAACCACACGGCACAGGGAACCCAGCAGACCACAGAATGAATGTTGGGCGCCGGCCGGTGTCGTGACACCTGCAGCATATTTCACTGTTTGGAACAGTCACTGTTTTAGCTTTTGGCCTTACCTGTTTCGTTGGAAATGTCCCCGCGTGGCACACTGCTAGACCGAAGCCACCAGAGCCACTACTGGACCCTCGTAGCAGACGGAGCTCCGGTCTGCACAGCGCATGCGATAGCTCAGCCTGGATGGCAGGTGCCACGGGAAGGCAGAGTTTAGTTATGGAATAGAATGGGGTGATTTATCTCAATAATGACTCCTTTTTTTGTGTGACAAGGCAATTTCACTGCCCAGAGGTGGTTTTTTTCTTCTTCTTCTTCTTCTTCTCTCTCTCTCTCTCTCTCCTTTGCGGGCTGAAGGTTGTTTTCAAAGGGAAGCGGTGCTGATGGAATGGGCCGAGATCAGACCGGGGTACGGGGGAGGAGGCTTTCGTAAACACACACATGAGCAATCCTTAAGTTGGGCTGTGTCAGCTGAAGAGGTGGCAATAAAGAGAGGGGATGAGGCAGAGCCGCTGGAGAGAAAGACACTGGGTTTGAGTTCATCTTTCTTTGCTTTCCTAAAGAGGTTGCCGTCGAGGGTTGAGCCTCAAAACACGCCGCCTTCTGATTCCCTCCCTTCCCTTTGATCTCGTCACATAAATCTGCCATGTGGCTGTGTATCTGTATCTGTAGTGCACATCAAAAAGCTTTCAATCAAACCGCCAGTAACTTGATCTTCTTTGTGGCGTCTGCAAAACATCCTTTCACTTTAATGTCTTATATTTTTATGGCTTATATATAACATGAGATAGCTGCTGAGAGGCGTTTCCATCACACACATTATGTAAGATGCTGCTGGTATTTGTACGGGATGAACATAGCACATGGGACGTTTTGAGTACACCGGAGAACATCTTGGATTGTGCTGAGAAATGAGCAATCAAAGGAGGGGCGATGCTTGGATGATTAGACGGAAACTAAATAATTTCAAGGTATTTTCACAGTGAATTCACCAGAGAACACCAAGAAATTCAAATAAGTGCTAGACATGACGCTGGTTGAACACATATGCACATAAAAAGGAGTGGAAACTATGAAAATGTAAGAAAAATCTGCTCAACTTTTTACGCTCGACTCTACTGAAGAGACGAAAAGATGAGACAGAATGAAAACATTGAGTTTTGTGTGAAGCGAATAGGAAACTTTAATCCACGAAACAAACATAAATGCCCTCATTCACAACATTTTCTACGTAGTTTTTAACCAGGTGCACCTTGACTGACTAATTATTTATTTACGTCATCATGTGGCACCTCCAAAAAATAACTCTGAACATCCAGCATGATATGAGCCAGATTCCCCAAAAAAGCCTCCTGGAGCGTCAATAAGACACCTTTATGGAAAGATTAGGACCTAAAGAATCAGAATATGCAACAAAAATCCTGATAAAACAAAGTCTTGGTGTGTTAGGAAGGAGTTTTAGTCAAAAAACTGTATTGTTTGGTTAAAAAATTGAAAAATATTAGACATTTTATGCGAAAAGATTCCCTGAATGGGGCATGCTGAGCCTTAAGATTGCAGTGGGAGGATTTTCGCACCCTCTTTCCAAAAGGTTAAACCATATTCATACATCTCATTGATCACTTGGAAGCCATACACCCGTCTTGGGTTTACGTGTTGGGAAAGTCCATTTGGTTGGTGTTAATGCTTTTAATTTGGTAATAATTAGTTATAAATGATGGTAACTCAATAAATGCTCCTGGTTTCTCACTCTTTAATAAGCCACAAAATCTGCAGTGATGTTTGTCATCACATGCTCAGGATATTTTCTCTTCCAATAAGCCCTCATGTCCACATTCACATCTTCTTAATGAAGGGCTGCACAGTACCTGTCGAGTCTGCAGCTGTAAATGTTAACACGCTGTCAATGAATGGATTTTGGTCCACAACGTCTGCAGCATTGGTCCAGCAGGTAAGTGGCTTATTAATGGTCTACTCGCCGGTCTGAAGAGTGAAAGCCATCTGAAGCCATCGTGACGCCGACGGTGATAAAAACCAGCCCGGGGGGTTTTCAGTGAAGTTATTACAATTGAATGTCCCAAACACAATTCATGGCAATCCATCCAAAAACTGTCAAGAAATGTCACCCTGAACTACGCATGTGACCCTCGCTGAGGCACAAAGTCATGACTACTCATCACCTGAGTGCCTGTTTAATATGTTGTGCCAATCCAACCCGCTATAAAATATATATATAGATATATATATATATATCTATATCTATATCTATATATATATGTGTGTGTATTGTTTAAACTTTTTATTTTGCGTTTTCAACATATCAGAACCATTCTTTACGTCTCAATAAATAAACATAATAAAATAAATAGTTATTAATCAAAACAATAGTATTAGTATTAATAGTTTACTTATACATATACACCAACAAATACATATACACAACCATCCACATACATACCTGCACAGCATACACACACGTACTTTCTCTCACACACACACACACACACACACACATGCACGTGAAGCGCAGCCCTGTCCGTCCTCTGGGCTCATTCAGCTGGTTTGAAGAGTTGTGGCAGCGATGTTTTCTCCTGATTGGCAGTTTCTGCTGTATTGACATAATGTGAGAACCTCTTGGCTATTTCTGTTTCTCCACACCACGATGACAGCGTTGTCCGACCGCCCCGAGGCTGCGGAGCCGCATTAGGTTTAAATAAGAAGCATTACGGCACGCGGTGGGATATGGAATAATTCCAACAGACATTCGTCTGGCTCGGTAAATGAATCATATCTAACACATTTATATATCCATTAACCTGATCGAGTCAGTCAATTGAATTGTGCGTGTGTGTGTGTGTGTGTGTGTGTGTGTGTGTGTGTGTGAAAGAGATAATTAGGCAGGGAGCTTCCATCAGATTCAGATTCTTGGATATCAGATGGAGGAGATTGGTCAAAAGGAGCTGAGCTGATTAGTGTCAGTCCTGTCTTAAACGTTTGCGCCTCACTGACTGCGGGTCAGTCTTTGGTTCATTCCAGCGAGCGGTCAGTGCAGGCAGGCGCTTGCGCTTCAGGCGTGTGCAGACATGCTTTGATACATGCTACACACACATTAGGGACACACTGATATATGAGTCTGCCATGTCTTTTTTATCCAATGTCACATATTGACTGCCAGTGTCCACTCTCATTTAAAGGCAGCGCTATATCCCAGAGTCCCCCTGCTCATGGAAACATGTACGGTGGTTATGTTTTATTTAAAGGACCCAATCGCTAATCTGCATGTTCAGATTGATTTCCTACCTTCCAAGAAGCTATACGTTTGAGTCCCTATCAATATGCTTTGTAATGCAGACCAACGTGGCGTTAACGTTGGAAGGAGAATATTTGCAGCTCGGGGTAAAAGAGCAGAGGAGACCTGCTGTCACACGTGTGTAAAAATGTCCAGGCGGTCACGCCTTACCTTCAGTCTATGCACATGTTAACCTTTTGGAAACCAAGCGCAAAAATCTTCCCGTGCCAATTTGAAGTCCCAGCATGCCCCATTCAGACAGTCTTTTGGCATAAAATACAGTATTTTTCCATTTTTGAACCGACTGACTGAAACTCCTTCCTGACAGGCCAAGGTTTTGTTTAATTGGGTTTTAGTTTTAGGTCCTAATCTTTCCATAAAGGTGTCTTATTGACGCTCCAGGAGGCATTTTTGGGGAATCTGGCTTATATCACGCTGGATGTTCATAGTTATTTTTTTTGCAGATATACATTTTTTTCCCGAGACTAAACAAATACATACAATAAACACAAGTATTGGAATCAATATGGGGTCCCCACGACAACTTAAACACAGGGAAAAACACTCAAACAGGGAAAAAGAGGTCTAGAGACAAAACTGGTTCCACAGTTTTCTTCGGGTTAATAACCATTAAGGAAATATCTCGCTGGATGTTCATAGTTACGATCAAAATATATTTTAAAAGTGATTTTATTTTGCAGATGGACCTTTTTTCCCAAGACTTTGCTGAACAAATACATACAATAAACACAAGTATTGAAATTCATTTTGGGTTCCTGCGACAACTCAAACAGAGAGAAAAACACTCAAACAGGGAAAAAGGAGGTCTGGAGACAACATTGGTTCCACAGTTCTCAACGGGTTAAGAGAAAGATAAATGTGAATGCTGGAGGGAAATAGCTGCGGCTTTGAGAGGACACAACCAAATCTGCCGTAAAAATCTCATTCATACTTACAATTTGCAAATTTGAGAGACATATAATACTGTCGCAATTACATTTTGTATCAGCATAACGAGAAAACTTTCTAATGAATGCACCTCCAAAGTTATTAAAAAAAAACATTCGCTGGCAACATCTTTTGTTTGTGAGTCAACAACATTTTCTAGTACCAACCAAACAAAATATCATGTTTTTTTTTGTATTTTTCATTTTGGTAAGTACTGCTGTTTTCAGGCTGAACGAGTCAAGTTAGTCCTCATCCAGCTGAATTGGAGGATTGCTTGTTAACCCTGATGACTCGTGACTGAACAGCAGCGCACTCTCTTACAATTTCTCATATTACAACGAGTAAAAAAGGCAACTGAGTAAAGAGTTGAAGTGTGTTGGGAACCCTCCTGGCATGTACTGGTGCATATATTCTCATGTTTGTCCCTCGAGCAACTGGCTGCAGAGCGCCAATGTGTGGTAGTGCGTGACAGACCTGGGCCTTTACTGCTTTCAGGATTTTTAAAAAATCTTTGGGTAAGAAGGAAATTTTTCTACATCGTTACACTACATTGATACATCATGACATTATTACATCGTGACATTGTTACATTGTGACATTGTTACATTGTTACGCTACATTGTTACGCTACATCGTTACGCTACATCGTTACGCTACATCGTTACGCTACATTGTTACGCTACATTGTTACGCTACATTGTAACGCTACATTGTTATGCTACATCGTTACGCTACATTGTTACGCTACATTGTTACGCTACATTGTTACGCTACATTGTTACGCTACACTGTTGCACTACATAGTTACGCAACATTGTTACGCTACATTGTTACGCTACATTGTTACGCTACATTGTTACACTACATTGTTACGCTACATTGTTACACAACATTGTTACGCTACATTGTTACACTACATTACATACGTTGTTACGTTACATACATCATCACGTTAGATCGCTGAAAGTGTACTCTAAACGTAACGGCGTCACCACGTCACATTACATCACGTCATTAAGTCACGACGTCGCTTCACGTCGTTCTGTCACGTCGTCTCGTCACATCGTTACATTTCTTCCCTTAGAAGAAAAAAACAGGGGAAGGTATAAAGAAGAAAACTGTTAGAAAAATTCACTTGAACCCTCCAAGTAAAATCATTAAAACAGGAACATTTATTCGTCGCGAGGAAGGAGCAAAGTCAGAAGTACAACGTGATAGACAAATCGCATATCCAAGTCTGCTCAACATGCCCTAACCGTGACCCTTTCCCCTCGTCCCATAAAGGACCACCTCTTAAATACTCATCATGACCCACTGACAGAAACCCTCATGACGTCTTCGGCCTCACCGTGAACCTTTCCCCTCGTCCCATGGAGCGGTTTGCGAGACATGGTCATACGATAACAAAGGAACTGCACGTGCTTTCAGATAGAAACATACAGATTCCATTCTCTTTGCTATCAGAAGATAGCAAAGAGAATTTGTGTAAGATTAAACAGAGACAGTAAGATAAGAAGTCTGAATATAACAGTCAAACAGTAACTGATTAAGCGTAAATCATTTTTTCTTCCAACAAAAATGCTTTGTATAAATTGTATAAAGTGGACGACGTCTGGTTGGTGAAGCACATAAAACGCAGTTAGTTCCTAAAATCTTTCACCTGAGAGAATTGCTAAATTATGAACTCCTAATTGGATAAACCTGACACAACATGACCTCATCCCTTTTCTATGAAAGTATAATTTCAAGGATTTCATTTCAACTCAAATAAATCAGAGGTAGTTATCAACTGTGTCAACTGTTCTTTTTTTCACTGTAATTACAACAGAGCTTCTTAGACCTCTGTGGGAATCACTCTGAACCGAGTTAACAGAGAAAATGTTTGCTCACATGTGCATGTTGAGCCGAAAAGACTCGTTCATTTCACGTGGTGATCAGAGGAAACGTGGCCTTTTCCAAGCCTCAGTAGAAGTCAGATGATGCTGATTGTTTAGAGATTCATCACACTGCGTCTCCATCACTTGTAATTGCAGAATCTCTTCCACTTCTTCTGCATCATAAGAAAGGAAGTCGAGAGCCGCTTGATTTCTTTCTCAATGGCAGAAAAATCTTGAAAGCGCTGACTGAGTTCTGTCATGAGATTGCACATATTGCCCCTTTTTAGCAGAAATGTTGACTTCTTTAAAAAGCTACTTTTATGTCAGACAGCAGGGGGAAGAGCGCTGCGTTAAAGTTACATAGTTGTGTCTCAAAGAGATGGAGCTTCACACAGAATGCGTAAAGAGTAAAGAGTTGAAACCACCATCAGCATCGATATCACCGCCTTGGTGCTGAGCCTGTGATTGCGGTTCCATGAGCGTTGTGTTGGGAACCCTCCTGGCATGTACTGGTGCATATATTCTCCTGTTTGTTCCTCGAGCAACTGGCTGCAGAGCGCCAATGTGTGGTAGTGTGTAACAGACCTAGGCCTTTACTACTTTCAGGATTTTTTTAAATCTTTGGGTAAGAAGGATATTTTTCTACATCGTTACGTTACATTGTTACATCATGACATTGTTACATCATGACATTGTTACATCGTGACATGGTTACATCGTCTAGGCTACATTGTTACGCTACATTGTTACGCTACATTGTTACGCTACATTGTTACGCTACATCTCCAAGCTACATTGTTACGCTACATTGTTAAGCTGGGGAAGAGCGCAGCGTTGACGTTACGTAGTTGTGTCTCAAAGAGATGGAGCTTCACACAGTGTGTGAGTTGCGGTACGACCTGCTCTTTGTCTTGCAGGCTCTTGTTCAGTGTGTTGAGACGACCAGTAAGATCGACTAGAAATGCAAAGTCTGACAGTCTGTCACTCAGCTCATGAAGCGTTTGGTCCTTCTCGTTCAAAAACTGGTCAATTTCTGATCTCGGGGAATAAAACCGATGCAGACGGATCTGCGACTGTGCCAGCGCATCACAGAGTGAACGAGGAGGTCCAGTATTCAGCTTCAACATCAGACAGGACAGCTAAAACGTTTCTGTAGTGGATCTGACATGACCTTAAACATCTCTTTCCCCGTTTATGTGCACTTGGGACTCCTCAGGCCAAACAGCTTCTCTGTAATGAGGAAGTTATTGTTGACTATCCGCAAAAGCAGCTGAGAGGTGTCTGATGCTTTAAGCTAGCTGACAAGTCTTTGTGTTTCTGGACGTGCTCACGTTGTTGAATCTTTACCGGACACATGATTACTGCGACTTCATTGAGGTTCTGTGTTGTGAAGCCACTTGCTTGACTTTCTCGCCATTACATTTTTAGAATTTGTCGCGGGCCAATAAAAAATGACCGTAGTTTAAAGACCCCTGATCTGAAGCATACCCTGGTTATCATCTATTTTAATCTCAATGGAACCATAATTCATAAAATAAACATTACTCCTCCTTATGGCCATTAGAAATGATGCATCTAAGGCACTTCTGCAGGTTGCCACTTTAGTCGATGAGTGTCCTCTGTTCCATTGTTAGTCCGTCTTTTCTCTGAGTGTGAGGAAGGCCAGCTGTTTCCAGTTCGTCCTCCAGTGTTTTAGTGTTCCTGGTTTGCTTTTGGATTAGACTCAGTAGCTTGCCTATTTTTGGACAGCATTCTATAAGTTTATTTTTCGTCATGAAATCATTGAACAGCACCTGCTGCCTCCTCATCAGTGCTTTCTACCTTTGAGTCCAAACTTGCTATTCCAGAGTTTTGACACCTGGTGTGTCTAGAGACCCTCAACGTGTGAGAGAAGACCATCCCTCTTTTCTCCTGCTCCATCCATCAGAAAACGTCACAGTGAGAGTCAGACAGCGGCTCCACTTGATGTCCTCTGTGGCTCGCTGTGCCATCGAATCACCTCCACAATTAACTGGTTCACAATAACAGGTCCAAGCCATTTATAAATAACACCCACATGATCGGGTGATGGCTGCCACAGAAAAGCAGTGAGGCAGTGGATTCATGGGATTTCTGACTCGAGATCTTTGATAAAACACTAATTGAAAAGATACATCTCGTGAGAATGAGTGGTTTAGTTATTAAGTTAGGATTAGTTCCAACTGGTGACAGTTTGAAAGAAACAATCAGCTTACGTATGTGAATGAGAAGGACTGATGTCTTCCAATGGATGCCATTAACAGCTTTGTTTTTAGCATTTTCACAACGATTAATTATGAAGTCCCAATGTTTCTGCTGGTAACGTTCTGCCACGGCTTCCATGTGGGCCCCGTACCTTTTATTTCAGCCACATGGGGAAGTCCCAACATGGTGGAACGTAAAAGTAGTGAATAACCACAACATGAATGGGTTTCTTCTTCCTAGAAATATTGAAGTCAACCTTCAAACAAATACAAATGCACACACACACACACACACACACACACACACACACACACACACGCACACACAGCCCCGCCACAGGTCGGCCCTTGCTTGTTTGTGATAAATGCTGCATTTGGGTCCGGGGTGGAGGCTTATTCCTGCTCAGTTGCCTGCTCTGGCTAAGCTAAGCCTTGTGTTGCTGATAATGGCAGCTGTGAAAAGAGTGGGAGACTGAATGAAACCCAGTGGGGGAGGGGAGTAGCTGTGGATCCAGTCGCTGTGCCCTGCCAGGCCTGTATGCACGATCATTTTGTGTCCCGCGGTGTCACACAGGGGTGCACGCCACTCTGCCTCGCTTCTCTTCTGTGTGCCAGCGTAAGGGCCTTTTTTTTTGTCTCTCCAAGCGAGGACGGCCTCCGTCCTGCAGCGGCGTTTTATGCGCTCGAGAAGTCTTTCACCTCCCAGATATTTTGTATGTTTTTCTGGGTCTGCTGTCAAATTGCTTTAACAGACGTATATTTAAGGGGAGAAGAGGAGTTACCAAAAGAACTGCTGGATTCTTAGATTTCAGGGTTGAGATGAAGGCCTTGAACTTCTCTGAATCTATTCTTGTCAGTATGGAATATATTGTGCTATTATATATTATTATATTAGGAGTTTTATACAGGTATATAAAGAGGATTGTTTTGATCATTTCTGGAATGTCATGTCTTGTAACGGAAACTAAGAAACCACATAACACTTGAAGGGGCTTTAGGTTGACTGTTAAAGCGCAATACAAGTACTTAGCATTTACAAGGTAGGTTTTACATTCACCATTTACAACACTTCTAGCTGCTCTCCTGCCTGACAATGATTGCATGAAAATCAGCATTTGCCCCCCCGCCCCAAAAAAGGAAAGAGGGAAATGAATGAAATCTTAAGGGGTAGTGTCATTTTATGGCTAATTAATCACGGGGAATTATAAAAAATACATAAAGAAACGTTATAAATACAGTTTACAGAGCACCAGTTTCTCAACGGTTGCTTTGCTTCTGACAGAAGACACATGAGTCTTTGTTTCTGTGCGTATTGATTTTGGAGTGTTTACATCACTCAATATGAATGAAATTACTTCCGTGACAGTTTTCACACAAATTGATCGTTTTCCAGTTCCAATCTGCCAGGATTTAACGAGTTACTACAAGTAAAAGTATTCACGAAGAAACGTCCAAAGAGAGTAACCAAGCTTAAGCCGGTAATGTTGCAGTGGGAGCTTTCCTTCTGAGGCAGTGAACACAACACAGTGAACTGTGCTGCTGCGGATGCAGCATCACTAACTTTAGCTGCTGAGGGCCGATGAACAGAAACATAAACTCAACCGCTATGAACGCCAAGACTTCCACTACGAGTCTGAACCCACGATGAACACTTACTAACTAATTCATCTCCTGGTGCAATATCCATTACGTTTAAGTATGTTCAAGTACTTTTTACACATTTTTAGTATGCTTAAGTACTTTTATACACATTTTTAAGTATCCTTAAGTACTTTTATACACATTTTTATTCCATCTGTATATTTAATTTTGTTATACTACCGTTGTACTGTTTATTTATATTACTTTATTTTATCTTTATTGTTATTTGTATTTACTTGTGAGCAATGCTGCTGTAAGCCTGTAATTTCCCACTAAGGGACTAATAAAGGATTATCTTATCTTATCTTATCTTAAAGACACCTGGAGAAGCCCCCCTTTACAACTGTGGGGGTGATGCTTGGACAGAGGGCTGTGATTCGAGGACACGGTGCTGATGACATCACCAGGGATGATGCCATCGCATGCATGAGTAACAGGACAGCAGCAAACCTATTTATTTATTTTTAAAATCACCCCGATAACCCCGACTTTCACTTTCACAACCAGGGGATTTATAATTTGACACAGAAGTGAAGGACAAGGTGTGTGTGTGTGTGTGTGTGTGTGTGTGTGTGTGTGTGTGTGTGTGTGTGTGTGTGTGTGTGTGTGTGTGCGTCTTGTAAGCAGATAGAGGCGGCGCGTGTCCACACTTCAGAGGGGACGCGAGGCACAGTCACTGCGTTTGAATTTAAGCAGAGTGAAGATTGTTTATGGACTGCCAAAAGTAATTAATCTCCTTTCTCTCTCAAAATTAATCGGATTAAACATTCTCGTGGCCCAGTGCGTCCGTCTCCCTGTAATGGGCGGCTGTTCCTCTGTCCCGCTCCGTGCCCGTGATGCCGTTCCTATAGGCCGGATCCACTGGCTGCACCGCGACAATTGGCTGCACAAGGACTCTGGAGTGTAATCACGTTCTCCTGCTTGTCTTTCACGGTGGGGGAGAGCGTTGGCTGCTTGACCAGTATCATATTCTGACCTTTGATAGAGATGCTGAGGCGCTGAGAGGGGTTTGTTGATTAGAGCTTCATCTGTGTGTCTGTGGCCGCGGGTGAAACACATGTTCACATGATGATTTGACCTTTCCAGCAGTATTCAGATGAGTATTCTGTGTCCTCCTCTCCTCTCCTCTCCTCTCCTCGGTCAACAACCTAAAGTGGCTGAAAACCAAATATTCACTGGTTACTTGAGCTCCTACTGCATGCTTGATGCCGCCGACGGTTTCATTTCTTTTCTTCTGACAGACCCACGCACACTTTTGATTGAGCTATTATAACTTAACCAGGATATTCACCGTGTTTAATTCTAAATTAGTCATGTTCAACCCTTGAAGTGGAAGCCGCTGTAGCCGCCGTTACATCATGTCTACAACATCGACTGTATATAAGAAGTGGGTACAGATTTGAAGACATTTTGCCCATCGCCATTTTGTTTTTTATCAGTTCATATCCAGAGTTTGCCCCCTGATCAACACAGGATATGTAACATAGGCAGCATGTTAGCATGTCACATGTTAGCATGTTTGAAGTCTACTTGTTTTGCCTTTATTTAAGAATAAAAGCACAGTGACCCAGGATAACTTCATTCAGGATTAACAAAGTCAACCCTTAAACTGCTTTAAGAACATTACAAAGTAAAAATAAATGTAATATTTAGCTCAAGTGTTAGATACATTATTAGATAGAGAACAGGGAGATAGAGGGTTTATTTTTTATTTTGGGGCCACGATACCGTCTAAACAAATTAGAAGAGGATGAGTTTCTGATGTCAATGGGTTAGGGTTAGAAACACAGACAAAAGCATAAAAAAAACTACATTCTTTCCAAAAATCAATTGTGGAGCTCGGACAGCAAGCAGCCATGACTCTGTAGAGCGGAGCTGAAGCCCCTTCACACCGAGGGAGCAGCAAGCCAACTGGCAGTATCAGAGCTTTTGATGAGGTGGGTGAGAAAAGAGTGAGGTAGGTGAGAGGGGATAGGGGATAGGGGATAGGGTCTAGGGCGGGTCGTTGGGCGGTGGGAGGTCACCACGGCGGCCGCCTGTCAGGCCCATTCTCCTGAACGCTTTACCTCAGGAACACAGGAACGTTTGGCTCAAACGTTCAACTGGACTGACTCCATTTCGGGGTTCACAGTTCAGTGTTTGAGACGTCACAGTCACCCCCTTACTGTGATATCTCGGGAAGGCATTGAGTGGATTTCTTCAGAAATGGACCAAACATCCACTTGCACTCAAGGTTTAAAATTTGACGAGCAAAGATAATATCGAACATATGCTTATTATGAGAAAAATATCTAATGGGATACAAAGTGATGAAGGGATGACATTATGGACAGACATGAATGTACGCTGCATGACGATTGGCGGAGGAACACAACTGTTAATTTCATTTTTATATTTTTTTCTGTGAATGTGCACACAAACAGCTGTCCCTGATGGAACATAATTCCTATAATATTGAAGATTATATGTTCATATTTTTTGGAGTGAGCAGAATTGTGGTGCAGCTGCATAACATAGTTTTTTAAATAGGCTGAATGTTTTTTAACAGCATTTCATTGGCTGCTGATATAAAGCCACTAAATGCTGTTGAGTCTGGTATACGATGACTGAACACTGAATAAAACTTTATTGTGTTAACGCAGCGACACTTTAATCTTCTCAACCTCTTTAGCTGCCAAATCTTCCACTTTGTTCACCAGCGAGTCGCTTCCTTTGTCAGCCTGCTCTTCAGTCAGACTTTCAAATGGTTTTAGTGTTGGTGCTTCAAAGTTTTGTTGAGTTTTGAAGTTGCTTTCGTGATGTGTTTACATATTTTACTGAGTTTTACTACTGGCTTTATGTGCAAATAGATGGTTTTCCTAAACCTAATCCTATTGTTTTCGTGGTAGTGGCACGTTTTTGTTTTTTTGAGGTGTGATCATTTCACGTCTTTCTGTGAGATCCCGTTGATTTTGGTCGTGTTTGTGAGTTTTTTTCCTTCCTTCAATGAAAGTTGTGGCGGGTATGCTAAAAATATGCTTATGTAGTGTATGTACTTCAAACTATGATTTTCTGGCTGCGGTAACTGAGGTGGTAACTGAAAATTCAAGCTTCAAAATGTTGGTGATGTTAAAAACCACCTGTTCAAATCTAACCTATACAAAACATGTGCAAAGTGGAAATAAAACGTCTAGTTTGGTTATGTTTCCTTCCCCAGGTGCCTGTAGCTGATACGCCACCAACCACCAGGCAGAATGTCATATGGGTCCATTGATGGAGGCTCCTTTGGCAGTCGCAACCCGTTTGGAGGTCCTACGAGTCAGGGCTACCAGCCAGTAGGTAAGGATACGCACTCATTGTCTTTATGCCCTTTACAATGTCCTACATGTAGCATTTTACAACCATACAAGGTTGTGACTTTAAATGTAAGACACCGGCATAATAACCTGAAACAAAAAAGACATCAAGATGATATTCCTTTCCAACAGAAAGCACTGCATCAGGTAGTAAAGTCAAACGTGTCCATCCACTGTTGAGGGAGACTTATGGCATGAGAGTTTGGGGGCTTTGATTATTTCTGCAACTGCTCTCCTGTCTGCGACCGAATGATTGGGACAAAAATAGACATAAATGTCGGGGGCATGAAAAGTTGTAAAAGTAATTCAACTTCAAGATGACCACAAGATGGCCTGTTGGCTTCCTGTCAGTGATTACTGTGACCGGTGTTTACTGTCTGTATGGATTGTGCTGGTTAGACTACACGCATTAGACACAAACATCACACTGGGAAAGTCTAAAGAGCACAGTGCAGATCTGAGAAGATGCATAATTAAGACAAGTAAGACATATATCAAAGCAATGTTATGTCCCAAGATCATAAGTGCAAACAATGTTTTGTCAGTACTGTATACTGGGAACAATGGTTCCTGTCAGCTGGGATCTCTTATCAAAATGCACTTTAACATAGATTTATTTAGTTTTTAGTATTACTGGATCAAGTTTAGGCATGGATCGTGATTTGGGTTAAAATAACTGTGCTTGTAACATAACTTGTGTTACTTGAATATGGATGTTACGTTAAAAAAAAAAAAGCTATGGTAAAAGAAAATGAACGTTGACTTGGCTTCACACAGAACATGAACGTCAGCTGCTCTCAGCGTCTGATAATGACGTGGGTGGCTCTACGTTGGTGAGCGTTGAAAGTCTGGTGCGTCTCACACAGATGCCAAAGGTGCTTCTGTGCATCGGTATCGGACGCAGAGGGGCTTTGACCAAGTGTCGGTATTTGGCGACCGGGTTAGTGCTACTTCGTTTAAAGTACGCCTCTTGCATCAGTTTTGTAAGGGATGGCTTGTCTAGTTACACTTGCATGGTATTCTTTCAAAATAAACCTCCTTCTTCACAGGAAATGTAAGATTTAGGTTACAAACAACACTTAGTGAGGTTCAGGGAAAGAGTGTGGTTGAGGTTCACTTGACTAATGAGTCACATGACTGGCGAGTGACACACGAATCACGCCGCTCGCTACTCACGCCACTCGCTACTCGCTTTTAGTTTCCCACTAGACACGGACAGTGGCCTCTGATAGAGAGCTCTGTGTTTGTTTGATCCATCCACCAGCCTTCCTTGCAGCCACGCCAGGGATCTCTAGCTTCTTTTACTTGCTCTGAGTATGTAATAAGGACGTGGGAGTGTTTGCAATGGCATTAGTTTAAAGCCCGGTGCACCCCATGAAGACTCAGATGCTGAGGGCCACTGGCCAAGGGTTGGGAGTTAGAACAGGATGCATTAGGAGACGCAGCTCACATCGGTCTTGATCTATTGTCATAAACACATAAAACTGTCTGACATGAGGAGGAATATGTTGACATTTTCTTAACCATAAAAACAATATTCATGCTTTTGTTGCTGCATATTGCAGGGAAACTAATGAGACGCTGAGAGTAAATGTTTTGTCGATACTTCAGATTCAACTTTATTGTCATTCCACAGAGTACAAGTACAAGGGCAACAAAATGCAGTTTTAGCATCTGACTGGAAGTGCAAAGAAGCAGTAAAAGTGCACTGAAAGAAGACAAATAACAGTATATTCATGTATTTTAAAAAATTGTATCAAATAATTGTGATACTCTTTGGGTATATGTATCTCACAGGCCTGCAGTGACAGTATGTGCATTTAATGTATTTGCACTGTGTGGCATTGTTCACATTGATGAAATCTGGTTACGCCAGAGACTATAAATCAAGATGGAGAAAGTGTAGGTAAGACAAATTAGAAGATCAGTTAAGGAATAAAATGCTAAATGTTAGAGGAAAAAATAAAGGTGTGTATTGATCTTTAGCATGAGCTCCAGGTCGTTAAGGGTGGAGAGTAAATGGCACCAGCGTTCAAGTATTTGTACTATCGGTTGCATGTCAACGTTTTATAAACGCGCACATGATTTTCAGAAGTCACCCACTAACCTAGGAATAAGTAAGTAATCAGAGTCAGGTGTTCCAGTCATCACATCTATTATTCATAAAGAAATGAACAAATCAAGCAATCAACACTGTACATGACTATAAATGTACTAAATACACAGACTACGTGGAAATGGAAGTACACAAGTAATGTGCAAACCACTGTGACAGTTTTCTGTTTGTTTATAAGCTCTCTGTTTCTTACCTTTGTCTGTAATCACCCGCAGTCTGTGTCTGTGTGTGTGTGTGTGTGTGTGTGTGTGTGTGTGTGTGACTTTTCTCTCGAGCAGAGGTCACAGGTTTCCATGAGGGTTAAACGGTGTGAAAGGCATTGGATTTGATCCTCAAACTGCTTTCATTAGCCTAGTGATGGGGTACGAGCAAGACAGAGCCCGGAGGCAAAACCTGTTCCCAGCAAAACTGGAGGTGTGTGTGTGCATGTCTGTGTGTGTGAGAGAGAAAGATTGACAGATGGGGAGAGACGCGTACACATGCAGTTCGAGATGAATAGACGGCAAGGACAATTAACACATTTTTTCATGTTGTGGGCGGGACAAAAAGCCATTTGTACAACCCTGGAATATCAATGCGCAACAATGAGAAACTCAGGAATTCTGTCGTATGAGATGACACCTCACCTCCAATACCACAAAGGAATTCACCATATGCATTCAAAACCATGTCTACTGATGAAATAATAGAATATTTTTCATCCATGTTGGAGCCAATTTTTCAAAGCAAAAGAATGTGAGCAACTTATCCAACTGCCCCTACATCCATCCACAGAAATCCTCAGACGGGTGGTTTCCTTTTGTCCCATGTCCAGACTAGGGGTGATGGAGCCTTGCAGCCAGATCTCCTCTCCTCTGGAACGACCTGTCTGAGGAGATCAGAGCTGTGAACTCTGCTTTGTCTTTTGAATCACTTCAAGATGCAGTCAGAAAACGTTGAAGGTGTGTAGTTGAGAGCAAACTGAAGGCCACGTTGGTTCAATAATTGGTGCGGTCTGAGCCAGGGGAGTAGGAAGTGGGGAAGAGGCCATGCACCCAGTTCATGGAAGGAGGAGACGGAGTATATTTAGAGACGGCTGTGTGTGTATTAATGATTGTGTTGTGTGGTGAAGGCAGAGCCAATCCCGTTGTGATCTGTTCTCTGTATTACATTTCAAAATGACAGGGATCAGACTTCGTGCACAGAGAGTTGATCTGTGAGTTGCAGCCGACAGCTTTAGTGATCAATGGTATTTTCCATTAAGTATTTATTGGTTTTGAGTGGTGTATAAAAAGAAACTGCAGCTCTGAACTTTGGTTGGAAGACTAATTTAGTCTCATGTCTGGTCACGTTGACAAGCGGAGAGATGCTGTGCAACATGATGAAGAGATACTCTGCTCTGGCCGTGAACTTCTCTGGTCATTCAGGGCTGACTAACGTTAACTATTCAGTCTCAACCGGGTGGCGACGTCTCTGTACTAACACAGGTACCAAATGTCAGTCAGTTGGTTGGTCCACCACTTTGTTCCAGACTAAAATATTTCAATAACTGCCAGATGGGTTGTCGTCAAATTTCTGCTGAATTTGGTGATCCGTTCACTTCACCTCTGGCGGCACCATGAGGTCAAATACAGAGGCCTTGTGGGCCTCTGTCTGATACCGACACACTACAGGCCTTCAGATAACTACAATGTAAACCCATCTGACCCAGATGATCAGAAAAAAAGCTCTGGGAGTGTAACGTCGTGATATCGAGACAGTAAGACCGTCCCAGGGTGGGAGGGTCAAACAAACAGGACTTTCAATGAGGAGACCGCTGTTCTGGTCTGCTGTTTGTGACTCCAAGGGGTCTGACTAACCGTCAAGTATGATGAGTTGCTGTGAGAATGTGTTGAATAATGGATGTATTGTCTAAAAGATCAACTTCAGCCATTCATCTCCCTGTCGGGATGCCTGCTGATCACTTTTCTGATCGTATCCCTTTTTATGGACTGCCAGCATCAGGTTGAATCTCCAGCTCTTCCAATACTTTGGTTCCTGACTTCATACCTTCCATCAGCCTCGACTGCGCTCTGTGATTATTTCACATCTGCAGATGTTAGCATGCTAACATGCTAAGTTGTGGGTGTTCAGCAGCTGTACTGTTGGTCATGCGCACCATCTTATGTCAGCACCCAGCTCAGAGCGGCTTGCATCGCTGTAATCTCTTAAATGTGGGCAACGGAGGGTTAAGTGTTGGATGTTGAAGATTTGTGACGTTGGTTATTGAGCCAGATCCAAAGATGTTGCCCTCTCTCACCCTCACACATATTCAGTGTTACCTAACACCATGATTGGTATTGTTTGTCACCAATTGCCGAGAAAATGTGTGTTTACGGCAATCACAACCTCAGCCAAATCATTAGAAAAAAAACTCAAATTACAGCGCACAGCATGTCGTGCAGTACTCTGCTGTTAGTGATGAGTTTCATGAATAGGGGCTTGGGTCTTTTTATATATGTATTTTCTGTCCAATGTTCCTTATTTGGCCAGTCAGCGCCTCAATGAATAGGTTCTTATCTGTCTGCTTTGTACTGTGCATGTATAGCGGTGTATACGTTCATAGCTATCCCGGCTGACGGTTGAGGGGAGTCGCTGGCACAAGTCATTATGCTGCAATCCAGATACACAGTGAAGGAGGACGGGAGGATGTGTCAGAGACTAAATAAACATCACAGATGCTTTATTCTGTCTCTGGACTCCAGCATACTGTACTTGTATGTGCCCATAAATGCTCCCCTTCACTCAGTCTGACAGTCTCACTTTCTCCCTCCAAGTCTTCTCTTTTGTAAGCAGACAGATGGGAGCCCTCAGTCACCAGAAAGGGGGTCTTTGATCACATTGAAGCCTGGCTACATTATGAGGGATATGGGTGGTGGTGATGGTGGGGGGCAGAGCAGGAGCCTGTCAGATTTGCCGTCTGTTGCTCAGGCTGATCTGAAGGGGAGCTCAGGGAATGATCAAAGCCCAGGTTAAGTCTCTAATAGAGCTGTCTTTTAGGCTAATCTCTCTCCTCTCTCTGCCGGCGAAAAGACTCTGAACCCTCCACTCGAGAGGCGGTGTGTCACTTCCAGCAGAGCCAGAGTGTTTCATTCAGGATGACAGGACGATGCAGCTTTTTAACATCAACACATATTGATGCTGTTTTTAATAAATGCTGGACTGAAAATGAAAGGGTGCAGAAAGCTCAGTGTAAAACGCTTGACAGTTTACACACACTTGTCTCATGTGTAGTATTTGTCTATATTCTAAAGAACCGTTTCTTCAAGATACTTATCAACCGCATTCTTAAAGATACTCTTCCTTTTGTTTTTAGCACCCAATTGTTCAAATCTTAAATTTCCCTCTGAGCTTGTCAAGACGATTTTATTTATATAGCCCAATTGCACAAATCACACATTTGCCTGGAGGGGGTTCATGGAGCTTGATGTTGATGCTCTGAAACTTAACAGTAAACTGTGCTGAGTTTCAAACCCGAGAGTTGTGAGAGTGTATGTTCTCTCAAACTTGTAACCTTTGTTCACACGATAATGATCTGACGCGTGCGAGGCCTCCAGTGAACAGTGTCCCACGTGTAGGACTGTTTTGTGACTTACTGAGTGAGGCACTTTGTGTAACGAGGTCTCAGACAGAATTCTTAATTACTTGTGTCTTAGTCATTATGTTGCTGTTCATTCCTTCATAGAGAGACTAGAAGGTGATCAGTAAGCAGTGGTGTGTCTCTTTTAGCCGTCTCGCTATTTAACACACAAAATGCCGCTTGATAGAAATCTCCCCAAACTTAACAACTTGCTATCTCTACTTCGGACAGCCAGAGTCGGGCAACGAGCCGGGATTACAGATCCAACGCGCCCAGACGTGGTCACCGCCGAGGTCCTACACACATGGAGCGCAGGACGAATACAGGCTGGTGGGGAACGATGATATTCAGCATTATTCAAACAGAGCCTTGTTGTGCTGTGTGATGTCTGCAGTGATGCAGTGTAGCTGTATGTGGCTACGTCAGACTCTGTTTAAAAGACAGCCTTTTAAATGCTGCATTGTTTGTCAGCGACCGTCATCCGGTTACTTAGGAGGCCAATTGGACTTGTGTGCTCTGATTAATTTGGCATGCAGTTAACACAGCAGTCATAATTCAGTTTGAATGAAAACTCACATTTGCTCCTGGAGGAAGGAAATAACAAGTATACGCCAACAAGCTTTGAAATGTTCTTTTTTTCACTCAGTGCTGTGTAGTGGATTTAGTTCAAGCAGAGTTGAAACGTCAAAGTCGGACTTTATCTGAACAAAAGTCCAAAGACATTCAGGGACAACAAACAGAAATGGCGGTCCTAAAACTGAAAAAACTTCATCTCTTGTGAAAACATAACTTTACTCATATGGACGAACTGTGTTGGTGCTTGAAATTGGTTTACCCAAGGTCTTAGGTTCAAAAAAGCAGTGCAATATATGAATACAATGGTAGATACATGTAAATAAATGTCTAAAACCAAATTGTTATATGGTGGGGATGTGCTGGAGCGGCCTCCGGTGGTGATCTGCAGAGAGACTGGAGCCTGCTGCAGCGATGCTGCATGTTGTCCTCTGGACCCTGGCAGCTGTGAATCACCTCTGTAAAACACATCACTAATAGTTAAAGTTCACTCAAAAAAAGCAACAATTACACATCGGCATGTAACGAAGATCTAAGCACTGTATGAACTTGCGTGCTAACGAAGCTAACAGGGACCTAGCTATGCTTAGGGCTCGAGCTGAAAATGCTAACGTAACGTAAACACCATGGTACAGTCTTGCAAACACGTAACAGATATCCGACATCACTAGTCATACTAAGTTCACTGAAAGAAAGTTAACGGGGATCATAACAATATTTGATTACAACACGGATCAGTATTACAGACACCTCAAACATAATCCACTACAGACTACAAGCTACGTGCTAACGTTGCTAAACTAACATAAACAAACTAAGTTAGTTAGTCTTACAAACAGGTAACACAGATCTACTACTAGGCATACAACGTTTACAGGGAAAGAGACAATATTTGGTAACGCACCGTTTAGCCTGAAGCCAGCTATCTGCGAGTTGGTTACCGTTAGTTGGCTCCCGCTAAATCCCTGTTAGCAGCAGCGCTAGCTACAGCTACCATTACTAATGTAAAAATGCTATTGCGACATTCAGTAAATACACTTACCCATCTTCAAATGGATCCCTTTGCTTGGCGTTGTCCTTTTCAGCGAAGGAATTGAATCCTTCAGGCTCTGAAGCTCCTCCATCGTCTTGTTGTAGCGTCGCTCAGGCTAAACTCCCTGCTCGGTACCTTCTCTCTCTCACAGTGAAGCTGTGTTCGCCTCATGCGACAAGTCGGTGTGTACAAGGCTCATATCTCGCTATGTGACTCTCGTACGAGCTCGCAGCGGAGCCGGAGATTCTACTGAATCTATGAGATGTTGAACCATATTTCTGTGCAGAATTATCGTGAAGAAATGAATATTTACAAAACGTAAACATCTGATTTTTAAGGGTTAAGTGGTTGCTGAATAGCTAAACTTTTTTTTACGTTCGATCTCATCATGACCTACCTCGGTTCCTTTCCTCCCCACCTGGTTGTCGGCAGCAGACAGCGGAGCGCCGGTGTTGGGCCTGACCCACAGATGTGTCCACATTGTTAGCTCCCCGTGATGAGCTCTCCGGAGACAAAGCCCTGCTTAATAAGCTCGAACGGCGCACGATGGTGGACTGGGCGGGGCGGGGCTGTGATGAGCACTCCATCCTCCAGCGCCATGCGCTGCTGATGGGCAGTAAGTGGCCAAAGTGGGTCATGTGTGACACGGCCACGCGTGGATTAATGGGCCGACTGAGATGCCATTGATCTCGACTCCAACCTTCTGTGACCCCCCATCCTCATATGAGCACTTTTATTGGTTGACTCGGCCCTCCAGACCTCTGTGAAGAGCGCTGGAACTATTGAAGCCACGAGATGGCAGCAGACTGTTCATCTGCGTTTTCCTTTTGTAATTGTTAAATTGTTATTTGGCAGTAACAAGCTAGCAACCTGGTATTACAGTCAAAGATAACTCAAATCTGCAAATCTATTCATTTGCAGATGTTTGCAACTTTGAGAAGGAAAACACTTGTATTAATTTCCTGCGACTGAGAGGTTTTGTCCTTTTCTTGGATATTAGAAAGCACACCGCTCTTCTCCAGTCTCAAAAGTCTCAAACACTGCAACAGTTTACTGCATATAGCTGGAGCGTGCAGAGGCCAGACTGTTTCATTTTTATTTCATTTAATCTATATTTATTGGAAAAAAATATGAAAAGAATATTTGAAACAGGGACAGGTTATTGGATGAGGCAAATCAATATTAGAAGGAAAAACAGAGGATAAATTGGATAAAGAAATTGTAATTTATAATCTAATTTGATGGGTCTTGTTCCATATCATAATCAGCAGTTTATATTTAATTAAAAAAATTTGATCTTCATGTTTCTCTTTAGTTTCTGTCAGCAAGTATGTTTTGAGCTGTGCTCAGCATCTGGAAAGTAAAGGTTCAGTTAGAAAAGAATAAAGGGATGGTACTCAGCTCCTCCTTGATGATAACGAGTAAAGACCCACACATGTTATTGGAGGACACATGACATGTTGGCAACGTTGCTCTCCTGCGGCCCTTTGCTTGAGCTGTTGATGTAACGGTAAAGAATTTATGATATCAAATGCATTTCTATCTTTTCTCATGAACGTGCCCATAATAGAATCAGATTTACTTTCAGCTAAAATAGTTTTGTGGAAAGGTCAGCTTTTATATTAAATTCTGAACCGAACAATATTTGTCGATGCCTGGAAATAATTACTTTATATTATGAACCAGAAAGAAGTTAATAGTTGTTAACTTGGAATCGCAGGATTCACAATTTGTTTTGGATGACTTGTTTGTGCCTTGTCTCTGCCCATATTTCCACATGCTGTTTGCAAATTGTTTGTTTCCCACCGAGCGAGGCAGAAATTAGGAGGAAGCTTTGCAGCTCATGAACAGCGTCGTGTTCAGTGAGACCAGAACAAAGCGCTGCATGGTTAATGTTTGCCTGCTTTTTTCAGGCATCAAGAGACACGGCAGGACGCTAAACAGAGCAGAACACCACCGACAGCTGCATGTGAGGTTGATGCTGTACATAACATGCGTGTTTGGGGGGCGGGTTATGTACGCCTCAAGGTGAATCTTTTATGAATTCATATGGTCCCTGTGTTCTTCAAGCTTGATTCACTTATGCGCTTAAAATAGCTCTGTTGTTATGTGATGGTGTTCTAACAATTTCTTTACTGTGGCATCACTCATGTATACATTTAGAAACTTGATAGATATATAGCTGTAGTTATATCCACTGTGTAACAGCCTGTCTATGAGCTGTATTGGCTGTGCTGTCCAGTACTTTGGTGGCAATAACCCCCAAAACCTGCCTGTCATACTTTAAGGCGCAGTGTGTAAAATCTGGCCCGAATTGTAGTTTAACTCTTTTTTTTTATATGAATAAAAAGTGTATGAACAGGAGCATTTTATGAGTTAAGAATGGACATTTAAGAGATCATTTAATATTTGTAGTTCTGCTCATTTGTGGCCTCTGCTGGCCACGATATACCGGGAAATTCAAAACAATTCAAAATAAGTTTCAAACACAAATAGACAACCAATTCACAGATTTGTTTTGATAGTGGTCCTCATAAAATACATATGATTATTGCCGGGGGCCATTCTCTAACTAGCACAGTCTACTGACTTCTGGAATGAACCCAAACGTTTTATTAAACACGTTCCTATTGGCATCAACCTAAATGAGTCAGTCAGGACGTATGACTGACTCATTTAGTCTACGGTCATTGACAATCATGTTTGACCTTTTAGAGAAGCCTGCAAGAGATTCTGTGTTTTAACCATACTTCATACTTTCAGAGCCAAGATTAATGACACTTCACTATCCGCTTTGTCCTTTTAACAAGTTGACCAGAAACAATTTGAAAATGTTCCAATACAATATGTATACAATTTTATCAGTAGTCTCTGATCTTCAACAAAGGAGTTTCATTTACAGAGGCAGCAGTGTTGATTGGTTTACGTTAAAGACTGTGTGTGTGTCGGTCAAATACTACTGAGAATGAAAATCAAACCTCATCAGCTCCATCTGCAGGGCCAGCTGTTGGATTCAGGCCAGCTTCTTATCCCCTCAGTCAGCTGCTAACTGGCTAAATTGCAGATTTTTGGAAAGAGTGAAATCTGTCCCTCCTCACTGAGGACAGACAGCCACTGACCTCAGGCTTGATGAGATGGGAGCTCTTGATTGAGTCCCTCTCGGATTTGAGAGTATAATTGAACATGTTGCAGATAGCACATTTATGCTATCGACAAGCTACTCTATGAGGGCATGATGGTAATTCATCCCTGGTATGCTCAAGACTCACTCATTACAGTTGAAGAAATCAGAGCACTTGGTATTGATTATTCAATGCTTAACAAGGAGAAGAAGAAAATCAACCCCACTGCCAAAGTGAACATCATCTATAATCAGCTCGCTTGGGTTTTAACTGGGAATATGCAAAGTGAGTTCCTGCCCTGTGCTTTCTTTCTCCTTAGTTTCCTTCAGAGGTCTTATTTTGACATGGATGATAATGTGCGGAAAACAAATACTGAAATCCCATCCAAATCTAGTCTGTGCATTCCCATGTTGATTCAGGTTCAAAAGGAAAGTAAATCATAAATAAATACAAAATCAACTGATTTGTTACATCTTTACATTATTCTTTAAAGAAGAAAAATCATCAAGGGAAATTTGTTCTATCAATTATAAACGTCTCTAGATGACAAAAAAAGAAGGAAATTGCACACTTAATTACCTTAATTTAGGAAGCTTTATTTCCCAAAATTCCCAAGAGGGGAATGTTTTTTGTCAAAGGAACAATGTATATAACAAACATGTAATCAGAGCCAAAACACTGTTACAGTAATACATCTTTAAAAAAAATGCTTGGAATGGGAAAGACGTTGGTAAAAGTTGAACGCATTGCAATATTCAGACACAATAAGCCTGATCATTGTTGAGGCAATAATTTATCCCCTTCAATGCATTTTTGCTACACACCTGTCCAACGTCTTGCATCAAGAAATCTGCAAGTCTCCTTGGCAGAAAACACTCATATTCTCTCATTGTTACAGTCCAGGTAGTTTAGGAACCGGTGTTTCTGATTGGCACCAGGTCCGCCTTCTGGCACTTGAAGGAAAAGGTAGGACCGGGAGATAAACCAAACGGCAGAATCTGGAATTATTCGCTGTGACTCCAGTGCAGAAACTACCTATCTATCCTACTGCAGGACTGCTAAATCATACCAGGGGTCCTTTTTGTCCACTTGCATGCACAACTCTCCTGAGCTCAAACCTTGTAGGTACTGTATGTGTTTAGTCCTCAGGTCCAACATCAGCTGAAGACCTTTCTTTGCTTTGTTGAATTGGTGGCTGTAAAACCCAGATGGTGCCTTAGGCATTGGGATAATCCTTGTGGTTGGTTTCTCCAGAATAGAGTGGATTTCCTCTCTCAATACTGGGGTGAAGGATGGATGCACTTTGGATTCCACCTTGCCTCTCTCGTCTGCTTGGAGTCTGTAGTTTGAGTCAAGCCGAGTTGGCTTTTGGCAGGGAGGTTGAGCTGGGCATGGCATCCTGAGGCTCTTGGCAGCACAACTTGATTGAGGATGGAGAGGTACTGTCCATTTTGGTCGATCCTCCTCAAAGAAATCTCCTGAACCAGTGAGCAACATCTCATCAAACACCAAGTGATCTACTGTCCATACAGTCAGTGGAGTCAATACCGTCTTCCTTCATTGCACAGGAAGGTTATCACCCTTAAGTCCCTCACACATTCATACTGTAATGGCAACCAGTCAAGGTGCCACCTGCCCATCAGGACCCTAAACTAACTTGGGGTTCAGTGGCTTTCCCAAGGACACTTCGACATGTAGGAACCCGCGATCTTGTCTGGACATAGCTGAAGTATTTGTAAGCAGGGCTGATATCCTGGGGTAGAGGGCTTGGTCACCTCCTTCCAGAAAGTTAAACCAAGCACCTGTTGTCAGTTTAAGCCAGGTGAAGTGCAGATTGAGTCAGAGGAACTGTGCCATACCAAACTTTTGTAGTCCGAAGTGAATTCAGGTTTTCCCATGCCTTGACAGGTGTTTGGTGAGAAGTTACTGAGGTTGTTCTCGAAAAGACACAATCCTCATACTGACGCCTGACCGACTGAAACGGAATACAATACCTGCTCAACGTCAGCATTTTTACATTGTCCTTGTACTTCAGCATTTAGATCAAAGTCCTGCTATGCCTACTAAGTATAGGTACTAAAAGCTGCAACTCTTATTCTTGAGAACATTTTATCACATCGTTTCTATTCCTTACACCCTTCAGAAGCATTACCAAAATGCCTCTGGAGGGATATAATGTAGGACAAAATATAAGTTATGACTGTATCAGACACACTGCTCAAACCACAGGGAGACCAAATTTGTCCATGAGTGGTTTTGTGAAGGGAGTGCCTATCAGCGGAGCTTTGAAGTGGCATGCTGATACGAGCATGTTAAAGAGTCCATATGTTAAGGGAAAAGTTTCAAGTGTGAAAAGATAAAAAGCTGCTCAAAGGATCCCAACCCTTTATCAAACACTGAACTGGTTGTGACATAACCCTCAGTGGATGACTCAACCTTCCAGGGAACAGGCCTGTGGAGTTGGGAAATTAGCGTTAAATCATGAATGTAGAATTTGTGTTGTGAGCCCTAATGTGACAAGTAAAAGTATTGTGTGATAATAACATGGACTGGGCACATAGTTTTCACCTATTTGTCATAAGAAGAAAAAAAGTAGCTATTGTCAAGGTGAGACTTAAAGTCTGTTGTGTATAAATGCTGTATAACTGATGTATATCCAGCAGAATCTCTAATGAAACAATGGATATGCTTAATCTTGAGATATAAACTAAGTTTTTACCCAATTTATATTGTTAACCCGAAATAAGAAGTTCAATTTAATTCAGTTTATTTTGTATAGCCCAAAATCACAAATACAAGATTTGCCTCAGAGGGCTTTACAATCTGTACACATGACATCTCTGTCCCGGATCAGGAAAAACTCCCTCAATAGTAGATGATAGTAAAAAACCCTTTCTCAGGGGAAAAGGGAAGAAACCAGAGGGAGAGCAACAGAGGAGGATCCCTCTCCTGGATGGACAGAAGCAACAGATGTCATGTGACCAGAACGAGCAACGTAACAGAGTTACATCACATTACATGAATATGACAGAAATGATTGAAGAAGTGTTGAGTTAAAAATAAATATGAACTCTTTTCATGTGTGTGACATGTTCTATAGGTATAGACCTCTAAACTATAGCGATGTTGCTGGTATGATGTATGTGTATATATATATATATATATATATACATATATATAACAATTTAGGGTCCAGTTATGCTTTCATAAGCAAGAAGTCAACTCACTTTGTGGAATTTGAAGGTGCAGTAAATCAATGACTCCTTCAACCCGACCGTCACTCCAAGCACTTATTTCCATTTAACTGTCTAACTGACCTGACACCTGTCTCTTTTCATGTAACTCTCTTTTGATTATTTCTTGGTGAGGAAACATATTCTTTCTCACTTCTCATGCACACAGCGGTCTGTCATAGAGGTTAGGTTGATTCAGGATGCCAGGTAACCCGCGTCCAGTATCTCTGCAATATATTCAAAGGCAAATATCAGGGCCAATGGTGAAGGCAGTCCCAGTGTTGCAATGTGTTCAATGTATTTTCATGTCCACCCGTTTGTGCTGTGAGTTCCTTGGTACTGGACACGTGCACAGAAATACCTTTTCCTCCAGTGATAGGCCAGCCCACCTCCACTGTAGCATGCACACTGGATACCCATCCATCATGCTAAATGAAAGGTGGACAAAGCGTGCGGTAAAGATGAGAAGTGTGTATATGTGTGTGTGTGCGTGCGGAGATAACATTAAAATTGCACTAAAGGTCTCTCAGTTGAAAAATGACCCATTTCCAAATGTCTCACAATCTTGTAATGCTGCTCGACTGACCGCATGCAATCATGTTATTACCTGGACGATTTGTCAGCCGAGCTCAGTGAGTAGAGTTAATGACTTGAGATGTACAGTGGAGATCTCGCAGGTCTTCCTGCTGGCAACACTACGGCTGTCTGTTTCTTTGTCCTGTTCAGCTTTGTTTCTGCCTTCACAGTTTCTCTCCACGTCAGTGTTTGATCTACCTCTCCACTTTCGTGCATTTCCAACCCTCTGCATTTTGTCTATACCTGTGCACTTTTAACCATGTCAGTAATTGCAGTAATTTCAGGGTGTTTGACAAAAGGGAGATGGCTTGTACGTGTCGCTTATGCACGTCGTGATGTTGATCCCAGCCCGCTGTAATGACTCCAAGCCATTAACCCTCCCTGTCATTTGCAAAGACATGTGCTTTTTGAAAAAGGTAAAATGGCGCCACCCACATGACTTAAACGGTCGACTCACCATCTGCCGCCAGCCTGTGGCTGAGGGCCATGTCGCTTTCCCCATCCACTCTATCATCATCACTGCGGTTAAATTCTGCATTGGAGGCTCCAGCAGCTTTTGATGCCCATTCAATTTCCACATATATTCATTATAATAACAATGAAAAGTAATTTAATACAATCACTGGTATTGTCTTTTTCCCTTAACATTTATTAATGTAACTTTGATGTGTGAGTTATTTTAAATCTTTATGTTTTCTCAACAAAACCACCTCCGTCAGCTCGGTCTGACATGTCGACCACCATGACTAAGATGTGAAACATAATGCTACCATCCATACCGAGGCTTTTCTTGTCACATAAATGCATCGGTGTTGCCGATGCTGCGTGTACCAAAACCTCACCTGGCAGATATGTCATTTATTGAAAATGATTCAGTTTCACCAATAAATGGCTTCTTGTGGAGTTAATATAGTCAACCCTGTTGTATGAAACAGGGATGCATGAAGTCTATGCTTCATGTGTTAAAGCTGCATTTTCTTTTGTGACCTCCAGGGGGCGACTCCTCTGGTTGTATAGAAGTCTATGTTTCATGTGTTAAAGCTGCATTCTCTCTCCTGACCTCCAGGGGGCGACTCCCCTGGTTGTATAGAAGTCTATGGTTCATGTGTTAAAGCTGCATTCTCTCTCCTGACCACCAGGGGGCGACTCCTCTGGTTGTATAGAAGTCTATATAAGTGACTCTACTTCTCTCTTGATGTATTCCCTCAGTAAACATTGTAAACATGAGTTTATGTCTCAATCTCTAGTTTCAAGTCTTCTTCAATGCTGCAAGCCTTCTTTCTACAGAGTTGGCTTCTCATAGTGGACAAAACGTGGGATCAGTTATATTTATTTTACACAGAATAAAAATGAAGAAGTGAGTGCTCATGGATAAATAATAACAATCCACAAATAAAAGCCGGTATTTGTTAATTCATGGAGCTGTGCAAGTCACTCCATTTTCCACAACATTTTACAGCAAATAATTTAGAATGAAAGCATTTCACCCATTTTGAATATTGGTTGTACTTGCAGACTGCAATTTAGCTTTGTGGTATTCGAATGAACATTTGAAGTACTATTTCATAGGATTACAAGAATTCACTCTTTGCCTGACTTTCGACCATAACAGTACCTGCATTTAGACAACTACAATGTTCACTTATATCAGCATTTAAAAGCTCAAGGCCTGGTGAGACAAAGGTTCCTGATGTTGTGCTGTTATTACTTTTTTTGTATTGCAAATGTTTTCCCAATCGCATCCTTTGGAATATTGTTGTAATATTTTGGTACATACTTGCTAGAGGCTGTACAATTGAAGGTTCAAACGGTTCATACATTCATTTAATAGTCCATTTATTAAATATTTCTACCGCCTTGGAGCAACAAGATGAAACACAAATTATAACATTTAATGACGACAACCCAACAAATAACCACAAGACCCAGTGGCGGCTGGTGGAATTTATTTTTGGTCGGGCCATCTAATCAAGGTCAGCAAACATCCCAGTATGATTCTAAGCAAAGAAAAAAGGTATCAAACACGCATTACTACTTTGCAGTGAAATATTCAACATTTATTCCAACACTTTGACATCAGGAAATCTCACTAAACTGCATCTTAGACCCGGCTCTCTACAGGTGCACATTCTCATCAGAGAGCAGACAGGCGAAGCAAGAAAAGCAGATATTTTGCGTAGATATTCTATTTTATAAATATTCCTGGATGTATTTCATATTTTAAAAACAAATATAGGTGTTAGCTCTATTGGCCGGCCACCACCGACCGGCCAATATCTAAATATATCAATTGGATGCACTTTTCCCATGCCAAGAAATAATTTAAATCCACAGTTTTGATGATAAAAAAGAAAGTACAATGTGAGCTGTGGATGGAGAAGTGTTTGCTGATATCATGTTTTCTTCAAAGCCACACAGGTCAGCCCCTCAGAACTGCAGGATGTGTTTCAGGAAACCTCCTCCAACATCTTCCAGATCAACGCCAACGGTAAAAAGACAACTTATCACTAAAATTATGTCGACATGTGTCCTTCTGCTCCTGACGACAATACTGAGAGACCTTATGACCGAGGACATTTTCGACCCGGTCTTCCAGTCGGGATTGAGGTTTAGGAAGTTCAGATTATTGGTAATTCAATGTTATGTCTTGGTTTCAGAAGAGTGTTAGAACTAGAAGTCCATCATCACAACGTTGGTTTAGTGTTATTAGTAGAAGTAGTGCTACTTTAAAATTTAGGGTACGTTTAAGATTCGTGGTTGAGTTCAGGGATCAGATCGTTTCTAGAACTCATCTCTCGTCTCTTCATTCGCTGATTTCACAAAGGATGAAATACAGCAACATGTTCTCATGCACGCGTTTAGAATTGGCTCTGGCTTAGTGTTAAAGTTATCTTTAATCAAGATTTGAGTTTAAATAAGGCTTGAATTAGTTTCATGGTAAGGTTGCAGAATGAATGGGAGGTTTTCTTTATGTCCCGTACGCACTCAATGTTTGTTTTGCTCCTCCAGTCGTCACACTAGAGAAGAATCTCCAGTCACTGGGGACATCTAGAGACACAGAGGAGCTACGGCAGAGTCTGTGAGTAACACACACACACACACACACACACACACACCAGTGATCTGAAGTAAGTACATTTGCTTCCCATGTGTGATCTGTGTACCTGGTGATCTGTGTACCTGGTGAGCAGTGTACCTGGTGATCTGTTTACCTGGTGAGCAGTGTACCAGTTCACTGAAGGAAAGTTACGATTGCACACCAAGACAGCTAAATGTGCTCACTCTGCTAGCATAAATATGCTATTGCGACACAAAGTTTAGTCGCTAAATACACTTACCCATCTTCAAATGGATCTCTTCTGTCTGCATATTACCTTCAGTAAAGTGCGTTCTTGCCATAATATCTCTCTTTATGACTGAAAACGCCTGTGTGTTTACAGAGCTCAGTTGTGTAGTTCCATGCTCGTTGTTTGTGATTTTCTTGAGTGTTCATTGGTCAGTTATTTCACAAAATGACGACGGACTGGAGTACCTTTTGGCGCTGCATCATATGACACGCCAAAGCCCCTTTCTCTTGTCTGCATCATGGTAAGATGTCGCAGGATGAGAGCAGGAAGTCTCCTCTTTACGCTAGACGTCAAACCATATTTTTGTGATGTATTATCGCGAAGATATGAATATTTAAAAAATGTAAACATTGTCAAAACACGGCCTTGTGTCGGCCATGTTGAAAGGATTAAGCTCTGGATAACTCAACAATTATATGAGTAATGACATTTCAAATAGTTTTTATAGAAGTTCTCCTATTCAGGGTGGCAAGAGACTTTTTTTGTTCTTTGGCTTCAAAGACACAACTTTACCTGAGGACATCTATTTAAAACACACACACACAAACACACACACACACACACACACACACACACAGACACGTGTCCATCTTTATGAACAAGCTGTGCTTTGGACAGGAGCCAGGCTATGTTATTAGATGCATTGTATAAATTCCCATAAGCTTCTTTTCTTTTCTTCCTTCACTCCTGAGACGTACATACAGACCCCTCCCTGCAACCGCTATAACTGCATAGTTATAATAGTTATAGTTATAAGTCATAACTGCACATAGTGAGCGGTCCAGCTCAGTGTAAGGTTATATTTATCTCTGCTCTAAAGATAAGTGCAATTTTCTCCTTTTTTTTCATCGCCTTCTCTCATATTGATTATTTTTTTAGCTGAGCTGCTTGCAATTACCAGATTCAAAGCTGATGACAAAGTGGCCAATCTGAGATGATTGCGTCTGTTTAAAATGCATTTTATCCCACCGTGTTGGCATCCATTCTATTGAACTTTTTGTTTTTATGATCGCCTTGAAAACTTACTGACAATGCTTGGCTGCTTTTGTTTTTAAATGCCCGTTTTCCTTCAGCAGTATTGATGCTGGATGCAAACAACACATCCAGTGTCTCAGACTGATGCAAAAAATTGTTCAAGAAAAACAGCCAGGAGGCTTCCCCCGATTTAAGAATGTATTGGTGACTTTCAGAGTTTTATTTTCAACAGCAGCTTTTCCTTTTGCTACAGTTTTCTATTGTCTTGGGTGACAAAAAGAAGGCGCCATGCAGACTGAAAAAAACACATCAAGGTTTCTTTATGAGGGTCTATTGACTGAGTTGACTGAATAAAGCGAGCAACTGTCAGGTGAGAGTGAGTGGATTCATTTTCAGAGAAAATTGGCACAGAACAGTGGCAATATTCTGTAACCTTCGTAACATAATACTGAAGGAGTGAAGTAAGTGGAGATGCTTCTTCTGGACTGCCCAGTCGCCAAAAGTGTTTTGGTATTGTACATTCCTGCAAACCATAGGTACGTTTAATCCTGACGTTTCTTTTTCTTTCTTTTTTTGCTTTTGGTCCGATAAAATGATGTATAATTATGATTCTAACGAGGGAAAACGTCCACTAGCGGCGGCGGGGTCAAACAAACAGGACTTTCCCTCAGGAGGCTGCTGTTCATATGCTTTGTGAAACCAGTACTTGTCCCTGATGTAATACCTGTTATGTAACGGTGGTACACGTGTTATAGCATTAGGTTAAGTAATTCATCATTTACAATGTTGTTATGTTGTTCCGGTTGTAAGGCTACGATCTTACATTATCACACCAAGACGCTCGTGAATGTCATACTTGACCGAGGCAGCCAATCAAATCAAACAAGAGGCGGGCTTTACTACTTTCCAACTGACTTCCTGTTTGGATGCCGGTGGATGTGTTTGGAACGGACATTGATATAGTTCATCACGATGAACGACACCATTGCTCCCTCCTTCTTAAGAGCTCGATGTCTGCACCTGTTATTTGCATTTGACTCCTGCTCCATAATCATCCTGCTCATCAGCTGTTTCGCCCAACTCGCTTTGTAAAGGAGCGTTTTTTGATGGCTGTGATCGGGCCCTCCCTGTTGTGTGGAGCTGTGAGATCCTTTGCTCCCTGGGGCTGGTTAAAACCTGATGAGCACCTGCACCCCCAAAACTGGGGGCTGAATTCTTCATCAGGAGGTCTTCCTCACTCTTCAAGTCCTCATCCTCCCATAAATTGACACCAGAGCCGCTGATGTGACACTGGTGTATAACAAAAACTGCAGAGCCTGACCTTACAAGAGCATATACGTCTATTTTACATGTTTAGAACACAATTCTATTCAGTGTCGACATAGACATAGTTTCAGTACGTTTCCCTTCCAACCCTTTAATAGCCAGATGTTTTAAAAAGCTACTACATGTAGTCAGACCACATGTGCAGCGATGAGAAGGAAGCGAGACGGCTCACCGGTTAGCTGCTTCCAGGGTTGCATTAATACGGTCATAACACCGGACCTGTTATGAGAACCAATCAGCACCACCCAACCTGCAAAAACATACTTCAATCAACCACCACTATCAATACTAGTGGAGACACTATCAATAACAGTGGAGACACTAACAAAGACAAGCACTTAGAGACAGAGAGATGCATGCCATGTTACTTACAGAGCCACAGGGCCCGTGGGTTGACCCGCTTATCTCTACTATATGTAGTTTGGGTATTTTAGTCATACATCAGGTTAATGTATGCCGGGTCACTTCTGGGCTAGATGTGGCCCGCGGGCCGCCTATTGAATAAGCCGACTGTATATGGTGAAGGAAGAGATTGGGGCCACGGTTGGGGTTAAGGTCTGCCATCTCTCTTGAAGGAGGGAGGATTTGTGCAGAATCAGAACCACCTCAGGGCCAAACCTTCCCAACCGACATTTGCTCATGAGATTTCGACGTGAGCCGATGACAGTGAAGCGAATGCACCTCAGATTTGTAATAAAAGCATGTCTTGTTTGGAGCTTTGATTAAAAACGGCAGTCCTCCATCTTCTCGCCCGTCCATAGACAAAAACAAATTCTATTTAAAATAAAAAAAGTTGAATCTCACGGTTAATAGAATTTGACCCGCCCCTGTAATCGTGGAAATGCACACGACAAAAAAAAGTCTAAGTAGATTAATGGCCGACACCCCCTGAGTGTCATTGTCTTTGTTAGCGCATTAGGCATTCACTGGCGTTCCGGCTGTCACATGCCAGAGGACACGGCAGTGTTTGGAGGAGAGCGCCCCCGACAGCACGTACAGAAACATCACAAAGCATCACGGACTCTACGGCAAGGAGGACACGAACTAAAGTACAACAAGAGGAAATGAAACATATTCTGTGGCAAATGATGTCTTTACTTTCAATTGTTCAGGTATTACCAGTGTTGAACAGTAGAAAATGACTTTACCTAAATAAATGTTCATCACTTGAGTATGTTCATGTTCTCCTACTTTCTCCCCAGGGGAGTGTGGTACTTTTTTACTCAATAATCTTATTAATTGTCTTTGAAATCTTCTATTCTATTCCATTATCTGAACCGTTTATCCCGTTTAGGGTCGCAGGGCACTGGAGCCGATCCCAGCTGTCATTGGGTGAAGGCAGGGTTCACCTGGACATTTGTCCAGTTTACCTCAGGGATCATATAGAGAGAGACAACCATTCACGCTCACATTCACACCTACGGGCAATTTAGAGTCCAATTAACCTGAGCTGCATGTTTTTGGACAGTGAGAGGAAGCCGGAGAACCCGGAGAGATCCCACGCTGACACAAAAATACATACTCCACACAGAAAGGACCGCCCTGAACGGGATCCGTACCTGGACGCCTCCTGCTGTGAGGTGACAGTGTTCGCCCAGACATAGTTCAGACATTTATGGAGAAGAATTAATCGGCATACCACGTTCACCCAGTCAGCCGGTTTGTCCAATATGTTGGTGTGTGACCAAGAACATGGACTACTCATGACGCTCCCATGTGTCTCAGCTGTGGTTTGTGTTTTCTGGTAAGTAGCAAAGGCTAGCATGCTAATGCCCAGCATGGTAAACAAACAAAATGCTAATGCGTGCTGAGGAGAGCATCAAATAGAACAGCCTCACAGACGAACCACGACGGTTTCAGACAACAATATTGTCTCGCTGTCAGAGAATAAACAGAACGCATTGACAAAACCCTATTTTCTAAATTAAAAATGAAATAGGTTAACTGGAATATTCATAACACACCGATATCACGGGCCGGCAGGAACGCGCACAGCTGCAGGGTCCTAATCGACGTTTCCCACACGTTCACCGCCGCGACACTCCAGACCTCGGAGTCTCTGAACCGATAATTCCCGTTCTGCGTAATCGCCGGCAACTATTTAAGCGTTCCCTACCAAGCAGAGGAATCAACGTTCCTCACTGGGCACACGCACCAAACGGGGAGAAATGTCACAGCCATCTTTTTCAGACTCGCATCATCACTGCGTGGAACGCACCTTTCCACCTCGTCCTCCTCCACTCTTACACAACAAGCGGGCCGGCATCACTCTGCCTTCTCAAACCCACGTGAAAGCACCACTTTTCATACCGGCGCTGCGTATGTGTGAACCGGCAGTAGGTGTATATTCTGTTGGAGATGCACATTTAAATGTCAGATGGATTTCATAACTGCAGCTGTGCGTGTGCCCGTGTGGGTATAACTTTACAGCGTCTGTGATCTGGGAACTGAACTCCCCTTCCCGGGTGCTCTGAGTGGAAGGCTCTCGATGAGCACCTGAAATGCATCCGCATAAATGTAGATAGGAAAATGTCAAGTGTGTTTTGGATCACCGCTCGTGTCGTCAGCATGTCAGGCACATTAGGACATTTTATTTGGAAGTGGGAGAGAGTCTGGGCATCTGGGGAAAGAGAGGAAGCAATTGACATGCAGCAAATAGTCAAACCGGGTGATGTAAGACGCACCCAAAACCAGTTGCCACAAAAGGAAAGTGCTAAATGTTAAAGGTATCCCATATTAATGTCTCTCACTTAAATACATGTATTCCTAAGGCAACACTTGGATGCTGAATGCATTTCCTTCCTCGTGAAACCAGCCCATCCTTTGATGGAAGACTCTTCCGCTGAGCCACCGCCGGCCCACGCTTGAAGAATGTCCCGTTATTTGGTATCATCTTTAAAATGCTTGTTTATGGGTATTTTTTCAACCCCAATAATAACGCTCCCCTTGTCCCCTGAGACGGTAACGAGACCAGACAGGAAGTCAAGGCGCCGTGTTCGTCCGCGTCACACGCACCTTGTCACTGTAAGCATTTACAGCTGGGATCCGACTCGACAATGTTGTTGTCTTTTTAGATGATCAGAGCTGATATCAGCTGGTCTGATCTTGGCAGTACCAGTTGTCTGTCTCAGGTGTGTCTAACAGAACAGATGGGCTTGAGTCATTCTCAATATAGCTGCCTACACAGGCGGCATAAGGATTGATGCTTCAAACTCGTACGCACAACCCACAGCTTTTGTTACTCCGCATTCCTCTTTTGAAGGAACCTTGAGGCAAGGCCAAACCTCTATGATGGCCTTTCACTTATACCAGCCGTTAGCTGGCAACTAACAAGATACAGCATTGGAATAATAACAGTAAACTTCTCAAGAGGCGCATTTCTTCTCTTCCGGAGAGGCTAAAGCTGTTACAACTGCTTGTAGGTGGTTGAATCGCCTTGGAACCCCCTCTATACCTTTCAGGCTGTGGCCACCCATTTCTGTACTTTTACAACATTTACAACTCAAACTTTACTCTGAGTCGTGATTGGCTGGTTGTATGGAGGTGAGGAGCCATAGTTTAAACTCTCCCAGCTCTTTTTTACTCCAGGTTTGTCTTGCTTGTCCAACAATTTGAAACACTACGATATCCTTCCAAAGGCATGCCTTTTCTAAAAAAAGTGCGCCATGTCCCCATATTTAACCATCGGCACATCTCCGTCCTCTATACGACATCTCTCCACGTTCCTGTGCGACCACTCAGCTCAGAACAGTTACTTTTGCTCTCATGACACATCATATAAACTATTTCCTGGAATAACCAAGGCCTAACCACTCTCACAGCTCCAGATCTCACAACAAGCGCAACATTTCAGATCAGTCTACTGAACGCATAGAGTCTCTTTTCCAGTGCACACACCCCACAAACATCTGGCTTTTGTCTACAGTGGAAAAGGTTACTCATCACTCAGTTCTGGGACAAATGACTCTGCAGTAGTCGTGGGTATTTATGGCCTCCAGCTCCAACCGGCAGTGAAACATTACACGCTAACATGCGCCACTTTTTTGGCGGGATGCAACGTGACACGTGTTGAAGTAAATTGAATAAATACAATCAACAGGGATTTGGACAGCCATCATAATTCATCAAGATACAAAACACTCTCTTCAAAGCCCCCAGACTCCAGTCAGGCAACTTGTTCATCATCAAAACACACTTATTTCAAACCGGACAGAAAACTGAATAAACCCGAGCTCAGTAAAAGTGCTGCTCGATCCTCTAAAGCCCTCAAACTATGATTGCTGTCAGAGAAATGCACCCCAACAGCCCCCATCCTTAGTCACACCTCCCCCTGCAGCCAGCTGCTATCAGACTCCTCAGTTCTCCTTCACCGGGGCCAGCCAGACCTCAAAGGAATATCAAACGCCGAGCAGGCAGGAGAAACACACAACAGAGGTGACTGATTGAAATTCACAGTGTGAGCAATTCCAATCTTTTGCATGCTGTTTCTGGCCGCCTGGCTTTCGAGCTTGTTGTGGGGGAAGAGTGTGACTAGCAGATGTATCACCGTGCATCTATATCGTAGAGGTCTTCTTGGGGGTCCTCAGCGGTGGGCGAGCTCTGATTGTTTGGTATCAGCGTATCAGTGGCGGGCAGGGCTTCCACTGACTCACGGATGATCCATTAGGGTTCATCAGCACTGAAGCACAGTTCACGTTGTATTTTTAGCGAGTTTGAAAGGACACCCGTTCACTTGCCTCTTCCTCTACCGGTCAAATGAATAGAGCTTTCCATCGGTTGTGGAAAGTTGCCCTTAAATGAGTCAGTTAAAAGTCACTCTCCAAGAAATCCTTTAAGTCTGGTTGGTATGCAGAATATGACCTCCTATAAGTGGCAAGCCTACATTTTCATAACTGAAGGGTGAGTGGGAGTCTGTCATTGGCGAGGGCAACTCTGCCAATGTCATGTGGTAGATTGTTTGACGCATTTAATGTGTTCCGAAAAAGGAAACTCGCCATATGTTTCACACTGAGCTTTATTTGTCATTCCTCCAGCTCCCTCATGCAGAGCGCCAGCCTCCCAGTCTGTGCTCTGCTGTGTAATTTCTGTGGCTAACATGATGGAGCATTAGCTGAGTGCGATTTCAAAATAATCTGTTATGAAGACACGTGATGCGTCACCGTTTAGCTCGGCAGCTAAACGGTGACTCATGTGAGGTTCAGGCGGAGGTTTAGCGCTTGTTAATCTTTATGCTGTGTGTGTGTGTGTGTGTGTGTGTGTGTGTGACAATGTTGAGTCTGATGTGACCGTCTACACATTCCTCATCATAAAGCATATGCACTGTAAACGCTGAGGCAAATCCATACAGCATGTAGAGTGCTTAGCCTAAGACATGTAAGTATAATGGAACAGTTTCATTTTATCGATTTACTCTGACAGTACTCCATTCTGTTGAATATTCGATTTATATTATCATACTAACTGATCTCAAGCATATACTGATTCATTATCTTTTTACAGCCGCGATACAGGTCGCCATTCTGCCGGCGTGAAGTCTTCAACCCTGATTAGATTATAAGTGTAAAACTTCCCCGCGCAGAAGACTCTGCCTGTCTGTTATGACTTTGGCCGCGGAGAGACACTGGCTGCGGTCCAATTTCATTATTTCCTTACAGTACATTTTTATTTCCAGCAGCAACATTAACTTCTCGCCCGTCTACTTCCCTGACTCGTCAACTCTCTGACCCCGCTCCGCTCAGACAGGATGGGAGATGTTTGTCAGTTTTTTTTCCCGGCGTGACACTTTGGCTTTTTTTTCCCCCCAACAGACACTGAATTATAGTTACATGCCCCCTTCTAGCCCCAGTGCACTGTGGTCCGTCTGCTCCTCCGGCCACCAGCTACACGCAGATCAATATTTGAGGAGGCTCGGCAGCAGCAGAGGTGTGTTTGTGCCGCTGCCTATCTCTGTGGGGCAGCCCGTTATGGTGTCAAGTCTGGAGGATTGGAGTTGGCCTTTGGGGGGGAAGCGAGGCCGCAGAGTGGGAGGAAGGTTGTAAGCAGGATGGCCTGCCAGCGTAGATATTTAATAACTGTCTTAACCCGGACTTCCAGCGGACGTGGTGAAGAGTTGTGAATATGGCTGAACCTTCAACCTCTCACCCGGAGAAGCTTCCCAGTGAAAACAGGATGGTAGGGAGAGGATTTGGGTTGTTACACTGCTCAACTCCATCAGACGGCTGGTAATGCTCTGTCACTCCGCAGGGCAAATGCAATCTCAACCCCTATATACCTGAGAGCAGGCTGGCTCAGAGAGTCCCGCCATGGGTTGTTCCTTTCTGGTTGTTGTTGGGTTTCTTCAGATGAAGTGTGTAAATTGCTTTTTTTTTTTTTGGAAGAGCAGCTTTTCCACTGCTTTCCTAAAATTCACAAAGATACACAGAGTGCCCATCGTTAACACTCAGGGGTGTAAACTCACTACTCTCGATTAAAGCGTTCAAGCTTGAAAGAAACTAACATTTCTTTGGAAATGCACAGTATTGTTTTCAGGTCGGCTGATCAATGCTGTTGGAAAGTTCAGCTCTTGTCGGCGTGTAGATGTGCAGTAATGCAGCTGCTGTGGTGGTGCCGAATTTAGATGCTAAATTGCCCAATCAGGTCTTTAAATGTTCTCAATTGTCCTAAAAGTAGCCAGAGTTTTCCATTTCAGCGAGGAGAGGTTTTGTTTCTTCGTCCTCTGGATTCTTAAAATTGTACAAATATGCTCCCTGAGCTGATTTTTCTGACTTGACTTGATGTCCCACCTTGTTAATATTTGCTTCTTATAAGTCTCCCATTGCTTTAGGCTTTGTTACAATGTCTATCTTGTAATTGATGCTAATAGTATTCTGTGACAATATTGTATTTTATTGTTCAAGCTTCTATTGATATCTTTCAGTTATGCCTTTCGATAGCAATTGTATGCATTATCGTACTCTCAGTTTGGTATTTTCATTATTTCGATATTTCTTGACCTGTGGCTCCATACAATCCTTAAAAAAGTGTGAGAAACTAAAACACCATGAACAAAACATTTTAATAATATTATCTTAATAAAAACAACGTAGCAGAGTTAACATCTCCCAGCCTCCGTCCTTCATCATCCTCCTCTTCACATTTAACCAACAACGCTTGATTCTTCCAAAATGAAAGATTACGATGAATAAATCTCTTTTTAATCTCTACTTCATCGTCCATGTATTGTTTTCAATAAAAGGAGAGAAGAAAGGGGAGTTGAAGGGGAGAAATGAGAGAGAAGAGGAAGACATCAAATAGGCTTTTATATTTGACTTTTTATATCAGAAGAGAAGAAACAACGTTCCTTTCAATCCCTTTTCTTCTATGTTTATCCTGACGTAACATACAGTTTAGAGGGGAAAAACTGAAATAAATAGTTATCATATATATATATATATATTCAGTACGATGACCATTCTGCTGCTGGTCTGAACCTCAGCAGAGCGTCTTCACCATGCTTACATGCCTACACACATGCGTCATGCCTACATGCATACATGTCTATAAGCCTCTAAGCCTAAATGCCTCCACATGCCTACATGCCTACACATGCCTACATGCCTCTGAGCCTAAACGCCTACATGCCTCCATTCATTGAGCTGCTGCCAAGTCAACAGTTAACCCACATTAACATATATATACGTATGTATTCGCTGTGGCTCCATCGCTCGGTGGCGGCGCTCTCCGTGTACGTGCAGTGGCGTGTACGTGCAGTGGCGTGTACGTGCAGTGGCGTGTACGTGCAGTGGCGTGTCAGCGCGTCGCCTGTTGGCACCCGGGCGATCAGAGCGAGCGGCTCTCTCAGAGACGCTCCATGTTCTGATGTTGCTCCATGCGGTCAGGGAGAGGCGCTCCACCACAGTTCCAATGGATTTAGCAATTTCACACCTGTTAGGCTCAAATGACTTCCTGGCAACATACAACACATTTTCTCAGACGGAGAAGGAGGTTATAACCTGAGGGGACAATGAAATAAATAAATAAACATGTTCGCACAACAAGGAAGGGCTTGTGCATTTCAATGTGCTATTCATGGCATGGTTACGAAATGAAATACTTTACTTTATTAAGATCATTATTCATGATCGAAGTATTATTGTTATTATTATTAAAGGGTATATATAACCTCATATGTTCAGTTTGATCTACTCCTGAAGAACATAATGTATATAATTGGTTTATTTAGAATGTTCTGGATATGTTTACTGTTTATTTTATTGGAAATTCTTGTTTTGTTTTCTTATTAGTTGTTACATGTAAAAAAATCAAATTGAACAAATTCTCTCTCTCTCTCTCTCTCTCTCTCTCTCTCTCTCTCTCTCTCTCTCTCTCTCTCCTCCCCAGACACTCATTGCAGCAGCAAACCAACAAAGTCATCACCAGCACAAGCCAACTCATCAAACAGCTCTCTGATATAATCAGTGGCTCTTCACGGGTATCTCATGCTCCTCTTCCTCCCTCGTTCGCTGTCATTTTGATGAATAAACAGTGGATTAAACCACATCAGAGCTAATTACGGCTAATCTTGTTTCGTTGCACAGCAAGACCGTCTGCACCTGACCAGACTAAAGACCGAGCTCTCAGAGTCCGTGCAGCGCTATGGGGATCTGCAGAAGGTAGATCCACATGAATCTGCTTATATCCTTATGAACAGGTGGTAAATAGATGGAGACGCTCCACTGGCAGAGCGCTCTTCATATCTTAATACTTGTGTTCCACATACAGGCGGAATAAACACTTGATGAGGATCAAACTAAAGATTCTTCTTGACTCTGTCTTTTCATTTGCTCCACTTTCAGAAAATTGCAGAGCGTTCAAGGGCCTTGCTCCCCCCAGCACAGAAAGACAAGAAGAAGGTGAGCGGAGGAAAACCTGCCCTTGTGTTTCACTGCCATTCATAAAAGAGCAGCGTGATAAGATGGCATTTCTCTGCTCGATTGCATCCTCACGAGGGCTCCTTTGAAGCCCGGTCAGGTCTCATCCACTCTGTTGTGTTACAGTGGACTCCATTCATCACACCAGCCCTGGTGCTCTGTGTTTTTTCATCACAATCTAAATTGGGTACTGTGAGTGCTTGGAGACAGACAACCTGCACATGTTTAAGTACACATTGATTACCTCTCAAAGAAAAAAGAAGCAAAGGAAACAGTGATACTTTCACTGCAGCACAATCGACAGTAGAATGTTATTGCAAACCAGCCACCAGAATAAAATGTTTTCATTTTACGTGTCTGCAAAACATACTGCTGTTTCTGAACCCCAGAAATATGTTTCAAGACCTATAAGCACTTCTGCATATGTAAATGTTTTAGTGTTTTAGCGCTCATGGTGGTGTTGTTGTTTCAAGACTGCGTTGTAAATTAGGTTTAGGTTTAAGATAGACTAGTTGGTTTAGAAAAAAGATAAAGTTTTGAGTTGAACTAACTCAAACTACTACACTACTGTGCTCTCCCGACACATCACAGATAACACTGCTGGGTCAGCACTTTTAAGCTTTTGCACTGTGACTTTTAGAAATAAAGTAGTTTGGTTTGGGCAACAACATCATTTATTAAAGTTGAGGTTAAAGAGCGTGGTTCACCTGGAGACTAAGCACAGGACTCATTGTTAACATTACAACTGTTCTTTGAAGCTACACTCCCTGATTGTGTGACTTTGTAGTGTTCTCCAAATCCCGATAGTTTCTCTCATGTGACTGTTGACTTTTTCCAGTCAAAGGATTGTCCACTTACATTTGGTCATTTGTTTTGTCGGATGGGTATTTTTCAGGTGGAAAAGCAGCATTTTAGATGGATTGATGGGAATTAGATTAAAATGAGTGACTGCTCTCCCAGCGACATGGTGAGCAGTGGGGACAAACCAAGTCCAGGGACTTCAATACTTTCAATAATTTCAATGTGATTATGCAGAAGGCAGAACATTCAGTTTCAGCATCGTCAGACCGCTGATCCCTTTGGCCACTGAATGATCTGCGTGGGCGAAAGAGCAGCGTGACTGGGAGCCTGCACGGAAATTAACATTTCTGTCGGCTCATAACTGATGATTAATTCTCGTGATTGATTTTGTTTCTGCACAGTTGTTTGGTAAACTATTACGGAAGAGAAGCAGTGGTCATGGAAGCTCAACGCATTGCAACACAATGGAATAAATCCAAAGCAAATGAAGATTAGAACAGTATTTTCAATTGTAATGATGTTTTACTAAATCACTGGTGTACAATTTATTACATAAAATACTTCCTACTGAAAAGAAATTCTGTAATTTTTGTAAGTGTGTATTCATTTCCAGGTTTTGTTTTAGACCCGATGTTGATTTATGCATAAAAGAAAGACCCGAGGTCCTTTCACACGGTGAGCCATGCAGCTAGTTAATGAAACACTTCAGTGGGATCGGTTGATGTGCACATTACTATGTGTCTGGTGTGTTCACACTGAACCGGCGCAAATTTGACACGCAAGTAGATTACATGCAAAGTCAATGCACAGATGTGCTTAGTTGCGAAAAAGCTATTTTTTTGTCGCAGTTGACATTTTTTAACTCTGGCAAAAAGAAATCGGTTGACGTGAAGCTCCGCCCCTTCCACATAACGGCCGTCATTCAGACGCCGTTGTGGGATTAAGGATAATATTATAAACCCAGACACCATAGAGTTGATGTTTCCACGTGTGTGGAATTTACACAACAAGTATAAAGCAGTATTAGTGGTTATTTACATGGTGGATGGCACAAACAGCAACTGTTTCTACGGAGATAAGCCAGACGCAGTTCCTGGAGGAGTCGGTGAAATTCACGAGCTGTGTGCGGCTACGGATGCCGTTTGATGTTGCGACGCTTTTTTTGGGACTTCCCCGACAAGTATTACGCAGAACTAGTGGTTATTTCTTTCATGGTCGATAGCGGATATGATAGCTCTTTTGACGGAGATAAGCGACAGAGATAAGCCACGCCCCCTTTGACGAGGCGTGAATGTTTGCTGTGTGAAGACGGCTTTTATTGTCGAGCGAGTAAACTGACGCGCTAAATGTTTTGGTGTGAACGCAGCGTAAGTCCAGCGCTTTCCCCCCTGTTTCCAGTCTTCATGCTAAGCTAAGTTAGCCAGCTGCTGCCTGTAGCTTCATATTTAGCATGAGAGCGGTATCAATCTTCCAAATCGAACTCTTGGCAAGAGTAAGCTTTCTTTCACGAAATGTCAACCTTCCATGTTATAAATAGTGACGCATGAACCAAGTGTGATCAGCTGTTTCACTACAGAAAGCTCTGAGTTCAGTGCAGCAACAGAACAGGACGTCTGTGTCTCACTCGACAGGACCTCAGTGGGGCGGAGGTTTGAACTCGCTTTGATTGAAGGAGCCATCTTGTACAGCACCTTACAGCTGAGCTGAATAGAAAAATCATTTACAGCTTCAACTGGTTGGACAGAAACACTTCTGAAGAACCACTTTGCTTCCAAAGAGCCTCTAAAAATCCATCTTTTTTTCTTTTCTGTTTCCAGAGGAGAGAGTTATATGTATTGAGGTTTTATGTCCCTCTGAAGACATATTATCAAGGTCTCTTATTGCTCGAGGTAAAAGGATTGGGGGCGACGAGCATTAAATAAATCTGACTTCCCTCACGGCATCGCAGAAAGTTCACTAATCAGTGAGTACATTGTGAGAACAAATTGGTCAAACTACAGCTTCATGCAGCAGCAGCAGTGGCAGTAGGAGTGTTTTCTGCTGTGGGAACAACCGGTGAGAGGCGTCCAGACATCCGATGCACACACACACAGTATGCACTTTGGACACGCATTTTGCAGATCAATGGAAATGTTATCGACCGATTTCCACTCACGTCTCGGAGTCCACGTCATCGGGGTTTCGACTGGAATCGACAGACACTGCCAACCGTGCACATGAACTCCTGCATTAAGTTGTCCGAACGATTGTCTTGAGACTCTCCCACATCTGTGTGATGAGCTGATATATTCTGGAGCGCTAGCTGTGCGGCGAGCTCGCGGAGGAGTGAGTGCGACGTTAGCCGGGTTTGTTGTGGAGGGTTGTGAGTCAGCTGGCGGCCAGCAGACATGACGGCGTGCCTGAGCCTGCGCACCGACCCCTCTACCATGAACTAAGCTGTGCAGTCTGCCATCCAAAGGTGGAGGTACATACTAGCGACGCAAACAAGAAGCGTTTTTCTTTGGCTACAGGTTCGGACGTGTGACAACAAGTGCACATGTACCGAGTGTATAGACGCTCATGCATTTCTCTGCATGAAGCCAAAATCCACTGGTGAAATATCAGTAACTGGCAATTAAACAATTAACGTTCCAACGGCATTGAAATAGTTGGTACATTTGATAGAAAGGAACAGGAACCTCAGAACTTGAAGAACAGCGGCATCTGCACCAAGAGGTTCATGGTCAATTTAGTCCGGGACTACGTTTCATGGAAGTTGATTAATAGAAATAAATCTTTTTTTTTCCACTGCGGCATGAACATGATCTTCTCTTATGATATTTACTGGTGTACACTTGAGGAATGAATGAAATGCCAAAGAGAACAATAGAGCTAAGAGAGTCTGTCTCTCTGAGTGAACCATCTATTGAATGTTTGACGGTTGTTTGGTTTTGCTTGAGAATGTAAGTCAAACAAGCCGAGAGAACGTTTGTATTTGTCTCTTCCAGCTGTCTCTCTCCTGTACTGCTCGCTCTCTCTCTCTCTCTCATTTAAAATGCTGAAGCTTAGTTTCATCTATGAAAATGCATCAACAATGATTTGTATGCAACATCTTAAACGGCCACGTTCCAGTACACAGCTGTCCAATACACAGTATTCCCTTCAAATAGTATACAGTAAAAAAAGAAAATACTGAAGCCAAGTAGCTCAAGGTATCCTGCAGCAGTACTACAGTCATGAAGTTATACATGTACTTCATCATGATACTACATTATATTAAAGGGAAAAGAAAACTGACAGAAAATGAGTCGCCAAAAAAACGCCAAAGAAAACTGCCTCTCAGCCAGTTGTATATGTTACAACATTAGATAGATAGATGGATAGAAAACTGTATTAATCCCCAGTGGGGAAACTCATTTTATCACCAACGATAACAACAGACTCATATAGACAACAACAGACACGGTTCATAGTGCACAACAGACAAAAAACACATTACAAGAACAAACACCAGAAAATGCTGACGCTACATTTACATCTAAAAACCACCACTGAAGGTGTTCAATTAGTGTTAATGACTTTTTAACAGAATCCAGTGCATTGCTACCAGAGGCCTGAACACGTGTCCTGGATCCCATCTGACCCAGGACACGTGTCCCGACCCTGGGACTTGACACCCAGCCTGGTCCTGCTCGTCCTGCAGGTCTCCGGTCTGTGTGTCGATGAAATTCAAAGTACTCTCCTTTTAAATATTTAACATCCAAACTATTCAAACCAGCGAAGAGGGAAACTTGCGACAGTATGTAATCTGATTGCATCTGTCTTTGTGTCCCGCAGAGTCCTCAGACCCCGTTCACTGAGCAGATGGAGGAGGGGCCACTGTTTGGAGAGGCCGTCGGCACAGAGGAGCTGGCTCAGGCGTTCCTGTCCGAGATCAGCGAGGAGGACGTGGAGGTGCTCCGCCAGAGAGAGGAGGCCCTGCTGCAGATAGAAGTAAGAGCACTGACATCCCTTTCAGCTCTCTAGCTTGATCTATGTATACACCTGAAGTCATCATTCACCGAGATCACACGGCTGTCAGGCACAAACCCCTCAGTGTAACAACTCTGGTGTCCTGTCTGTAGCCAATGAGAGGCTTCACAGGAGCAGCTGGGGAATAGGAGCCTCGCTTCAAGGCATCTTCTGTGCTTGCACCACACGCCTAACAAACTGTAAAGGCCTGAACGGTTGCCACCGTCTGTACTGATTGTGCTGGACTCATAATGATCATGATGAGGGGCAATGGACCCCGAGGCGGAGACACTTCCACGTTAGATGTTCATGCTGGAGAGGAAGAAAGGCTGTCTCGCTCTGTCACAGCGAGTATGTCCAGAACAGTGGACACCACCACAGACAAAGTTATAAGAAACCACGAAAGGAATCCTGTGACGCAGGTCAAACGTTACAACTTCCATAAAGCCTCCCTGACTGACTGCAACCTCCTTTGCCACCGATATCGATATGTTGCCGCACTGTTGCACTGGGTGACACGTTACTTCATCACCATGGACACACACATTGTAGTTTATATTAACTCTATCCCACATACACCGTCCTGCCATCTGAAATACTCCCTGGAGCATCAAAGGTGTTTCAATTCGCCGCCGAAAATAGTCCTCAACAAATGGACTTTCATCTCTTGTCATAGTCATGTTTGTGAACAACTCCAGTGACCAGCTGTGTCAGGATGGTACCAAGTCTGCAGTTGGAGCCAGAGACGGGGAGGTCAGAAAGTATGAAAAGATGGATTATCATACTGGTTGGTAAATGGTAAATTGACTATCTTTCACACTGCATGTCATCATTCACCCATTCACCTCCATTCACCCACTGATGACTGGGGCTGGCATGCAAGGTGCCACCTGCCCATCAGGACTAGCTAACACTCACACACCACAGACACAACATACGGCAGCATTTTGTCTTGCCCAAGGACACATCGACATTGGCCAACGGCGCCAGGGATCAGGACGACCCCGCTCCACCGCTGAGCTCAGTCATGGTTCATATCCAACAATGTTTTCTTTCTGTTTATTTTAGAATTTTGAACCGCTTCATATATATATATATATATATATATATATATATATATATATATATATATATATATATGTATATATATATGTATATATGTATATATTTCACACATGTCCCAGAAGCCGACAGAATGAAACTCACAGTTCACCTTCCCCGCTCATTTATTCCCAGCCAGCCAAGAAAATCCAAACCAACAACCTTGTGATTATAAGCCTGTTTACCGCCATTCTCCGGGGGGCCCAAAGCTGCTCGGCCCTTGTGTCAGATGAGAAATGAGAGCCTGTGTTCTCTTGTGCATGGCCTCCGGTCCTATACACTACAAATAAAAAGCCCCGGCTATTTACCTTTAAAACAGGTCAGGCATCCAAGAATGAAAACACCTGAATTCAAAACTCACACTCCAAAAAAAGAAAAAGAAACTAGGTTTTTGTTTTCTTCCAATATTGCCTCCTAGGAGGGAACCACGTGCCAAGTGAGAAACTGGAAACTCAGTCCGGCTCCTTCTTCTTCTCCCACCTCCAAAAGCTTATTAATATTTTGTCACAGTACCAACGCTGCTGCAGGATATTGAATGCTACCCAATTACGAAGGTGCTTATAACTTGTTTGTTCCTTTTACCTGGGCAGAGTGTGTGTGGAATCATAATGCCTCCACACTTAACTTCTGAAGACACTTCATTCTGTTAAATACTGGAACATCATGTGTAAATATATATGAGGTCAGAGATGAAAACTGTCTATGAAAACTTATCCTTCGAAGGATTGTGGAGCGGATCCCAGCTGACTGGGCGAGAGGCGGGGCAACATCCTGGGCAGGTTGCCTGTCAATCACAGAGCTGACGATCAGAGACAGACAACCGTTCACACTCACATATAACAATAATAATATTTAGAAAAGCACAATGTCACATAGTTACCGCTGTGAAGCAGCTGGTTTGGTTTAGGCAACAAAGTGACCTGGACAAGGTTGTAAAAAAGTCTTTATACCATAATGTTAGAATAAATGTAGAAACATGGCGTCAGCGTTGATCTTTAGTCCTGTGTTTGTTTTACCGGACCATCATGCTCATTATACCCATAAGGCACCATGATATCAGTTACGTTGCTAAACCTCTGAGAAACATCGACACAGAACCAGAATTTCCCACATTAACTTCCTTTTTTTTTGATTTGTCTCATTCAATTGCACAATTTCATCCTTGTTTTCTTCATGTCAGAGCAACCAGTTGCTCACAGACGCAACCAGCAGTTGCAGAGCAACATTATCGATCTCTTTTAGCTCTGGTTTTGGTCTCTTCAGCGGCGACGTGCTCCACTGTGTTCAGCAGCTCGTCTCTAACGGAGAGTACAGCGCTGTTTGAGCTTCTTCTTGGAAGAAGCTCAAACAGCACTGTACTGTGAGAGTGAATCAAATCAGAAAGGTTGTGGGCTGGACGGCTAAACAATGAACTGGAACTAAAGCGGAGGAGAGCTTCGGCTTCAGCTGAGCTTTCTCTGTGGGTTCATCAATACCATCGACCCTTTTCACTCCTTTTTTTCCCCCGAATGTCAGTTCAGACATTGCCACTAGAAAAACAAATGTGTTAGCTGCTTTAAAGCCGTGGGCATTACACGCTAAAGTAAACGTGCTGGGTGTTGGTATCGTACCTTTGGTCTCTCACCGGTACGATATTGCTCTTTCACTTATGTTGGATTTTCCCTCTTCCCTCCCTCACCTCCATCACACAGCAGTGTCATCGCATTAGTCTGGCATCATGGTTATGGTTTGATAGAGAAAACGGATGCAGTGACTTGAACATTTAACAGAAACGGCAACTTTCTGCAGCCTCAACAACCCTTTGGATCAAAGACCTGCTTAAAACATGAGAAGAAAACAGGCGTATTCTTGGCAGAATTATCATCTCAATAAAACTTTGTGGGTTGTGCATCACTGCGTGGACTTGACAAGGCCGCCGGCTCGTTAAACCCTGGCACTTTTAGATGCATATTGGAAACTATTTTGAAAGGAAGACTCAAGACTAGAGAACCATTACGATGCTCAACGCTGTTTCAAAACGGCACCAATCCTTCAGCCAGGATCCAAAACCAGCTGTTGTTCACGAGGATGAGGCCGCTCAAGACCAACAGATGATGAATCCAACGTGCTGGTGAAGAGGCGGTTCAATATGTGGTCAGATCTTGATTGTGTGATTGTTGACGGCGTTTCGCTGCAGCGTTTGTGGTGGTGAGAGTACGGTTCAATATGATATCTATAATAATAATGATGCATTTTATTTATATAGTGCTTTTCTAAGTACGTGTAAGAGCCACTTTGATACATTGAAATTTCAGAAGTGTTTATAATTCAATATTTAGAATCATGCTCACGATGTTTGAACTATATTTAAATTATATTGAAAGATGTTTTTGTTAACGACGGACGCTCGAGCCAGGTGATATGATGACGTCATGATGGCAGCAGGTGTGAGGAAAGAGCCGCATGAGACACGAGGGCAGATAGTTTGTTTACCGTGTGACCGTACGATCGTTTTGAGCGTTTATTCTTTCGTGTACTTTGTTCGCGTTTTTTTGCTGCTGAGAATAAAACCCAAAGAAAAGGAAGTGAGCGGTCTCCTACGAGAGGACTCGCTGTGTCTGCAGCTCTTTAGTGGCTTCATGAAAACACAGACGGAGCGCCGCTTCTGTCCTCAAAGTCACTTTACATAACAGTTCAACTATCCTATGGTATATTTGGATTATCACATTTTCTTTTATGAATATTGTGTGGCCCCAACATGATTTTCAGATTAAAATCTTCCCTGGTAAAGAGGGAGGCAGATGGCTGATTTAAGTGTCCGTTTTTTTGCTTCAGCGAAGACCCCGGTGCTGTTGACACGTGTTGGCTGGTTATTGCGTAGCCGTGATATAATAAAGTTGTACTTTAACAAAGCAGTGTGTCTCTATAGCATTGTGTGTGTGTGTGTGTGTGTGTGTGTGTGTGTGTGTGTGTGTGTGTGTGTGTGTGGGAATCCATTCCCTTCCTTGAGTGGTTTTGGTCTTGACAGCTTTTCAGATGTCGGGTGTATTCATCATGTCTCTCCGCTTGTGCACAATCTACTGATGAAACTCTTGAATGCATATTGTAAAACTGCACCGCCCGTCTCAGAACCGCATCGGCAAAGCGGACAGAAGCCAGACACCCGGCGCTGCGGTCTGCTTTTAAGATGACGGGCCCGTATGCGTGGCGGTCCAGCGTCTCTCATCCAGAGGTTTTGAGGGCTAATGATAATCTTTAAGGAGCACTTTGCAGCATAATAAAGACGTATCCCCGAGCCCCGTCGGAGCTGTCTGAACTTCATCAACGCTTCACATCGGCTAATCCCACCGCAGGAGCTCAACAGGAGCGGGAGAGGAGGGAAAAAAAGAAGAAGAGCATCAATCTCTCCCAGCAGAGTGACACGGAGTGAAAGAGCGGCGGCGGCTCGGGTGACAGCTTCATTTCAGCGCGGCGGTCGAGACGGGCCAGTCAGATGTTTGGTGTTCACATGGGGCCGTCCGGCCGGCGCTGTAGTCGCAGCGGCGCGGATAAATGTCAGAGTCGGCGCTCAGGCAGGTGCCGAGGGGCTCGACGCCGCTCCTCTGGGAAGAGTGATGCTATCTGACAATTTGCTTTTTTCACCTCCACACCAGCCTCCTTGCCTCCGTTCTTGTCAACCGAGCACCCCCCCCCCCCCCCTCCATCGCTTCATACCACTATATCAGCAGTGTTTGCCACCGGTCCCGACACGCCTCACACTTTTCCTCGCTGCTCTCCTCCCAGAGGGCCGAGCGAGCCAAGTGTCTGTCATCGTTATCAGAGCCCGTCTCTCTGGGGGAGAAAAGGTTTGTGTTCACAGGTTAATTTTGCCGTCCTCAGAGACTGTGTGTGTGTGTGTGTGTGTGTGTGTGTGTGAACTCCTGGCTGCAGCTGGTTAGTCACGGTGAGCTGACTATAAGTGGCGTTCTCTCTGGGGTTTACAGAGTTTAGTCTTCCCGCAACAGCGCTGTATTTTTCTCTCCAAGAGGTGTCCGGGTTCTGAGCACACGGGTGACTTGAGTTGAGCTTGTCGAGGCCTTTAAATAAACCTCGCTCTCCGGCTGGGTTCGTGACCCTGAGCTTCAGACTAAGACGCTCTGGGTTTCCCTGTAGTCAGTCCTCGCCGCGTCAGCGACGGCGTGTCAGGTTCAGTGTGACGTGCGTGGTGTTGTTCAAAATATACGTCTGTGTTCACGTTTAACGTTTGTCTCTTCCAACAACAGTTTCTCTAGTTTATAGGTTGACTTGGTTAGGTTCAGCCAACTCGGCCAGGTTTCGGAGAAGACTGTGGTTTGGGTCAAAATCAGTCGGGTGGTTATGAAACTACTTATTTAGCAACAGTATGAAAGTCACATTAGGTCAAATAAGTCAGGGTTGACTTGGTTTCACACAAACAGCTCTCTCCTGGGTGAAAGTCCTCCCGGACTCATCACACCCAGACTTCCTCTTTCTCTTTACACGACATCAGTTGTCTGATAGATGGGTTCACATTGGATTAGATCATAGAGACTTTAAAGGGTGTCGCTATCAGAGCAGCCGAGGCTTTGGGGGGTCCTTCAGCATATCGAGCAAAGTACGAAACATATTCAGCTAAAAGTTAATGATCGGTATCAGACCAATGAAGTTGATAATATGGTTTTTAATGATGACCTTCATACAAAGACTCAAATTGTTCTTTCGCTTTGAATATACTGAATAAAAGTGTGCTGTCTGTCTGCCACAGGATCATGCCATCAAACCAATAACACAACCAGGACTTAAGGATGGATTATTAAAGTCATCCACCATTAACACAGTAAATCTAGTCCTGTATGAGAAATAACAAGATCATTCTAACTGGCTAACATCCCGTTTATCTGTTTAGAAAAAGCTGTGCAGGACCCTGTTTGTAATAGAATTTCTTCCCACACATTGTCTTTGAGTATAGTTATAATATCCCATATGTTCTGGAAAGAAATATCCTGAATGTTAGTCTCCAGCACTTTCTGCACATCCCAATCCCCCTCAGACTGTCACCTCCCAGCTGCACTTTCTATGCTCTGGCGCAGGAGATCATTTCATCAAAAATGAATTCATAAAAGAATTTTTCAAAAAAAAGAAAAAGCACAACAGAGGACGGCTTTCAAGGGGAATCTGAATACAACACCTGGCCGAGTAGAAAGAGAGAAAAAAGGCCCACGGCAAAGCGTGTCTGTCCTACCAATGCGTCCTCAGGACAATCCATCCTCTGAGTTTACCCTTGAGTGAAGACAGGTAAAGAGGGAAACACCACATATAAATCATCCCAGGAGACGGACACAACAGCTTTTACTCCCTCAGCAGAAAGGATCGGAGGGAAAGTAGTTTATTAGCAAAAGCATGTGTTATTAACCCTGACAATCCAAACCATATTGATTTGTTCTCTCTTTACACATGGAGGCGTGTGATGGCAGATCACGTACTGCTTACTGCTCCCTCCAGATAATGAGAATATCAGCTTTCTGTGAAATGCAACTGCTGATATTCCACTCAAATGTGATTATCCACTTGAGTGTATTAATACAGACTCAAAGTTCCACTAATGAGTGAGACGGTTCACACAGAGCCTTTTATCTTCCACGCTGTCACCACGGCAAAAGTAAGACACGCGCAAGACATGTAATCGGTACAGCAGGTAAATGAAAGTATTTCTAATATCTCGAACAGTTTTAAAATATCCTGCTAACAAGCTCTGACATGTAGCCGAAATTTAATTGAAGTAGAGGTAAAGGTATTTGTGTTTAATGAGAGATAACTCACTTAGAGGTTTTAATTCAAGAGCATTATTACCTTTTATTTCACGTGCAACGGCGAAAAAAAAAAAAGTTTTATAGGACTGGGATTTAATTAAAAAATCAATTCAAATATAATAAAGTGAATTACAGAATGAAAGAAAGTGACTTCTTCTCTTCTTCTGGTGCTTTTGAAGCGAGCGGTACAAAGGCCTGGTCTGACAGGTCTGGTGGCGTTAAAGTGGCTACGGGAGACGCAGAAAAGCAATTTTAGCCACCTGAAAAGTAATCAATATCAGTTTAAGTACACGCTTTATATGATATATTTTCACAGCTTTACCTCCCCATCAGACAGCTCTTTCCGACGGGGAACTGCAGTACTTATGTTCCTCTCTTTAAAGCCACGGGACAAAATCGGTGACTTCTGCCTGCGGAAAATCGAAACTGCCCGTCTACCGATTAGATCGATTAGTTTGGATGTGTTAGTGCCTGACTTTTGGATCCAAAGTACCAACAGCTGTAGATAGCTTAGCTTCTGTCTTCTCTGTAATACACTGATGGATAAGGATAATATATGTTTAGATATGTAGCAACGTCTTCATGAAGCAACCGAGATCAGTCAGGAGGGACAATGTGGTTTAGGCTCCGAAAAAAAACATTTTTATAAAAGCAAAATGTGAATGTTTAGATTTTAACCTTTTGGAAACTGCGCAGAAATCCTCCCGCTCCCATTTTAAGTCCCAGCATGCCCCATTCAGACAATCTTTTGGCATAAAAAACTTTTTTTTTTTCATTTTTGAACCAAACGACACAGTTTTTTGACTGAAACTCCTTCCTAACAGGACAAGACTTTGTTTTATTGTGATTTTTGTTGCAGATTCAGATTCTTTAGGTCCTAATCTTTCCCGAAAGGTGTCTTGTTAACCGCTCCAGGAGGCTTTTTTGGGAAATCTGGCTCATATCATGCTGGATAGTCACGATCTTTTTAACGTGATTTTTTTTCTATGCAGATTTACATTTTTTCCCCGAGACTTTGCTGAACAAATACATACAAAAAACAAAAGTATTGGAATTAATATGGGGTTCCTACGACGACTCAAACACAGGGAAAAACACTCAAACGCAGGGAAAAGGAGGTCTGGAGCCAACATTGGTTCCAAGGTTTTCAACGGGTTAAGAGAAAAGAAACACCACTGGGAAGCTACAGAATGATACAAAGAGTGTGTGTTTGAAGTGTGTCGTGTGTCTTAACCTTTGCCCTATCATGAAATCTGAACAGTTTTAGGAGGCACGGACACATGATGTCATCCTGCTGATCGGCACATGGACAAACTCTAGTTGTTGGGAGGGACAGACGGACAGACTCACTCAGCCTGAGGCGGACCACGTGTGTGGCAAGAAGTGCACAAAGCTATTTGCTAATAGTTAAAGGAGTAAATGTCATCCGTCGCCTCGGTCCTTGTCATTTCTAAATCACAGAGGAGGAAGCAGGTTGAGCCCGAGCAGACCGTCTCTAATATTTCCAGCTCGGTCCCCTCGCTGCCCTTCAGGCCTCGCTGCCGGCGGCGCCTTATCGCATTCAGAGGCGTTAGGTCCTTGGGCCGCAGCCGGTGAGGAAACATGATTTTACATATATAAACCGTTTATTCAGCGAAGGGCACACAAAAAAATAGAGATGTCTCCCACGTAGTCGGTGGGGGAGAAATGTCATCGTTTTCTTCCCCTCCCTCCCCCTTTTCTCACCAGTAAGCGTGCAAGTAAATCTGCTTAACAGTTTTTTTCCCCCTGCTGTGGCAGTGACACTGTGTCCTGTTGCCCGATGCCTTTGGGCTCGGGTGGGAGATGTGGGGAGAATTTCATATCAGCATTAAGCATACTTATCAAGGAGAGTGCGGACGGGCTGTGCGGGGAGGAGGCATGACTGAGCATGAGAGAGAACAGCAGATAAACCTACTTTTCCAAAAGCACTTTGATCATCCATATCTTCATATGAGTATGTTTCTTATAATCTTTGCGTTGGTTACAATGGTTTGTTATCATTCATATGCACAGACATCAACATGAACCCTGGGCTGTCATTGGTCTTCCATTATTTTTATGCGAGAACAAAAAGACCAATTTGCTCAATTCCTTTTAACTTTGTGCAATAAATCTGATTTTGAATAGAATTGAAGGGAAAAGAGTGCATTTACATATATTTGTATCTCATTTTAATTAAATATGAAGTCATATTTTTTCTCTGAACATCCAGCAACAAACAAACAGTCATCATCCACACGCCCCCCGCTGCTGGCTGATGGGTCTGGCCTCCAGCTGCTGGGCTAAATTGGTTCTTCGTGGATGTTAGCGACTCATCACGAGGATGAGACGTAGTACAAAATGTGACATGAAGCCAAACATTAACAGACACATAAGCACTCATCGAAATGTGTTTGAAACATATCTATAAATCACAAATAGTGAACAAATGTATTGGAATGTTAGCTCCAATACAAAAACCAGTGGTGGAAGGTAACTGCTGGAAGAAAAACATATTTACTCTGAATCAGACTCTCCTGTTGAATTCATAATCATACATTAGTTCCATTCATTAAATGGGAGTATTAGAAGGCCAGGGACTTTTCATTGAACTACCTCCACATATATATATATATAAATATCTACACACCAACTTTGTCTGTCTCGTGATAAGTCATGAGACAGTGTGTCTTTGTTGTTGGAACACATGGGCGCCTGTTGCCTCGTGACTTTGGTCAGAACCGGCCTGATGGATGACTGAGAATAATACTTGAATTTATGTATCCAGAACTTTTCTGAATACTCAAAGACGCTTTACAAAGGAATCATTCACACAGTGATGACACACACACACTAGAACACACACACACACACACACACACTGGAACCTTCATGCACGCGCACTAAAACCCACATGCACACAAACACACACACACTGGAACACGCACACACACACACACACACACACTGGAACCTTCATGCACGCACACTAAAACCCACATGCACACAAACACACACACACACTGGAACCTTCATGCACACACACACACACACACACACACACACACACACACACACTGGAACCTTCATGCACACACACTCACACACACACACACACACACACACACACACACACTGGAACCTTCATGCACACACACACACACACACACACACACACACTGGAACCTTCATGCACACACACACACACACACACACTGGAACCTTCATGCACACACACACACACAAACACACGCTGGAATCCTCATGCACACACACACACACACACACACACACACACACACACACACACACACACTGGAACCTTCATGCACACACACTCACACACACACACACAAACACACACTGGAACCTTCATGCACACACACACACACACAAACACACACTGGAACCTTCATGCACACACACACACACAAACACACACTGGAATCCTCATGCACACACACACACACACTGGAACCTTCATGCACACACACACACACACACACACACACACACACACACACACACACACACACACACACACTGGAACCTTCATGCGCACACACACACACACACACACACACACACACTGGAACCTTCATGCACACACACACACACACACACACACACACACTGGAACCTTCATGCACACACACACACACACACACACACACTGGAACCTTCATGCACACACACACACACACACACTGGAACCTTCATGCACACACACACACACACACTGGAACCTTCATGCACACACACTCACACACACACACACAAACACACACTGGAACCTTCATGCACACACACACACACACAAACACACACTGGAACCTTCATGCACACACACACACACAAACACACACTGGAATCCTCATGCACACACACACACACACTGGAACCTTCATGCACACACACACACACACACACACACACACACACACACACACACACACACACACACACTGGAACCTTCATGCGCACACACACACACACACACACACACACACACACACACACACACACTGGAACCTTCATGCACACACACACACACACACACACACACACACACACACTGGAACCTTCATGCACACACACACACACACACACACACACTGGAACCTTCATGCACACACACACACACACACTGGAACCTTCATGCACACACACACACACACTGGAACCTTCATGCACACACACACACACACACACACACACACTGGAACCTTCATGCACACACACACACACACAAACACACACTGGAACCTTCATGCACACACACACACACACACACACACTGGAACCTTCATGCACACACACACACTGGAACCTTCATGCACACACACACACACACACTGGAACCTTCATGCACACGCAGTCGTCCGGCTCCGTTCACAAAGCAAAGAGAAGCTTGCTGCCGTGACTCCACTGTTTCTTCACATAGCGAGGAGGTGTGTGCGGTAAAACAATGTTGTTGTACAGAACCTTTAAGTGTGCGGCGTTGGTGGGATTCCATCAAACAGATCGCACGTCACGAGCGCCATCGGACCCACGGGGGTTCTTCCTGTCTCGTGGTGTCGGAGGTGATGAAGAGGTCCATCTCTCTCAGGATGCAGAGCTCACTCGCCGTCGTGGAGGAGACAGGCGCTCTTTTGTTTTGACTCGACGGCTGTGTGTCGAGAGGATTTCTTGTCAGTAGCAATCTGACTAAAAGTATAGTGTGCTCTCATGTGTCGACAGCATCTAATGTCTGGGACTCCTGTCTCTGTCGCAGCCCCCACTGTGTGATTTAAGCTGATAAGATGTCTGGATTTTTACATAAAAATCTTGCTTTGTTCAACTTGAGTTGGGGTGAGGCTGCAGACTGATGTATATTCAGGATTGATTGGGAGCACAGCGTTGCACCGAGCTGCTCGGCACATAGTAAAGAAGTTGTTTCCCCCTTGTGGGCTGTGGATTTGCCGGTATGCGGCGGGAACAGAAGGGACTTGAAATGACAAGCGTTGACAGCGAATGATGACTAATGTGCCTCGGGAGAGTGGGTATACGTCACAGAGCGCAGGCAAATCACAACCGACATGACAGAGTCAATGGATGTGCTCCCTAAACCAGTCTACACCTGAGATACACAACAACTGTTCCTCTACGACACAGCTCACGTTCCACTGTTCTCATCTGCTGGCACAGCACCGGTGTGTATGACAAGGTCAAACATTTCCACAGCGATACTGTTCTACCTGACAGCTGAAAGGATTTCCTAGAGATTATGGTCGCGCTATTAGCTGCTAGAAACAGGGAAGGTCATTTTGAGGAAACAAGTACCGTGGTAATCATAAATGAAGGCGTTGTGAATTATCACTACATGTAAAGTCAATGCACAGGCGCGGGGTGAATGGCGTGCTGTGAAAGCCAATCAGCGTTGAGGATCTCCGCCCGTCGTCACCGCCATCCTGTCATTGTTGAATCAAACTTCTGCCGGTCCGCCTGAAGTAGCGGTAGCCACCGTAGCGGCCGTCATTGTGGGTCTACGGATAATATGATGAACCCAGACACGATGGAGTTAGATGTTCCGACTGTGGGACTTGCACAACAGGTGTAAAGCAGAACTAGTGAGTATTTCAATGGTGGATGGTGGAAATAGGCCACGCCCCCTTTCCAAAAAAGCGAATGAAGCGTATTAACCACCGAAAATCGAGCGAGTAAACTCAGGCGAACGCAGCATAAGGGTAGCGAGTTACATCTCGTTGTAACGATGACAATTTCTTTTTAATAGAGATGACAGATGAGTAATAGGATGAGTACATATTAATAATAATAATAATAATACATTTACAGTAGGGTCATATCAATCCAAGCATATTTAGGCATAAAGGTTATAACTTTTCCATTTTGAACCGAACGTCACAGTTTTTTGGCTAAAATCCTTGGTAATTAGTCAAAGCTATAATTTATTGGGGTTAACAATAAAACATTCTTAACTGTGTTTATGAATTGCATACTAATGAGTTACTAATGTTAATGTTGTAACAGTGCTTTTTAAATGATACATTACGTGTTTACTCATGCCTCACTAATGCTAAATAGCATGTAATTATTACCACCTGTTACCTTCTTTTTCAATAACCTTCTTAGCTTATTAGGAATATTGGATTTTTTGGAATACGGACAACAACAAAAAAGCAATGTAAACGTAGTCGGTGTCGACTTAACATGCCGACTGAAGATGGAAAGTGTTCTGGTATGAGGCAACAAAAGAGAAGGACACTGATATTGACGCACGAGGCAGCGGCATGAGGGCTTAGTATCGGACTCCAGTCTGCAGAGCAGCGGACACGCTCCTAAAGCGAGGATTCATTCAATAGTTATCAGATATTACAATAATGTATCTGAAGAAAGTTCCTGTTTGGTACACACACAATACATTTGGAGTTTCTCATCCATGGAGTTGGAATTCATTCACAGGGTTCAAAATAGTGACGCTGATAGTGACATATTAAAACATAATTACGTTTATTTCATTTGGGCTAAATGTTAGTTATAATTTCCACGACGTGCAAAGCACAACACATTGAGGCAAACTGCTTTAATTTACACTCAAAGCAAAACAAGTCTAACTGCTGGGTTCATTTCAGTTTCCAGGACTCTGAAACAGGGTCACAGGCAGGAGACGGTCGGGTGACCCCGCTGTTGATTTGTCACACAGCGTCCATCACTCTCACTTCCTGTGAACGGGCGCAGTCCCACGAACAGACAGCGTGCGCTGACAAGGGCTTTTTTTTGTATTTTGATCACAGTTTGATCACGTTCGGCGTCCAGAGGAGGTGTCAATTTGGTTTTGGGGGAATGTTCTGAGCGACTTTACTCTCGGCGAGGTCTCGCTCTGATTGCGGCGCTCTCATTTGGCCGAAAGAAGCAAACTGAGAGAGAGAAGGAGAGAAAGAGAGAGAGAGAGAGGGGGGGGGGGCACTTCAGAGTTCCAAGTAACTTCTCGGAGCAAATACAAGGTGTGAAGACGCCTTAAATCTCCCCGACGCCTCTCCGGGGGTTGCGTCTATCCGAGCCGGCCCCCTCCTCGTGGGCCTGACATGCATACTTAAATCAGCTCTCGCGACCCGAGCCGGTTCACCTCAGAGAGGTTGATGCGAGGCTCTGCTGTACCACACTTCCCTCTGCAGGCACAAGAGCAGACCTCCACGCTCGGCCCGTCTGAGCCTCGACTGAAGGACGCATTAGCGCGCGTGCTGCCGGCCGCTACGACCCGCGATCTCTGCATGAAACCTTTGCGACGAGAGTCACGCACTGCACTCTGTCCATCCATCCCCTGCCGCTCGCTGTCATGCATCAGATCGCGATTCATTGTGCCGATACCTCGTAAGGAAGCAAACTGTGCGCAGCAAATTTGTCTTTTGATTGAAAAGCTGTGGCGTCCGAGACACAAGCCGAATAAAGGAATCACACAGCAGATGCTCATGGTGTGATTTTAAGTGGATGAATAGGATAATCTATGTACCATGGGCTTGAAATTACCAGGGAAGAGGAGTGCCTTTTTTTTGTTGCACATCCTCTATCAGACAATCTGCAGGTTGCAAAGCTTTGGATGGAGCTGCAGTCTTCGTACAGCTCGTATCAGACAGATCCTTATGACTGGAGAAAAACGAGGCATGCGGCGCTGCTGACCGAGGTGCCAATCAGGCGCTGCCGGCAGGCCGCTTTTTGTGATATTTATTTTTTTGTATTTTTTTCTCTCGCTATCTTGGCGTCAACTTTAATTGTGTTTTGCTGTCTCTGCAGTGGCCCTGGTGTCAGATGGAACAGATGTCTGAATCACAGTCTGACATTTTAGTCTCATGGAAATTTACAGACCCTTGGAGCCTTTTGGGTTGTTTTTTTTTTTGTTTTTTTTTCAAGCATATTCTTTTCATCAGTCACACACAATAACAACAGCGCCGGGATTGACAGCAGACCGGCAGAGATAAGCGCCAGCACCGAGGTAGAGTTAGACTTGCATCGATTTGTCGAATGCAAGAAATGTTCCATAAAACATTATTGTTCCCTGGACATGAAGTTATTTAGTATTTTTGTCTGCGCCCCTCACAGGGAGGTGGAGGTCAGGGTCAGCTGTAGAGTGCTGAGGTGGTTTGGTCACAAATGATGTCCTTTTCTTGAAAATGTTTCCTTGACTTGCTCAACGCAATGTGATGGAAGGTTTGTTGCAGTCCCATCTTTCAGAATTTGGAACAATGGGACGATTGGTTGATGTAATATTCCAACATGGCTTTCCTGCTGTCGTGGATTGTCCTATGATGTGAGAATGTTACAAACTGAAGTAAAACCAGACTAACTGTTGGACTGAATAGATTGTGTCTGTGTTCACGTTAGATTTACACAGTGAAGCTAAGATGAAGGAACCTTACTTGTATCTACCTCGCATTCTTTCTAATGGCCATCAGGGGGCGACTCCTCTGGTTGCAAAAATGACCGGTAAAAACTTTGCCAATGCTATTTTTTCGCCGATTATTTGTCGGATGTTGTGAAAGTTATTTTTCTCAAAGTTACTACCTGTAGCTTTTACTGCTATAATTACAGGAAGAGATACAAAACGAGTGGCAGACCGCTATCAAACTGCAGCTTTGGAATATGAAAAAAAAGCTTTACAGACTGAGAGAAAAACATATTTTTTTGTCATCAAAATCTATGTTGTTGTTTTCAGCTTTGAGTAGCTGCTTTGTGTATTGAGGGAAGATTGTATCCATCATAGCACACTCGATAATCTACGTGTTCAGTACGCACACTGTCTGGCTTGAGGACTTTTTACTTTGCCACTTTTTCAAAGTGAACTACAGAATCAAGTCTCGCTTCGGCACAACATCCTGTAGGTGTGTGAGGACCGAACTGACACGCCGCCGTACTCTTTGATTTCTTTCGTACGAACCAAGTGAACCAAAGTAAAGGTGTCAAAGCAACTCTCGACTAATACGACCGTCCCTGCACCTGATCCGGTCCACACAGAAACTATCTCCGAGCAGTGCTCACATACTTGCCCTGGGTGATAAGCAGATACCCTGTAGTAAAACTGGTGTTGGGGAATATAATGGAACAATCTTCGGTCCTGGTTCCCAGCCCAGTGCCGGTAACCAGCGGCTGCTAGAATTTAAAGCCCATGAAATATGCAAAAGGGCACAGCGTTGGCCCGAAGCCTGGCCACCCACTCAGCCCTCAGGCGGGGGTCCCAGCCCATCACACTGCTGCCTTCTCCCTGTGTGTGTGCCTCTCCTGCTGCCCATTCACTTCCACACACTATTTGCTAAATTGGTTACACACTGCTCATGTCATCATGATAAAACAAGCCCTGATTGCCCAGTGCTTTGCCAGGTAAAATAAATGTGTTATTCTATTACAGCATGATGGACAGGGTTGCCCAAAAATAAACATATAAAAATAAAAAATAAAGTCTTTAGCGTCGTAAGGTTTGCCAGGGGCCATTTTGGCTCGACTCAAATGCTTTTTGCCAAGTGGCAGGACGGCTGCCAGTTTCCACAGCAATCTCTGCCACCTGTGATGGATGGCCCAGTGGGTTAGGCTACACAAACGCAGCTGTGATTGCACGGAGCCATAATAGAGGAGACGGAGGAGGGGGGACCTGTGAGCTGGAGATAGACAGAGGTTTTATAAGCTTTTATATTGCTTTGAGCTCAAACAGTGAGAGCATATTCAAAGCTGCGGGACTGCGGAGAATTAGCCGCGGTCAGCCATAGCTGCACCGGTTCGCTCCAAGCGCCGACAGAGAAATAATTAAACAAAAACCAGTCAAGCCAAGCACACAATATTTAGGATTAAACACAAATCCAAATTTGTCAATTAGACCGGGACAGGAGGGGATTTCATTCAGAATTTACTTTACGAATCCGTGCATGTGTAGATGCACATCTGAGGTCTTCAAGTTGCACAAGACATCAGATATTCATCAACAAGCCCTGTAGGTTAATCTGATGTTACTCAGGGAAATCCATTAGTCAGCACTAATATATACCACTAAATATACCATCAGCACTACAAAGAAGTCATCAAGTCAACTCGATAGTGCTGGACTGTTGTTGCAGTCTGTGTCTTCATCAGCTGTTAGCTGTTAGCTCGCTAGCAAGGTACGCACTGATTCAAAGAGATTTCATGACCACTAAATGACCACAACATCGTTCCAAGACTAAAAATTGAAGTCATTCAATAATAAATCTACACTGGACACAACACTGTGCTGCGCAGGCTTCTGTTCAGACGGGAACCTTCGAGGGGAAACGCTCTCTTCAAAAAGGAGAAAAGTGGAAACTGAGTGTCTTCTTTTCTCAGAAAAATGGACCAGTTCTAATCTCTTTCCAGAAGTAAACGGGAAGCCAGTGTGATTGGTGTGTTCACACCAACTTTCAGTGCTCAATGAATATAATCTTGCAAGGACAACTGAGAACAGGAAAGATAACTTCACTGTAAGGTTTTGAGGAAATGACAGTCTGCTTTTTTAGAGATCAGAGAGACGTCTCAGGCTGTTCCTATTCCTGCTGCCAATTGGTTAATTGGGAAACTTTTCAGAAAGTACTTGTACTTGCTTTAACTGACCTCAAAACTGAAGGAACCCCAGTTATTTTCCTCTTCTGTCAGTCTTTTTAGTATGTCTCTAAGTTACACTCCATTACACTAGATGCACAGATTCATCATCATCATCGGGATAATGTACATGTTTTGCTCAAGTGGATACATTTTCAACTCAGCATAATGCATCTTGGTCTTAGTTCATGCTACCTTGGGTGAATATTTGTCTCTATTTGCACCCAATTGCCACTGTCAACATTCAAGTTACATTGTAATAATACACGGAATAAAGAAAATAACAATATCTCTGGCTCCGCGGCACCGCCTTTCATGTTTTACTTTGTAATTGTCCAATTTGATTCCACCAATGTTAAAGGAGAGCAATGCTGGATCGGTGAAGTACTCTTTTTCGTAGATAATGAATTCATCAAAGGAAACACCCGGGGTAAAACTGTGTTCAATATTTAGACACATGACATAACACTTTGCCAAGTCAAAAAATAGTTATTGATTTCTAAGCCTTGATGGCAAAACTATCATCTCAATTGAAAAGTCAAGATTTGACTTCTCTAATGTCACTGCCGACGTCTGATGTCAGAGATACAGAGAGGGATAACATTCATATGCTGTGTGTTTTCTCCATAGAAAGACATGCTGGACGTCAGTCAAATCATGAAGGACCTGGCCACTATGGTCCACGAACAGGGCGACACCATAGGTAAGACGTCCTGTGCGTGTCTGTGTGTGTGTTGAATGTTGTTTACATTGTTGTGCCCGACTCAATTAGTAAAGATAACCTTCTTTGTCATGTTTCAATTTGATGTGCTTGATTAATAACATGAGCTTGAAAACGCTGCCGGGCAAAACAAACTTTGCAACCTCCACCTCGCTGCCGCGCTGTCGAGATTCTTTGATGAGGAGCGAGATGCTCTGGGTTTATTCAAACAGCAGACTGTTAGAGAAAATCCACTTAGCCACCCTGATATCTGTAAACGGCTCCCCACACCCTGCAGGGATGTAGACCTGTCCAGCAAACAACTACACATAGCACACAGATATGGGCCAGATATAGAGGCTTTGCTCCTGGGGGCACAAATCTGCCACTGGCTACGTTTGGCCCCATCCTGAAGATTCACTGGAGAATCGGCTGTTACTTACTGATGCCAGACAACCAAACAGACCCAGAGACACACCTGAAAAATGCTGCTGTGATGCGCTTGTAGATCAATTCAAGGCGAAGTAAAACGATCTGATAAAGCAGGAGACTGGCTGTCTGCTGCTGCACAACACTTCCAACTGTGGCTGGAGGAGAGTCACCTTATACATGGGGTCTTTTTTCGGGGCCTAGCCTATGAAATCATTTGGAGGCTAATATAATTTGACATTAGAGCAAGCTGCAGGTTGGATCTTTAACTACATTTCTACTGAGAGATTCCAGAAAATTATCACTTGAAACGTTAAGGCAGTATTATATATGTTATATACAAGACATAAGGGATTTAATTGAGATGAGTGCTCTTTCTTTCAGACTCAAATTCCCTCACATGTACAGGTGGTGTCCCTGACCCTGCATCAGCGTAACGTGCAGCAGAAGGTGGTAGTGTGTCCGTCTTTCTTGTGTAGTTGTATAGTCTCATTATTGGTCATCACTAGGAGTTATTGCACAAACTCCAGGACATCCAGTTCACATTCCTATCCCATGAAATTGCATCATTAAAACAGATCTTTTTTAGGAATTCAGTGCAGTTGGATACTAAAGGTGTCTGAGCAACCCGCTCTCACTACCGACTTGTCACCTACTCATGGTGACGGCCCTCGACTGTATTATTGTATAATGTGCCTCATTATGAAGCAGTTAAAAACATTGTTAATAGACCCATCTTGTAGAAACAGTCTTCTGACGGCAGACACAACTCATGAGGGTTCGAGCTTTCTGTGTCTGCCAGACTGCAAAGGTCCAGACTGACCTGGCTGTAAACTCGCCCTGTGGGCCCTGCATATAAGATACATACCCATGTTTTACATGAACAAATGCAGAACAATCTCAGCTCTCTATATAAAACGACACCACTGTCATAAGACAAAAGTGTAAAGAGAAAGATTTTTTTTAGTGTTCATCGGTCAGCTTTTTCACAAAATGTCGAATATGAATTGACAAATCACAGTGAAGGATTTTGTGTGACGAGTACTTTTTTTGCACCACCGATGCCTTTATCTCGCTGTGTGAGTCGCGTAAAATGTCGCAGGAGGAAGGCAGCGGAAGCAGAAAGTCTTCTGTTTCCGGTAGAAATACAACCATATTTCTGGAATGTATTATCGCAAAGACATGAATATTTACAAAACATAAACATTGTCAAAACGCAAATCCACGTCGACAGGTTCGACAGGTTCACTTTATACGGCCCTGTCACTCATCCCTGCGGTGCAGCACTGCAACAACATAGCGTGGAGTTATAACAGGCCAATGCAAAATATATTAGTTCCCGATCTGCATCCCTCCCCTCCAGCAGCGGCCATGGCTTTGTTTCAACCGTTTCAATGGAATCGGGCTCTGCCTCGCGAAAAGTTGACCTGTCACTCATCCAGCAGCACAGCAGCTGCAGCTCTCAAATGTCTTTCTTGGGAGAGGAAGATGAAATGCACTTATCTTAGTGGTGCTGAAAACAACAATTTGTAAGAGGAAAAAGAAGAGAAAAAACATTAGAAAAGCAAAACGTCTAAATAGTCTCCCCAGAGTTTCCTCTTTCTCGCCTCCAGCATCTGCACCACTGTCACAGCATGCAGGCCTCACAGCTGGGACGAGTACAATGGGAGATGCCCTTCGAGACACCGTCTACTCAAACAGATGGTGATCATTTTCATCAAATTCCAATCACACAATGACAATCCTGTAACTGACAACTGATTGAGATGCCACCAACGGCACTCCAGACACTGCCAAGGCCTCGCTCTCAGAGACTGATCCCACACGCTGGCCGACTCGTAATCACCCCGTCACACAAGAACAGATATTTTATGAAGGTGGAGAAACCATTGTTAGGTGATGGTTACTGTACTCACCAACATGTGATCCAGTCCTGTGTTTCTGCGATGCCTTGCTTTGACAAAGTCAAAGTCTCAGATTTAGGAATGTGAGAGTTTCTCACACTTGAGGATCAGGAGAAGTCAAATATGCACCATGCCTTTGAATGGTGCTTGAATGACGCTTGCCGAGTTCCACCCAGTGATGAGCGAACGCTGCAGAGAATAAAGACATTGCAGACCAGAGCATTTCCCCATGTACTAGTGCAGACCTCCCTCTGCGTCAAGTCTTTCTCATGGCGCCAACTGTTATGTCCCTTTATCTTGAAGTGAATAAAGGAAATTGGCCAGCAAGTCCAGGTGGATTTCAAGGGGGCCTTGAAAGTACACTCAGGTGTACTTTTGAGCATTGCCTTGTTGCTTCAGTACACACCTGATTGGTTCTCCCAGGGAGAGAGGAACTGACTGGAGGTTCAACCTCCCGAGATTTGAATTGTGAAGACTGCTGCTGACCTGTGTGTGTGTGTGTGTGTGTGTGTGTGTGTGTGTGTGTGTGTGTGTGTGTGTGTGTGTGTGTGTGTGTGTGTGTGTGTGTGTGTGTGTGTGTCTATGAGTGCGTGTGTGTTTTTTTGGAAGGAATGGGATGCAATAACTTGCTAATTGCTGGCTTTTTGTAGCAGAATGTCTCTTTGTATGCTGCCTTCAATCAGCCTAATGTAGATGGCCTTTAAATACCCTTTAGAGTCAGGCTGACTCAGACTGCCTCACCACAATTCCACAGGAAAGGAAGACCTGTTTCTTCCCCCCCCTTTTTTTCCAACTTTTTTTCTCCAACACACTGTTCTTAATTATCGTGGTTAACATTTAGAGCCACAAATGATGCACATAAGGGAGTAGAGTTGTTTTGTTTTTCCAACGGGCTTTTTCTTTCTTTTAAGGGTTTATTTAACTGTCCCTGGACCAAATCGAACAACAACAGCAAACCATTAGTTCACAGCAAAATCTTCACACTGACTCAACCTGCTTCTTGTATTGTGCATCCTGGTAAGAAAGTCTGAGGGTCAATGCTCTGGCAACATTGGATGAAGAGTGGTAGTATGCCGTGTTTTTGTGTGAAATGAATGCATGGAACATAAAGCACCGGTGAGTCACATGAATTATTTGCAAATTGTAAAACCGAGCGAGTGCAAACTAATGCTGCCACATAGCGCGCAAGCTTTTAAGTGTGTATCGCTTCAAGCCGTGCTCCTATCAACGATGTCACGCTGCAGCAGGTGTTTGTCATCCACCGTTCAGAGGAGAGTCTGCTGTGAGTTCGCTGATAACTGAGAATTGCAACCTGTTTGAAAGTGTTTCCCACAGAGAGCACGAGCGCTGCTACTTTTAAGTCCCACTGGGAATTCAGCATTGTCTATAGCCCTTTTCTGTCTTTTGTGATACGCTCAGTGGTAAAGCGGGTCGTTCTTCAATCACATCGGCGGTTCGATCCCCCGGCTCCGCTAGTCCATGTCGATGTGTCCTTTGGGCAAGACACTGTGCAAGCCCTGCCTTAACGGGTGTGGCTGTTAGTCAGTCCTGATGCTACCATGGCCTTGCATGGTAGCCACTTCATCAGTGTATGGATGGGTGTGAATAGATGAATGATGACATGTAGTGTTGAAGAGCTTTGAGTAAAATACTCAATATCTATACAAAATACTTAAACAAGTATTTACCGTTTGCATCCAGTCACATGTCATTTCCATTTCTAGAAAATGTATTTGAAGGTGTCCTGATGAGTTTTCTTGTAAATCAAGTTCCTTTACATTCAGTGTTTCTCACCCAAACAAAGACATGTTTAATGCACAAAACCTGCATTGTTGACAATTGCGTGTAAACTCGCTTGCAGTGACACGTTTGTGGTTTGTGTCACCTGCATGCATTTTCACAAAGAAGCAACTCAACAAAACAGCTGACAATATTGTGAGGACTCCAGTTCATCTCGAGCGTCCTGAAGGAGGTCTCCAGCAGACGTCTGTCCAAGTGAGGGGAAAAACTTCCATGAATAGTAACACACTCACTGGCTCTCTGGGGGTCGTCTGACATACATAACAGCAGAATGATTTTCTGTCTGTTGGCATCAGAGGGCAGTGAGAAAAAGCTCCACCAGTTGGTATTTGCGCTGCAGCTCAGATCTTGGAGGGTCCTCGCTGGCCACAACCTCCCCGCTGACTTTCTTCGGCCCAAAGTGGCTCAAATAAATATGGCTGAATACCCGATGAACACGACAAAAAAGTACACTGTACAAATTCTCATCCATAGCATCCTCTGCACTGATATTTTAGGAGGGTATTTGTAACTAGCTAAAGAGATCCGAGCTAAATAGCTAGTAGCTAAATAGTTAAATAGCTTGTAGCTAAATAGTTAAATAGCTTGTAGCTAAATAGCTGAATGGCGAATAGCTTGTAACTAAACAGCGTGTAACTAAATAGTTTGTAGCTAAATAGCAAGCAGCTAAAAAACTAAATAGCTTGTAGCTTAATAGCTAAATAGCTTACAGCTTGTAACTAACTAGCTTGTAGCTAACTAGTATATAGCTATTTAGCTAAATAATTCAATGGATTGTAGCTAAATAGTTAAATAGCTTGTAGCTAAATAGCTGAATAGCAAATAGCTTGTAACTAAACAGCATGTAACTAAATAGTTTGCAGCTAAATAGTGTGTACCTAAAAAGCTAACTAGCTTGTCGCTAAATAGCTTACAGTTTGTAACTAAGTAGCTTGTAGCTACCTAGCGTGTAGCTAATTAGCGAAATAGCTTGTAGCTAAATAACTAAATAGCTTGCAATACTTCAAGTTTCAGGATCACCGTAAACAAACACACAGACATACCTCAAGGTGAAGCTTGAAGCTTAACGTACACAATCAAGGAAGCGCTCACTCAAAGATTCAGCAAACTATTACTTCCTGCAAAAGGAGTTTCATTTTTTTTAATTGAATAAAAAATCAAGCATGAGATAATGCTCTGCACGTCCATGTGTCAAATCCTTAGTCAGATGTAAAACACAGAGAACATTTTGTTCCTTCAAAGCCGGTTCTTTCTTCTATTCCTGCATTCTGCATCATCCCGTGCTTCTTCGGCACAATCAGACATGCATGAACTGCAGCCATTTCTCCGCCATTTTGTCATTTGCATATGAAAGAACGTTGATATGGTGTTTTGGACATGGAAGGCAGAGGAACGCAGCGTGCTCCCACCCGAATGGGCGAACAGAGAGATAGTGGAGGACTCTGTGGAAGACTGCAGAGTTCACAACATTATGCCACAGCAGAAGTCCAATCTGATCATTACAGAGCCGTGCAATATTGTACCTCTCCCCATTAAAAAGAGATGCACTGAAATTGCCGTTGGCCATTTTGAAGGCTTTCTTGGCATGGTGGTGGATATGAATAATATGTGATTGTGCTGCGGGGGCGTTTGTAGCAAAAGCAGCAGGTAATACAAAGAAATGAAAAGGCTCAAAAAGGAAGGATTAGGCTTTTATTGCCTATTCATGCTGGCTGAGGACACACTATATTAAAGCCTGCCATTCCAGATATGCAATCAAGAAGGTTGGTTCAGCAGGCAGACACAAACTCTGGCATCCTCAACATAAGAGGTTTTAAAAATGTATTTATTTGTACACATCAAAGGAGTGTATTATATTTGTTTTGGGGGGTTACATTATTTAGTGGATGTAATAGTGGATGTAATACAGTTTTTTTCTATGGTATTTTGGGTATTTGGAATATTTGAATATAATTTGTCCAGAAGGTGGCACTGAAAATCATTGTTATCACCATTCATAACTAACAAAGTGTTCATGAAAACATTATTTACTCCTCATAGATCTGGCGTCTTTGCCCTCAAAGTGCACCAGATTGATGAATGTCACCTCCAACACACGGTTCATGTTCTTGCAATACAACCACTTGTTAGCTTGAGGAAAAAACGCCACGCTCAGCTTCAACTCAACAACATTGTGGGAAACAAACTCCGGCCTCCTGGTTGAAAGTCCTGTGTGTGTTTGTCGTAGCTTCTCTACCTCTTTCCCAACGTGTTTTCTTTTCAGTCAACACCCTCCAGCAGTTTCTCTGAGCGTTAAATAACGCCGTGCGTTGGAGTCATTTGGAGGCCTGGAGCGTCTCATGCGGACGATGAAGGGGTCATTCACATGTGGACTTTTTTCATCCTCACATCCAATGTAGAGCGAGAGCGAGGCTGTCCATGTGCGCTCTAGATTTGAGCTCAGGACTACCCACACACCGAAAAACGAAGGTGCCATCTGGAACCGAAAATGCTTCTTCAGAGTGATGCCGTAGAAGAACTATTTATGGTTCCACAAAGAAGCTTTCAAACCAGGGTTCTTTAAAGAACCATTTCCTGAAAGAGTTCTTCAAAGAACCTCAAAGAAATGGTTGATTGAGGCACCATTTCTGGTTCTTTAAAGAACCTGGAGAAAAAAAGGTTCAGCTAAATAATGGTTCTTTGAGTAACCAATTTATAGAAGAAAAATATTTTTTTTACTCTTTTTAATATATATATATATATATATATATATATATATATATATATATATATATATATATATATATATATATAGGGATATCATATTAAATAAATACATATATTCATAAGCTTGCAGCTACATAACTACCCACCTCCAGATCATGACAAGGGTTTCTTCTAAATGTATACCATCCCCCACACCAAATACCTCAAACATGAATGAAGGACCCTTTAATATTACAAAGAACCATATGACAAGCATGTAGAACCATCTGATCGATACACATGGTTCTTCTTAGAACCACAAAGCCTTTTAAAGAACCATTTAAGAACCATCTTTGTTCCACGGGATATTTCAGCTGCTTTAAAGGATGCTGACCAAGAGACGCAATAAAAAATGGCGGATTGAGTCCAGGCATCAGCGTTATTCTGGCTTTTAGTGGGTCAGCATACTCATGTGTTTCTCTGCCTACTTCTACTCACCAAAGTTTTTGGTACCTTTACTCAATCAGCTCCATTTACTCACCGAACCTCCCACTCTTGTTGAGTTAAAAAGGTAATTCTCTACAAGTGGTGCAGTAATTATCAGAGGCCATCACAACCTGAAGCGCTGAGCCTTTCCCCACATCTCTGCACCGGCTGAAGCCTCTTCACTCTCAGGACACCAAAAACAATCAATAGCACTCTCACTGTTATTGGCCAGTTGCAAATATATGAGGGTAATTATGTGGTGATAACAAATATTTTGGACCATCCGGCTCATTAAACATGTTCTGTCTCATCCCATTAACTTCTGTGTATTGGCATTCTTTAAATGAAGCCCTGCTGTTAGCGGTGTACACTATTAGAGCAGCAGTGCTGCTGGAGCTGTCATGTGACGCTCTGTCTCTCCAATGAGCTCAGGATTATTCAGCAAATTGGGACACACAAATATTAAAGAGTGCATTTTGTGCTTTATTTCTTCCTTTGTACAATTCCAAGTGTAGCCTTTTTCCCCTAAATTAATACAAATTGGGGATGCATATCTATTTTTGCCAACGTTGGAAATGCTTGCTATTCTTCAAATTGCTTCTTGACTGTAAATTACCACGAGCATTAATGTCAAGCTCGCAAAAAGTGTGTGCAGGTGTGAGATTAATATTTTTTTCCCAGTTAATTTCCGGATGCAACGATCAAGTGCCACTGGAGAGCAAGAGCTTTTTACATGGTGATAATCTGTTAATGTTCCACAGGATGAATGCTGGTACAAAAAAATATGATACGACACAAGCGACATTTTGACTGATGATGAGAGTTTTTCTGTCAAAGTCTTCAAACTGTGACTCTGTTCTGTGATGAAGATTCAATCTATATATAGCATCACCACTGAAACATGCATTAAATGTATACTACCTTCATGTTTATCCAGATATTACCAACATTCTGGCCAAACAAGGCTCGGCTGCGTTATGGAAGCTCAATTTTGGCTGCAAGATAAAAGTCTAAACTATTTTATGAGAACAGACTTACCCTTCAACACTAACATTAAAAATAGTTACACTATCACTAACGTTCGTGGAAAATCACCCGAACGCGTACCTGTAGAAAAAAACAGTGTGGAGGAAGACACACCCACCTTCAATAAGACACGCCCACCTTTAATAACGTCTGTGAGCAGCATGAAGCTACACAAAGACCCACGCATCTTCTCATCTCCCTGGAGTGAGATGAGAAGATGCTTCACGTGAGGCTCTCCGTTACGCCTCGCTGTTCCGCTGTTAGCCGCCGCTCTGCGCTGCGCTCACACGGCGGTCATCGCTTATATCTTTGTCCCGATGTGTTGTCACAGGAGTGTACCGCCCACTCCCTGGTTCCGCCGCAGGGAAACCCTGTGAGCTCTGTCAGCTATTAGCATTGTTAGCTTCCAGCCACTGGTTCAGCGGCCTCCCTGGTAGAAGTTATGTGGAGGCACTAGAAATGCGCTGAATTCAATCTTGAGCACGTTTGAACGGAAATATAAAAAAGAACATTTTGAGTGCTGGAACCATTTCTTGACAAACAACAGCTGGATTCTGTGACAGAAAGACTGGAAGTTGTGTTAGCATTGTGTCTAGACAAACGACACCTGTGCTCACCAACCTCATCTGGCAAACTGCGCCGTAGCCAGAGGCCGGCCGGATGCTGTGCAAGGACACGGTAACAGCAGTCAGCCGGGCTTGGAGGCTACACATTTGGAACAGAAAACCTGAATCACACCTCCAATGCATCGAGTTAGGAAGACGTGGGCGCTTATGTGGCAGGAGGGGAATTGAATTATGGGAAGTGTAGGTTCTTAGAGCTTGTCTAATAGGGACTTAAAGTCAAGATGGCCTCTGCTGCTTTGATGTTGACTGCAGTACTTCATCACAGGTGTAATCTGTGTTTTCTCAAGAAATGCACGCTCTTACACTAACCTCAGCTGCAACAATGCAATCAAAGCTTAACCCGATAAATTGGTTGCACTAATTAGATGGTAGTTGACTACCAACAATGAATAAATGAACTTGCATCTTTGTGTGATTTGACAATGTTTAAGTTTGAACAATTGCCTCTGGACCACATTGTTGTAAATTGTTGATCTATTAACAATCAGCCTTCTCTTTGTTTCCTCAGACAGCATTGAAGATTACATCCAGACGACATCATCCAATGTGGAATCAGCCAATCAGGAGCTTGCAAAGGCCAACCAGTACCAGGTACAATGAAGCGCCCCAAGCACAGCGCGCTCCGAGCTTTGCATTCACTTTGATCCGTTTTAATTTTGTGTACTTGACTGAGCTTTTGCATTGTGATGCAGTAACAAGAAGCTTAGCTTGATCAGCCATGCAAACAGGGACTTTGCTAACTAGATTACACAGCTTCATCACATCCCCCCACTAGCATAATAACAGAGGTGATGTAATTTCATGTCATACTTTACTGGCTTTTGCCTCAGTTAAATTAATTGTACATAGAGACCAAAAACATTAACATAGTGGCCTGGAGTCTTTATACAAACACAAAACCACATACGTAATTCCAATTTCATGAGCAAGTCTCACTTCCACTGAGATAATAGTTATAAATTAGTAATTTTGTCCTACAAGTGTATTGACGACGAGAGGAAAATGCATTAATGTGAAATAACTGCAGCAAGAAATTAAACCAAAAATGTTTTTTTTTTCCGATTGTTTTTTTGGCAGTGGCTTGAATTTCCACTTCACAGCACATATTGGAGAACCGCTTTATGAGATGCCCAAGGGTCTGCTTTTGCTCTTTATTTTCAAGAAAATGTAAGTGTCTTCTGCCATCCTGTCAGGGACTATCTCAGCGGGCCAGAGCTCAGAGTGGCACTGTGCTGTGTCGGCCTCTGGCGATGGTAAATAATGTATTGACTTTAGTGTCACTGGTTAATAAAGGATCTACCTTTTTCAACATGGTAGCATCCTGTAGCTTCAGAGCCACGGACGAGGATGGATCTTGTTGTGATTTTGGACTTTTAGATCTTTTTTAAACAATTCTGAAGATCGTTTTGATCTGATACCAAAATGGCCATGCATGGACTCAACTTCATTTTTGTTCTCTATGCATGGATTTTCAACCCCCTATCAGCAGAGATTCAATATGAAAACGATTGCCGGGCAGTTTCTGCAGTCTGTCATGACTGCAGTGGTCTGTCTCTCCCCCAGTGCTGCCGCTCTACTCGTGAGCGAACAAATGAACGAATGGCAACAGCTTTCCCATTAATTGTCATTTCATTATCTCAAGGAGAGCTGAGCCGTGACCGAGCTCACACTGAGCAATTTAGCTCTCTGCCAATCCAGACAGCCGCTGTCTTTGCAGAGGCCGAGGAAAGGAGGAAAAAACAACAAAGGAGAAGACAGAAAGACAGACACGAAGACAGACAGACAGACATACAGCGTGATGAACCACGTGCAGACTTTACAAAGTACCAGGCTGACATCAAATTCCAAAGATCCCTCTTTTTTCCTCACACTGTCAGAGTTAGACACTTTATACCTGTAATCAGTGGCGGGCCGTGGGTTTGAGACCTAGGCCTTCAATGAGTGCCGTATAGTCCACATCACGGGTGGACTGGGGGGGGAAGTGTCCCTGGAGTTACTGTCCCAGACCGAAACCAGGTCTGGAGGTCATGTGAACAGCTTAAACAAACACAGGACATGAAGTGTTAAAAAGGTCAACGTGACTCACGTGAGTCACGACAGACTTTAGTTAGTCAAGGTAACACCGACGTGGCTTCTTTACAGAACATGACTAAGCAACTTGAACCTAAACGTCCCGTGAAGACAAGAGTTTACATATCAATAACATGAACAGTATTGATTGACACATCGTCCTGCGTCACTTCTCTGCCGATTATAATGTTTCCGATGTTCACATGTTACATGCTTACAGCCTCTTTTAAACATAAAGTCCCAAAATACAGTATAGTAACACTCTTTTTTGATTTTCTTACACCACAAAACGTGGTTACATTGAGCCAATAACACTACTTTGTGATTGCGGTACCATAAGTACTCTTGTCACATAACTGCTGTTTATTAAGTAAGTAAGTTACGTAACGAAACAAAGTTAAAATAAGTACTGGCTTCACACTCTTCCTGTTTGTTCGACACATCCAACCTCTCTCCCACCATGTGAACTCTCTTGCTCTTTATACTGCGGCTGTTTTTCTAGCATCTAATACTGAAGCACATTGGTTTCCGTTGGCGTTAGTTGAACTATGTTGGGCTTCTCATCTGGAGGATAAAGGGCCTGTGTTGGTTTCAGCCCTTGACCAACAGGTTGTAATTGACGAGCTGTGAATGAGACACACACATCCACGTTGTCTTTAATGGTTCTACTTTAACTTGACATTTAGCAGTTACACATCATCTTACATTTCAGTAACTGACTCTTTCATGACACTCACACAAAACAACACTTTACTTTTTGAGCTTCCACTTTACTGAGAGGTTGTGTGCTTTCTGACCGCCTGACACTTGTGAACGTGCTTTAACTTATTTATCATCAACTCCATGCAGTAGACTAGTACACATGCAAGTGCTGTACTAAAATAAATGAAATACAAAGTGCTGACCTTTCAAACCACATTGAACCTTAACACAGTTAAAGGAAAGCATCTTGCAAGAAAACAACCATTTTATACAAAGTACAAACTTAAAAACAACATAATTACACAACCCGTCCCCCCTGACAGGCCACTTTGGGGACGATGGTTCAAGCGATGTTTTCCTGTTTAAGATTTAAATAATGGTGAGAACAAATAGCAACTGACACTTTACACCTCAGCGCTGTACTTCAATTAAAACATTTCTTCATCTTTAATCTTTAAAATATAATTGAGGCTTCCACTTCAATAGATGTTTCATGTCACTTAACATTTCAAATGTTCACATTTATTACCCTTCAAGTGCTTTCAATGCCTGTACCACAACTGGCATGAACTAAACTGGATTGTTCAGTGATCAGTTCACATCCGTCGGGTTCTACATTTTGGTTGGAGTTCATGTTGCTGTCGATGTTTTCATATCAACTCGCTGCTTGAATATCTTCTATTGAATTGCCTGTCATGCCTTCAACTGCTGGTTTTGCTGATTCCAGTGATTCCACTTCAGCTCCTTCCCATGCGTACACTTCAGCTGACACTTTAAACCCTTAAGTGCTCCAGGTACACAATTACATGAGAAATTAACAGTAAGACATTTAACCTGTTTACGAGTGCAATTTTCAAAAGAGCACACTTTAAAAAAAAACAACAAGAACTTCCATTGTGTTTTCTCCGAAATTCACACTGCGGTATATTGTCTCCCAAATTTAGAACATTCTGTTGGCTTGAACAATCCTCGTTAACACAGCCAACAAAGCCCTCATTGCTGAGTTCATTTCAGTAAGATAAATGTCTTTATTTCGGCAGTGGGAGTGATGCACATGGACAGCAGACTTCTCTTTGGAAAAAGCCTTCAGTGTTATATTTTCATCCGACAGATCGGAGTTGTCTGACGCTGTCGTGTCCGGGCAACACGATGCACACCTGAGTGCCATGCTGGTTCGAAGTCGGGGCCACTCTGGAATTAAAGTACACCGGCAGCGTGGACCCAAATCCGGCTCCGGTTCACTCGGGTGACGGTTGTTTGGGAGTTGGATCTGCCCTCAGAGCTCTCAATGAAAGAAAGAGGTTGAACACTTTGCAGCCAGCGTACGCATGATGAAGCCTTCTTGGAGCCGGTCTTCACGCACCGCTGCACCTCCCCACCGATGGTCAATTAAAAGCGGATGTCATTTTCTTCTCGTGCGCCGCCTTGTACTCAGTTTACACCGAAAATAAATTGAATCTATAATCCATTATCTGGGGGCAGATTACTCTCCCTGCTGCAAGTTTCTCTACTTGCAATGATGTTTTATCACCTCATCTGTGTTCAGCGGACCACAAGCTCTGATTGTTGATCGCTGCACAAGATGGTTTTTAATTACTAATAAAACACAGATGTTCTAGCAATTCAGGGAACAAAAGCTGTAGCCATTTCACACGTGGCTTGAGAAACCAATGCGATCACAGAAGTCCTTATTGATTTGAGTTGAGGTGGGGAGGGGTTTCATGCTGATGTCATTGTTTAGACTTAAAAGTCCATCCATCTTGGGAGCTGAAATTGATCTCCTGGTGAGCAACTAAATCCTTCTGAGTCTCAAAAAAACAAAATCAATGCAACACAGATATCTGCCGGCTTAATAGTGGGTAATATAGAGTGTTCCTTTTACGACCACAATAGCCGGCAGAGACAGAAGGATGGGAAGGAAAAAAGAGGACACAAAAGGAAGATGGCTCGTAAATGAATGGGTAGACAGATGATGGACCCATCCACGCGGCAGACACAAACAAATTGTTGCCCTTTTGACAAATAAGATAATGAAAAGGAATAACCTAATCACAGTGTTAAAGCTCTGACTGATCACGGCACTCGGACAGGGGGGGTGGGCTAATGCTGACAGATTGCAGGGAAGCGGGCTTACTGGTCAATCACTCTCCCAGAGACCCTGCAGACTCTTGATGCTACTTTGAAGGATATGGAGTGCAAATAACAATGTTTGAAGTTAGACAAGTTGTCAGAGAGACTCGTCTGGCTCTTCCCCGTCAGCCACAGCCGGCCTGAGCACGTGGAAGAGGAACAAGGAAAACTGGACACATTAGATGCTTCTGAGGAGAAAAAAGTGTTGCCAAAAATCAAGTTCAATACATGCAAATATATACATCATTGATTTAATGTAATATTCAAGTTCAATACATGCAATCATATACATTAATGATTTAATTTAATCATCACAATAATAAGCACACAAAAAAGTAAAATCTCAACACGCGACAACACATGATCAGCAATTCACGATACAAAATCATGTTTAAAAATGATAAATCAAATAAAGAAAGTCTGCAACGCTCCAGCTCTCAATTGACCACTAATAAAAAATTCATACATGCATACATTTGTTAGGAGCCATGAACTTAAAATCCTTGGTGGCAACATTAAGATTTTTCACCTAAAACCAAAAGAAAGATTTCTAAATTGTCAATAGTTCATGTTTGTAACGAGTACATAACTAAAAGGTCCTTCTCTAATTTTACAGGACGGACTTTAAAAGTCATCAACAAGTCTATTGTAGACACGCATTTTGTTTCATTTTGATTAACATAAAGTTATGTTATAGTGAATACACTTTATTTATTACATAAAGGTTCATGAATGCTTAAAAAAGCCTAGGTACAGATGTTAGGGTAGGAATGCAGTGACGACGTGGAGTCGTTCAGTTGGTCATTCAAGAGACACAGTTCTGTAAAAGGCCTTTCCATTGTGCTGCTTCATGTCTTGAGCTTGACATGGCTCACATGTCCTTTATTGTCAAGAAGTATATCTGCATGCATCCCATGGCCTGTTTGCATGCTGTGCTTTCATCAATGATCAGAAAGGTCTTTACTTCCTATTTGATATTGAGGTCATCCAAAGATAGAAAGAAAGTCATCACATGAGGCTACTTTAGTATCGTGATACTTTGATGATGTTACTGTCTAGATTTATTGACAGGTAATCAGTAATTGTATCAAAACTCTTTTTTTTTTTAACTAACTCTCCCAACAGTGTGTATGTTTCTAAATTAAAACGACAAAATGTAGCTCAGGAACCCCCACGGCACCACCTACAAATACTACCTCAATCCCTAAATGTGGGAGCAAATAAAGCTGCAGCAGTGTACAGAGCCAGGTTGCATCACAGCGCTGGTGCTTAACTCTGTTGACATGACTCTCCCTCTCACTCACTCACTCACTCACACACACACACACACACACACACACACACACACACACACACACACACACACGCTGTGAAAGGCACTATAAAGCAAGGCTTCCCCCTCTTGAATTCAGTGTGATTGTACACGCCAGACAGATTAGTTCACCTCCCTTGCTCAAGGTTAACCCTCAATAGAAGCAATGATGATGTCTTTGTGAGTCAAAAAAGCTTCATTCTGTCTTCATTGTAGTATTTAAGAGCTTGACTGAATGAATGACATCACAATCAATGACTTTGCGGTCTCTTTAAACAATGAGATTTGAAGGAGTCGGTCAGAGGTGAGGCCGTTCTGACGTGACTACAACCTCATTTCCTTTGAATTCAGGCTTGTTATCTTTAAGATAGCTGATTGAGGATTGATATTTTAAAAAGGTTATTATTATTATTATCATCAACCAAAATTAAACCCTAACCATGACCCAACCATTGTGTATAATTGTAATAGAAGGTTATTAACAATTTTGTCAATTTATGGTAAATGGACCTGTACTTGTATAGCGCTTTTCTAGTCTTCTGACCACTTAAAGTGCTTTAACACTACATGACATCATTCACCCATTCACACACTGATGGGAGGAGAGATCATGCAAGGTGTCACATCAGTATTATCAACCATTCATACACATTCATACTCCGTAGGAGCAGCTACGGGATCAATTTAGGGTTAAGCGTCTGAATCTAAATTACATTTAGATTCAATCTTTTTGTCCGGCTGGTCACATAATGTGTGCATTCTGGGCAAATATTTGGGAACAATTATCCTAGTTCCAGATGTCAGAATTGTAGCTTTGTTCACTAATCAAGGGTTGAGTAATAATTGACCAATCACAGCTTTCATGGAAGGATTAGACAGAAAATGCCCACAAGAACGGCAACAAGCGTGGATGAGGTTGCTGCAGCTGAAGAGGTTGTTGTCGTCATATTACAGAAATAGCAACTCTTAAATTGCACACTTTTTTGATTCTTCAGAAAAACATGAGCTACTCCAACAACAGCTTCCTACTGCCACTGCAGCTTTTGGGTTAACTGAAAATGATGTTATGTGATGGATCTTTCACCTGCTACTGATTGGTAAGGATGATACAAGAAATGACAGCATTCACATAACGTCATTCTGTGAAGCAAAATGGCAACTCACTGTGGTGTCAGCTTCAGCAGTCGGAACAGGTTTTGCGCTTCAACCAAGTAAGCAAAAGTGGGTGTGAAAAAATGAAGCTCACGCTTAACTCACGGAGGTCTTAGGTCGTTTTCTCGATTGTATATAATTTTCTAAATTCACTTTTTAAGCGCCACAAACCATATTCTTCAAATGGCCACCTAAGGCCGGTTATAAAAGCTAGTTAATGTCTACAGACCTCCATGTTTCAATATGAACTTTATAACAGAAGTAAACACGTCTACCGCCTCGTTCAAAAAGCAGTTTTGGTCTCTGAAGCTAATTTCCCCTTTTAAAGATAAATGTACTGGGGTTTAAGTTGTGCTAAAAGACACTCCAAGGAGTCAGCTATTGATTTGTTCTGGTAGTCATAGTTTGTGTTCAGCCTGTTTTTATCCAGTACATTTGCACCTCAATTATTATCATAGTTAATGTGAAATAAAGCCACCCTGCAAACCACGTTAGGTAGCTAAAGCTAGCATTAGCTGCCAACAATCTGCAGGGTCTCACTCCCTTCCAGTCATACCTTCTCTCCCAAATACACTTCTCTTTCTCTCACTTGAAAACCAACTTAAAAACGAGATGGCCACAGCCAAAATGCCAAACTCAAAGTTTCAAATCCGTCGCACCTCTTTTATTTTGGCTATGCTTCAACCCATCTGTGGCTATGTGATCATAATTGTTTCTGTGGTTGAAGAGTATTGCTCCTTTGAACATAGCCGTAGGCCCACGTAATGCTCATCTTTTCTGCCAGCTGAGGCGCTCTGGGGCCTGCCAGAGAAACGCTCACAACGACATTACTGCAGAGTGTCTGGCGGGTTTCTCAAGAAATTGGCAACGTGGCAGTCATTGAACGGATTTGTGTTGTTGATCAGGTCTGTGCTACCAAAGATCTGTTGGTCACAAACATTTTCCCGGCTGGCGTGTGACATGATTTCTGCCACTCAATATGTGACAGTTAAAAGGTCTACTAGGCCTTTGGTATGAATAGATGCTCCGTTTTTGTCAAGATATGTGTATCATTTATTTAAAAAATAAAGACACTGTGAAGTTGATTTTACACTTTTATGTTTAAGTTCTTGATTTATTAAAGATTAACGTTCTATCTAGTCTTCGTTGTTTTAGTTTTGCCTTCGTCAGGCAAGGTATGGTATCAAAGTCACAATGTTGGTGTCGTGACAGCGAGGGCAGCAGTGCGTTCATATCTCTTGTGTACAGAGTCCACATCGGAGGAGAGGCGTTCTAACATGTTTCAGTCTCTGGATGCTCACATTGCATCCAGATTTATCAATTCATGTTCATACTGTCTGCTTTTGAACATGTAGAGGTCCCAATAGGTCCCTTTAAGCATTGAGCAACTTTCCTCACTCGTGTTGCCAAGATTGTGAACGCATCATGGCCGAGGTGGAATCTTGGCTGATCTTGCTTGGTTTGTAGGTCAACAGGGTCAGGACTGCTCAGGTCAGAGGCACGCAGCAACTTGACTGGCTGACATGCTGTCTCTAACAAAAAGGCCAATAATTAGTCTTTAGTAAAAGCCCATAAAATGCTGATGCTGGTGAGACTTTTGTTCCATTGTTGACAATGGTTGTCACAGGGCTGCGTCCCAGGATGCCAGGATTGGCCGTGAAGTCTGTGTTTACTTGCTGCTTCTCTTAAATATCATAATCAGGGTGACTGCATGGGACTCTGAGTTTTATGTAAATTGCATATAAGCCGATTACAAGTGAGGCAGTTCCGCTGTAAACATTATTTATTTTATGGACTTCCAATTTTCCCGACCAGATGCGATAAAGGGAAAATAATGTTATGGCCATTATCATTGCATTGCATTATTGTAGTATTATGAGGGTATTTCTCATGTCACATAGGGTATGCAGTTTTTCTTCCAGAGACAGCAATGTTGTCTTCCATGTAAGAGAGGCGGATAGGAGATAGATGGGTTTGTATGGCAGTCCTATGAGCTTTAATGCTTTTAATGCAGTTTTCTGCGTTTCCTCCTTTGAGAAATACATGTTTTATGATTTGTTGTTTTCAAAAGTCTCAAAGAGATCCAGACATATGGAAAAAAAACAAAAGTTGAACGAGTCATTTATGCTCTCCTTCTATTTACTCTCTATTCTCTGTCCAAGCTCTTGACCAGCACTGCTATGAAATAACTTTTAAAGTGAAGCTGTCAAAAGTATGACTTTTGACAGCTTCAAAAGTCATACTAAATTAAAATTAACTGCACCAGAGAAGACGAGGCTATCCTTCTGAACTTGAACGCCTAGCTGCATCTAATTCCCCCAGACATTTTGGAACGGTGATTATGGATAATTATTTTCTTCCTTGGAAATAATAACTTAAAAACTGAACCTCAAGTGTTCAAGAACAACAATGGCCAAGCTAATTCCCACAGCCTTGTTTTTCTTTGGCATCCTTTCTCATAATTATCAGACTGAATAGGGCTTTGGTAATTTCTACCATGACCTCAAATATTTCAGGGTATTGAAGTCCTTGAAATTCAAAACAGTTGGTGCTTTAAATTCCTGCCAACCATGGCTAACTATAGCTGCCTCCAGCTTTACAACACTGATGCTAAAGGGTCATTTATACTTGGGTTTTACGCAGAGATGCAAGCACGCAAGACACACAAGGGTTCCTTGCGTAGTCCCATCAGCCATCTTGCGTGCGTCACCCAAAATTTCTGACTATCCGTCAAAGCTACACAAGCCGTTCGCAGCCCGCAAGACTGTGATTGGTCTGCTAACCACGTCCTTTCTGAGTCTCTCATTCCCGGTTTCATGGCATAATACCTCTGTTTTTAAAAGCCACAGCAGAAACAAGAACAATGGATCCTGTTGAAAAACGTTTGGCTGAAGAGATCCACAAATATGAGCATTTACATAACCCGTTTGACGGAGTATGAGGACACGCAGATGGAGGTGACCTCCTGGAGGTAGATGTCGGTGAACGTCGGTGTTCAGATCGACTCTAAACGCTCGTTGCGCCACCTGCTGTTCTGGATGGAAAACGCAGGAACTATAAACCAAAACGAGTCCGTCGACGCAGTTGTAGTTGCGAGAGTGTATATTGCCCTTAACTCACGGTGACATGGCTTTGTGATGGTTGGGAGCAGTGTCGGAGTACTTAAGACCCTTTTTTTTAAGTTCTCAGTCTCAACTTGGAATCGACCCCATCTTTCCTCAATCTCAGAAATCACAGATTTTCTTTCAAGATCAAGTGCAAGGATATTATGAAAAAGTTTAAAAAGATGACACATACATAGACAGTGTTTATGGCAATAAAGGGGCCAAATAAAGAGGAATTTTTAGTTGTCTTCTGTGTCTGTTTTATGGTAATGAGTTCTTTGAGATTAATTTGAGGAGTGTGTTTGGTCTGCAGGCGTGTCATGCAGTGTGGGACTCTTCACGGGTCTGATCTTGGTCTTGACCCCTCAAGTCTTGTCTCGATCTCGACACTCTGGTCTTGGTCATGACTTGGTTTCTGTTTTGGTCTTGACTACAGTACTAGTTGGTTGTGATAGAATACCTGTCTCATCTCCCCAACGAAGTTCACCACGATGGTTCAAAAGCTCCACAGAGGCAAGGTTCCCAAGGTAAATAAATCTAACCCTAAGTTGCTGATGGTTCAGAATGTTATTAATCTGTTGTGGCTGACATGTTTCGGTTGTCTCCCTTTTAAGTGAGATACAGGGCTCATGGACAGAAGGATATGTTTGGTTGTTGCATTTAATTGAAGCATGTGCTCTTGTAAAATGTCGATGTGCAGTAGATGCAGGACAGAGTCAGTTGGTGCACTGCAGATCTGTCCTGAGCTGTGGATTTGCTCTTTACCTTCACACAAATACTGAGAGGCTCATGGGTGTTTGCTAGATTTAGAGAAGGCTTATGACCGTGTTTCCAGAGGTCCTCTGAGGAGTGTGTAGAGTCCCGGGCCTAGTACAAGAGTGGCATTCTCTCCAGATCATCTGTAGTGGGTGCTGGACTTTGCCGTGATTGCCTCTTGTCACCTTTTCTGTCTCTCCTATCGATGATACGCTCTGTTTCCACTTCATGTTGTCACTTTTTGTTTGTAACAATGTGCCATTTGTCCCGCCTCAGCCCTGGTGGTTACTGCATACAAACAGGTGGGTGAAGAAGCACTCAGACGTCAACACCACTGAAGATCAGTATTGACAGTAGTCAGTTAAAGCAAGCTGTATTGAGTGAGAACGTGCCTACATGTGTTATGCTGCTTTCCAATGATGCAGTCTTATCATATTTGCTACCCAAGAAAAACATGATAAACAAATAAGACAAAACCTTTTGTGCACTTTTGTTGTTGATTTCTTTCATTTGCATTCTCCTGCGGCAGTTAGCTCTGCTTTCTGCAGCGTTTGGGTGCTGATCGTCCAATGGTGATGAAGTCTACTTGTATGGCGCTCTGTAGTCTTCTGGGCACTCAAAGCACTTTAACAACACATGTCATCATTCACCCATTCATACACTGATGGCAATTTGGAGTTAAGTGTCTTGCCCAAGGACACGTGGACTCATGTAGCCAGTCTTCAGAGAAGGGCCGTCCTTCAATCACAGGATCGGTGGTTCGATCCTGTGATTATAGGACGTCCCTGCTCTGTCGCCACAGCCGCCGCCAACGAATGAGACCAATCCTCACGCTCCTGCTCCAGTGTTGATGGGTTCATTCGGTCATATGCCTTGAGAGCTCCTGTAATAAAGACAAAAATATGACAAATTAAGATAAAAACGTAGCAAATGTATGGGAGCTACTATTGGTCGCCTGCTATAGGGATGTGTGTGTGTTTGTGTGTGTGTGTCATTGATGTGATGGCTGACTTTTAGGTTAAATGTGGCTCAGTGGTGAGACAAACAGTCCTTCAATCAGAGGATCGGCGGTTCGATCCCGCTGTCATCCCCATGTCAATGAGACCTTGAGAAAGACACTTAACCCCAAAATTGCTCCTGTATTCTGTGTGTGTGTGTGTGAGTGTGTTGTAATAGTGTTGGATAAAAGTGTCAGCTCAATGTAATTCCTAAGGAGCTTCAATTGCTTCCATTTACCATCAGCACTGATTGGACATCCACATAAAAAGTGGCAATGTCTCTTTTTAGGGGACTCTTTCCGCTCTGAATGAATTTGTTTGCCATCAACATCATGATTTAAGATACCATGCATAGCTTCATAGCTAAGTCTAGGTTTTAACAATTGTTTTAATTATCATATATCAATAAAATAAAACACATTCCCCCAGCTTAAATATGAACTATCGCCCTGGTGTTAGACATAACGAGTGAATAAAACAGGTGCCGTCTCCTCCTTAAGGGCTTGCAGGAAACCGTTCCCTGGCAGATTAAGTCACTGGTGATAAGAGCATCCTCCTCTGTCTCTCTGTCCCGCCTCTCAGCCTGCCCTGCAATCTGGAAAATTCTGGTTTAAAAATACTGCAACACTGCCTTTGTTACACTAAGCCCGTTTTTGTCGTCGTTCCCCCCTCTACCTTATTTATTTTCTTGTTCTCCCCCAAATAACAGCGGTGGCGAGATGAGCGAGCGGGAGGGAAAAGAGAAGGGAGAGAGTGTTGGGGGGGGGGGGGTACAGTATATAGAGAGAGGGAGCGACTCAGCACTGTCAGAGCGAGCGGAGAGGAGAGGATAGCAGAGAAAGTTTATAAGGCATAGTTTAGGAGGAAACGCGTGAGAGAAGCTGGGGAATCTGCGGTGGCCAGCTGCAAGAGGGGAGATAGCGGAGAAAGGCTTTTAATTCTCAATCCCCACAGAGCCTTTGAAAATTACCAATCTTCTTATCACAGACGCAGGGCTGCTTATGCAAATTGTTGTGGAGTGGAACGTTTAAACGGAAAATTACTCGACAGCATTTTTTTTCTCCCCTCTCTCCCTCTCCCTCTCTGCCTCTCTCTTCCACACAGAAAGCCTGTTTTGAGTCTTAGATAAGAAGATGAATTGCTCTCTCCGTGCTTTGAAGCGCGTCAGGATTTAAAGACTCCAGCCTCGGCTCTGGTCTGACGCCGCTGCTCTCGTTGCCTTTGTAGCAGAAAACAGGCTGGGGGAGAGAAAAAAAACGGGAGAAAAAGCATTTCAAAACAACATAGATTCTGTGCTCAAACACAGCGTCACTGCCTGAGGAAACAAGGAAATATACATATTCCCTAACCCCTACTCTTCACTCTATTTACTTTCATATTTCTGCTTTCCTCAGTGAACACTCTCTCTCTTTCTTTCCGACATGGCAAGTAATTGACATGGATGAATAAAGCTCATGTGCTGTGTGGAGGAAATGTTTGAAGCATTTTAAATCACAATTTGACCACAGGCGATATTAGAAAATGAAACAGAACACAGTGTGGAAATCTGTTCAATTGCCACAAGCACTTAAAATGAAAATAACGTGTGGCATGCTGAAACCATGTGGTTTTCCTTGTTGCACTGATGAAGTAGATTTTGATGTATGTTCATTTCTGCATGTGTAGACTGACTGAGTTGTACACGAGTAGAAATTGCTATGCCAAAAAAGACCATAGATCAATGAATAATTGTTTTTTTATGAATAATTAGGATATAGTCAGACAAGTGTGTAATGTACTTCATGTAAACAGTAAGTATTGTGGGGAAACATGTTGAGGTACATGACACAATTTACAGAAGATTGTCAAAAAATATTTTAAAAAATGTGACAACAAAAAAAACTTGTTGAATATACATATGCATACAAATATTTAATCGCAATTAATCACATTTTTTATTTTATTTTAAACCTCTTAACATGAAAACGTGGATTGGCTTGTTTCATGCAAATGTTTTATTTTATTGAAAAACAACTGCCAAACAGGGTGGATCAAAATAAAGTTATTAAGTGCACATTTCAGGTAAACAAGGGCGAGAGAGGGAGGTAGAGCAAGAGAGATTATTTTAATTACTTATGGTTTTATTGTTATCTGTATAAGTTGTATATTTCTATGTTTTTCTGATGTGTTTTGATACTTTGGCAATATTGTTGTTGCAACATTCATGCCAATAAAGCTGAGAGAGAGAGAGAGAAAGAGAGAGAGAGAGAGAGAGAGAGAGAGAGAGAGAGAGAGAGAGAGAGAGAGAGCGAGAGAGAGAGAGAGAGAGAGAGAGGTGAACATAGCATCAGGCTTCGTAGGTCCTGTCGTTGGATGTGATGTGTATTACATCACTAGATCCTCGTCCTCCACAGCGCTAACAGGCTACACGCAGTAGCATCATTAGCTTTGGCTGCAGTGAGTGTGTTCTTCATTGTGGTGTCTATGTGTTTCTGTCTGAAGTCATCCGTTCGTGTCTGGCTATGACGAGGTGGCGCAGAGTTAGCATCAGCTGTGTGCTCGGCCATCGAGTGTTATTTCAGGCTGGATAGCTACGATGATGCTAGCTCAGCTCACGATGACAAACGGCTCATAGCACTTCGGTCTTGTCCAGGGAACCGTCTGACAACTTTTTGGAAGTAAACTTATCATTCATTTTTCTGTATCGCACTCGCCATTCATTCATTTCAAACCGTAACCTTAGCCTAGCTTACAAGCTCAAACGGCGTGCCTGTTGTCCGGTTGAGCTACATCCGGCATTAAAAAATTAAAACGCGTTAACACTGTTAATAAAATTGACGGCGTTAAAATTGGTTTGCGTTAACGCCGTTAATAACGTGCTAATCTGACAGCACTAACTTTGCCCAGCCCTAATATATATATATATATATATATATATATATATATATATATATATATATATATATATATATATATATATATATATATATGTATGTATATATATATATATTTATATGTATATATATATATGTATGTATATATATATATATATATATATATATATGTATGTATATATATATATATTTATATGTATATATATATATGTATGTATATATATATATATATATATATATTTATATGTATGTATGTATATATATATACCTTTGAATTGAGGTCTGAACGGTGCAGTTCAGTTGGTTTTGGGTTCACTAACTCGTCCTCAGTCACGTTTTCTAAAAGCAGTTGAACACTAAAACCCACGTTGAGTATATTCTCTCCACGTGAACTCTTTGAGGCGATGAATCCACTTCCCCAAGTCACCATTTTGTCAACGTTTTTCTTTACGTTTTTTCTAAATTCTAACTTTTGAAGTCACGGTGACCCACGGACTGACCGAGCGTGTTTACTGACACCTTTACGTCGGCCGAGTAAATACACGATTCTATTTGGGCGATTTACATCTGCCAGTCTTTTCCCTCCTCTTTGTCCCTCAGACTGTAAGGGGTGCCATCACACACACAGGAATAATGTGCAGCAGAGCCATTACGGGGATAACTGCACAGCATTTTGATGGAGGGAAGTGGAGGCCACCCCTGGACCGCCGTCCTATTCAGAGCTTCCTGCATTTTATCTGTATTTGTCAGTGTGACCTTGAGTCTTCCAGTTCCTCCACAATTGTGTTCATCTTATCCAGTCCAAATGTCACTTTCCTCGTTCTTTCCGGTTCCTTTTAAAAGATGTCTGTGTTTCTTTGTTGCTTTATTCATTTAGTGTTCATGCTGGTGAAGGTGTGCCGTGGGGTTGCATTGAATTAGCTCTAAAACAACAAAACAGGGCAGCTTGTGGCTCTGTGGTTATTAAACTGGAACTTGACATTTGCAGCGCTGCAAATGCAAACATGTGGGTTTAGAGCTGTATATTTTTAGCTCTCATGAACTGACAAATCGCTGGTTAAATCACTGCTGTGCTGTGTGAACCAGCAGCGGGGCGTTTGAGGGGAAAGCTGCATCGCCATTGGCTCGCCTTGCACAGCAGGCTGTGTCCAATAGGCTGCTGTCTTAATGCCTGAACTCCACCCACCTCACTGAATCCTTTCTCCCTTTCAGAGGCAGCTGAGGAAGAGGAAGTGCTACCTCCTGGTGGTAGGAGCCATCGTCCTCACCATCCTCATCGTCATAATTGCTGTTTCAGCAAGAAAATGAGACCAGCCACTGAAGTAAGAACCGTTATCCACAATGCATTGCTGCTGCCGTGGATGGGTCCATGTTAGTATTTAGCCAGTGCGAGGATATGACCAATATTGTAGTTTGCAAATGTATGACACAAACCTAGTTCATTGTATTGTGATCATGAATATGGTTGACGATACAATACAATATTGGTATAAAATACAAAATTCAGTTTACTAGTAAAACAGAGCTGAAGCAGAACATTGTAACAGCTGGACTCGATGAACATTTAGTATTTTTTTCTTCAAAAGTAGCAACATTATGAGTGTTTACGATTCATTACAAGTATTATACATGCTCAAGCAATGATTTGTATGATATCTTTAAAAGGTATTATGTAATACTTATATAAAAGCAGTAAGAGCAATCAATTCGCCTGCAGAAGCCCCTTCAAGAACAAAAAGCTTTAATTTCAAGTAGTTTGTTTGACACTTACGTACGTGGAATTAGTAAAGTATGTAAGTTACACTGCACTAGGAAGGTAAATAAGTCAAAGTTAACTTCTTCACAGCAAACGTGCAGTTACATAAATGTTCATGAAGTCAGAAGTTTTGGTAAAAAAAATGACGGTAATCAGCATTTGTCATAGGACACAAACAACGGTGTCCTGGGTGAAAGTCCAGTGTTTGTATGACCCTCCCATCTCCTCTCACACCTCCACTACACTGACTTTCTCACAATTTAAAGGTCTTATAATGATGCAGATTGGTTGACATATCAGTGAGTGAAGTTACTGAACACGATGAGGAGAGCAGGCCGGTGCCTCCACCCAGACCTCCACCCAGACCTCCACCTTGGACATCCACCCTGGATGTCCTGGCCCATGATCACATGGGCTGAATGACTTTCACTGCATTTTGTTTTATAGGAGTACAAACAGTGAATGCCTGAATATTTACAACAGGAATTACTACATTATGTATTCATGTCTTTTAAGATTAGAGTTGGATTTTATTTGCGTTTTCTAATTTTTTTGTGAAAACGTCTGGGTTTAATTTCTGCAGTTTAATTCTCTCTTAAAGACACTTTGGGGCGATTGTCTTGTTAAAGTGCTCTCAAACGGTCGTAGTCTTAGCCGGTTGTCTTGATGTTTGGTGGAAGAGAAACATCGCTCTGTGACAGCTCTCCATCCATTAGTGGACTGGATGTTTTTGTAGTTCAACTCCAGAATTGATCTCGCTCAGTGTTGTGTAAATTCAATTACATTTTGAATCCCCATTTAAACCTTCTAAAGTTGCTTACCCCCATGCGGTACGGGATTTCATGGAAGGAGAACATTGATTTATTTATGTTTTACTACGAGTACATTAACAACATGTTACACTATGATTTGAGCTGACTTTCTCTTTACACCACTGGACAGGAAAACTCCTCATGGTCAGTCAGTGACATGTTGGGGCAGGAATCCATCGTGCTCCTCAGCGAAAAACTGGAAACCGTCTTATTAATAAAAAATAAGAACTTGCATGTGTGACGTCACAAATTCAACAAGACGGATTCAAAGCTAGAGTAGGTAATGTACTTTAGAACCGTTTTGTGTTACATTTAAGCAATAAGGCAGGAGAGGCAGTACTGTATCGTCAATAATGAACTGTTCAAGGGTGTTGTTAAACAGGTTGTACAGTACTTTATGGCTGAATAATGGCTGAATAAACGACACCCCGTGACTCACTCTCAACCAATCAAAATGCTTGATTTGATCCACTTGTATTAGAATGCATTTTAAATTGTCTCTACATCACAACATGACAGTCAATCCCATCTTAGACAATGGTGACTGAATCAACAGGTCCGCCTCCAGAAACCTCAATAAACTAGATATCGTCTACCATTCTGCTTTGTCACCGGTGCTCCTTCAACTCTCCTCACTGCAGCCGGTCCGCTCTCGTCAACTGGCCATCACTCCACACTAATCCACTGGCATCAGTTCATCTATGAGACTATCATTGGTAAACCCCCACACGTCTCTGCTCTCTACTCATCATCTCCAACGCTAACCGCATATTACGCTGCAGCAGTTTCATCCACATGGTCCTCCCAAACGCCCGCACAGCCTTCGGTCCTTTCCCGTTCCAGTTTGCTGTTCCAAGCGACTGCAATGAGTTGCAAAAGAAGCTAAAACTCCACAGCTTCTTCTCCTTCCCCTCTTTCAATAACTCATTTCAAATGATAGTCTTTTTTTTAGATTTTTATGTTTTATTCGTTTGTAACGACTTGTTGCTGCCGTCATTGTAAATTAAAAGTGGTTCTGAATTCACTTTTCTGGTTCAATAAAGGTAAAATACAAAAACATGACAGTAGTCAATGAATCAAATGCTCTGACAAGAAATAGAAAAGGAAAACATATTTGTGTCTGAGGCAGGACTATAATAACCCTTCCAATCATTTCATTTTACCTGCCAGCGTGCACTCTGCCCGTGTCTCCGAGTCTTTCTCAGCTCGACAGCTGTGAGAACAAACAACAGTCAGGAGCTCCGTTTTCTGCAAATGTTCACTGGTGTTATGAAAAGGCTGTAAAACGGTGTGCCAAACATTGCTGTTTGTGATTTGATAAGATATCTACTTTTCATATACAGTGCTGTGATACATGTTTGATGGTCTTGTGTTGACTATGATCTTGTGTTGCTCCTTGATCGACACTGAGTAGCAGTGGCTGGCCGTGGATTTTGTAGCTAAGCCTGCTGTTTACCAGCTGATCGCGATGCACACGGCGCCCCTCACTTTCCTGCCCCATGCAGATTTACAGAAACACATGAAGATACAGAAAATGTGCCTTCTGCTAAAGCATGATTGCTTGATAGCACAGCAGTCCGTCTCATCTTCTCAATATATTTCGTCACGTACAGCAGAGCTTTTTGAAATTGTTTAACATGTTTGTGATCCAGTGGACATGGTGAGTTTTGTCAAAAGGGTTGAGGAGGAGTCTGAATCTTTACAGAAATCTTCCCGAATGTAAGTGTTTTTCCGGCCGCATGCCACCGCCGGGTAGTGTTTTTTTTTTTTTTTTTTACAGTGTTCCAACCTTTGCAGAAAGGCGCAGGTGTCGTCACTGTGGATGAAGAGCTCCCTGCCAGAAATAAAAAGAAAACGCAATATGGACACTCATTCTAATGCGTGGGCTCTCAAAATGAACACGCGTCACCATCAAGTGGACGCCACATCGCTGAGCAGCGAAGCCAAAGTGAATATATACTTTTCAAAAGACACATAGGTTCCTTTGTTTCCATCCTCCTGCTCTTTGATAAGAGTCGTTGTCCCATTAATTAAATGCAGAGACCTAAAGACTCAGCAAACAAACAACTGTGCTAGCTGCTGGCTCAGCTCATGTGTGTGTGTGTGTGTGTGTGTCTGTAGAGGCCATACACATGTACTTAAATCCTTAGTATTGTGGGTTACCATTTGCTTGAGTGACAGTTAACCTGTTATTACCAGTTCCTACCACCAACCTGACTATTCTCGATTGACTAACTAAGTCTACATTTGTTCATACTGGTGTGAGCAATATCATAGATTGTACATTCATGTTTTCCATTATGCATTATTATGGTACTTCATATTTCCATATACTAACAGGGCGTTGCTGCTTGACCTCAAATGTTGATAAGATAGCTGGACTTTATTCTAAAAAGTGATTCATGTTATATCTTCAGTGGACTCGTAGTGTTTCAAAGCTGTTGCTGCTGTTGCAAAGACAACCAGGAAGCGTTCTGTTTGTCTCAGAGCGAGCAACAACACGGTTTTCACATAAACTGTCAAACAGAGACAGTGATCAGCGTTGCACAGAACAAGATGATCGCTATACTTGCTTATGTATCGGTAACAACACGGCTGGCGCTAGCTGCGTGGGTACGATCAAAAGAAGAAACAATGGTGAGACGAGAAGCCATGATCTCACTGCTTTGATAAAGGCAAAGTATTTATAAGTAGGCAGGTTTTGTTATTTAATAATATAGCTTGGCAAAAAGAACATTTTTGATCACCTCTCATTCTTTGTCTCCTCCATTACTGCTGTAATGCGCTGCCGTCGGAGGCAATGAGGAGTTTTCAGTGTTAGTTCTGACTACAGAAGCTCCGTGTTATTATTAATACCCCACTAAGTATTGAGCAACTCAAGCGTTATGCTCTTCCTTTGTGCCGTAAGTGGAGACAGCATTTTCCTGGGAGACCGAGACGCTGAGGCAGATGTAATTGCGTCGCGAAAAAACAAAGCTAAAAGGGAGCCGATCGAAAAACCGATGCTCTCACTATTCTACAGGCATCACATGTTGCAATCAACATTTACTATAATGATAAGCTTCGACTAAAAATACATTATTTTTCTGCTGTGCACAAACAGTCCGCCTCATATTACTCATGGCTGGACAAGCTCTCTTGACAAACACAGTTTTTCTGCCCTTATTTGACGTTCAATACAAGATGTCTCTGCATGCATAAAGTATTGATTGTCACCTATTTTGCTCTGGGATGATGGAAGTGGAAATGCTGTGGAACAAAGCCTTCTCTCCATAAAACAGGCTGAATCGATGCTCCCATGGGGACCGGCTCTTGTCGAGGCGCGGCATTTACTGGTCCACGCTCAAGCGGCTAGACACCACCAGTTAGCACAGCAAGATAGTCTCAGTGCTAAAAAAGAAAAAAGGCACGGGCCATTGTGAAGTCCACAACGGGCTGTTTACACATGTTCAAAGAAAGCTTTATCGATGTTCATAGCAATGCAAAGTGATGGCAAATCACTCTGAATGTTACGTTCTGTCGCCTTCTGTTTTCAAGAATTCATCTTCTAGAATTTCAATTTGTTTAATTCATGCATCTAATCTTTTAACTGCTTTACCAATTTAAAAACATAACCCCGGAGCCATCACGACATCCTGGTCGTGATGAATCCCTTGATTTCTCGTCTCAGTGAGTGTCACAGTTGTGTCATCTTCAAGTCAGAGTGTTGTTTTGCTGACATTTTCTGTGTTTTGCAAACAAAAATTCACGTTTGCGTGTCATCTTTCCAGGCACAGATGTTTGTGCGCTGTACTTGAAAATGGTAACCTTTTGATTCTCTTATCTTCCTCTGTCAGTCATTTTAAATGTCAGTATAGCCGCTCTCACAGTTCACTGTCTGCTGATGTTGTGATGGGAAATAATCATTTCATCTGCAGCTCAGCAGCAATATCTGCTCAAAGTATCGTATTACCATCATCAAATTGTATATTCATCTTGTTTATAGTCAGCTGATAATAGACACAGCAACATATATAGAAGATAGCTATATCCTTTGTAGATTGCCCTGAATAGAAGCAGAGTTGACATATTCTGTAAACCAACCCGGAAGCTAACCAACCCAAACGCTGTGGTCTCATTTAGCCACTTGTTAGCAACCACAAGTACAAATCTAAATTCCCAAGAGAGGTAAGACATACTTATGATAAGCACATATCTTATTCCAGGATGGAGCCAAAAAGCATTACAATTACAAAGTTGTAGGACTCACTCAGTCTTTCCCACCAACGGGTCCCATCTTTAGGTCCAGAATGAACGGATGGTTCACACACACCTTTACCTGCAAGTCAAACGTTAGCATGCTAATGTGCCCAACAATGCTACTAGCATGACTTTAGTCCTGCTGTTTTTGAACGGCCTTTGACTTGGTTATGTTGGTTATCAAACAATGTATGGCTCCATATCTGTTATGATTTAGCATTGTATTGTCCACTATAGTTTAAAAAGAAACATCATATGTAAGGGTTTTAATAGTTAATATATTTGTTGTAGATTTATATCTGGCAGGTATTTGTTCAGTGTCAGAAAGTCTTACTTTTATTTACTCAGATCTTACATCTGTAGCTCTTCACGTTTATGGAAATCAAAATCTTTGTTTTGGTACCTGAGGCTGGATTACTTACCTGAATCAATGCAATAACTGCCATTTCATCACTATTTAAGGGATTTTTAATCATTTTTACTAATAATACATACAAGTTGGCACAGATGAAAAGAATAGAACGGATGAAGTATTTCAAAGTGGGAAAAACTGTCACTGTCATCAATCCACAGCAGCAACACAAACTGGACAGATGGAGAGAAAAAACAAACAGGAAAGGTCCCAGAAGCCACGCGGTAAACAGGCCGTTTGCTTTATTTTAATAAGAGGAGCTCAATTTCAAGTGTTTTGCGTTTCAACATATTTTAGTAACCACAGAAAAAGGACATTTGCATTCATTCTCTATTTGTGACAGACCTTATTCAATTCATGGAGCAAAAAAAGAAAAAGAACAACCCAATGTCAGAAATGTCTTTGTGCTCTGAAACTGTGTTCTTGAGACATTCGAAGTCGACAGACGAAAAGAAACAAGCATGAACACTAAAGTTGTGCACATTTTAGCCCACAGTTATTAATTATTGGCTAAACAGATTGGACAAAAACATACACACCAGTACACACAACCAAGTGTTGGGCGCCTGTAACAGTAACAGCTCTTCTGGCAGAGATCACAGACTCCCAACGTATTTGCCAGATACCTGTCTGTCTGCGAGTTCAGAAATAGTCTGAGGCCGCCTGGCGTGCACCATATGTTTGAGATGTCGCATTGTATTCACAGACAGTACTTGGGAAATGTTTGTATGAACACATATGCCAGCAGATACTCTTATTGGTCTTTATTTTTGGTATATTGTGCATGGCAGGTCGATGGCTTACAACAGACAACCGAGACGTACCAGGTTTACCAACATGGTGAAACGGGCGGACGCAATGCTGCTCAAAGGCTTCTCTTGAGCTTTTTGAAGGAAGTTTCAAACGTTTATCATCAAATTTAAGTTTGTGTGCGTGTGTGTGTGTGTGTGTGTGTGTGTGTGTGTGTGTGTGTGTGTGTGTGCTTGTTGAATGTGCCTCCCTTTTTGAGGGGTTGCAGGTGCCAAAGATGATAAATGCTTTAGTTTTAAAGAATATAATCGTTTCGACCAAGCTTGAAATAATAGGCTCAACATATGATTTATGTTTTGAGATTGTCGCGGCGTTGATTAGCACAGGTTGTATCGTTTAAATCATGGTTTGATATAAGTTCATTACTCTGGAAAATCTAAAGACAAAAGTCACCAAAACTATCAGGAATATTCAGACTGTTCAAATCTCTGGGATTCACTCTGAACCTGAGAAGAGTCTGTAAAGTTCAGTCAGCAGGTCTCCATGCAGACGTCCCTTTATTGGCTGCTCGTACAAATGATTCTTTCTGGTATTCATTATGAAGACGACGGGTGTCATTGTGGCGGGACGTCAGGGCCTGCTGAGCCTTCTCTGGTGCACACTGTTAAACAGCTGATGCACTGAAGGCAAAGGTAGAACATCCACAGCGCCACTGCATTGACTGACGGACCACTTTAAAGCTAAATGCTCTAATCCCCTCAACCGTTTTCTGTATGTCAGTTTTTGATATGGTACTTTAACGCCAAAATAAGTTTGACCAGTGTGCTTCAAAAGGTGGAAAATGAAAACAGGATTAAATAAAATGGAAGAGACTGATAAGAGAAACAAATACACTGAAGCAGTGTGGAGCACAGCAATACTGAGGACGGATCACACACTATCAAAACCTCAGACAAGAGGTATGATTTGTTGTATATAGATACATACATATATATATATATATATATATATATATATATATATATATATATATATATATATATATATATATACATACATATATATATATATATATATATATATACATATATATATATATATATATATATATATATATATATATATATATATATATATATATATATATATATAGACCACAGTACAGAACATACAGTATATATAGAGGTTGTGTTAGATAACAGTGGTAAAATAAATGACGGTATTCTGAAATATGATTTTGAGCTTCTTAGTGGGCATGCTCACAAATGACAACTAAAGAGAAGCAGCATGCAAATCAATAATACAAAAAATGTGATAAATTGACTGAAACCTTGACAGGAAGTGAACTGAAAGCATTCATAAACAGCTCCCTGCATTTTGAGCCAATACATGTTTATGTCAATATATCCATAAACAGGCAGGTTAGAATGTTTATGAGGATGAAAAACTAAAAACAACCTTTAATATTCCGGTACAGCAGACTCAAGGCTTTTAAAAAAAATGCAATATATCAAAGTGACACAAGGCCGTGTTCAATTAGTTGCATAGCTCTTTATTATTTGCAAATCTCAAAGGAGTCCAGTGAAGTATTGCCTTTTAAGATGTAACCAGCAATCACAGAAGAAAACAAAAATAATAACATGATGTGCAAATACAAAAAAACTCTGAGGCAAAAATAAATTAAAAGGCAAAGACTACTTTATCAAGCGTACAAGTGTTCACCTAACATACAGCCAGATGTAAAATCCATGAAGTAAGCAGCAAACTTTCCTTTGGTGAACTCTGAGGACTCCATCTTGAATATCACAGCCCATCTGTGGACAGGTGCAGACAGATGGGGGAGTTAAAAATCTATGAAACATGCACACCTAATGTTCATCGCTGTAAGGAAGTTAATGTCAAGCTGTCGGTCGATCCTGCCATCTGTCTGTTCAGTGCATGCCGCCTCCGTGTAGCTGGAGAGCGGGCTTTACTTGGTCCTTGAACGTGATTATAATCCTTATTCTGTAGAATAACAATGTATGAAATGAGGATGATCAAACAATGGAACAATACAGAGAGTTATCACCTGCATCTGCATCCCCCTGAGCGGAAGAAAGCTTTATAGTGGAGCAGCTGGTGACTGTAGCGGAGCATTTATTAGCTAATGATTCCCATGTAAAATACAGTAATTATGGGTTCTTCAGGTGAGCGGACAGCGTGGGATCATTCTGGGTGTGGGACACCGTCTGTCCTCATGGTTTGATATCGACGCCCAACGCGTCCTTCAGCGTCCATGTGAGACACTGAAGGCTTTCAAGATACCACAATGTGAACCCGTCCTCGGCAATATGAGAACAAGAAAGTCTATTTGAGGGAACAAACGCTGGACTTTCACCCAGGAGACCGCTGTTTGTGTCCCGTGTGAAAACAAAAGTCAACTTTATTTGAGTTCACGACTTTATGAAAAGTACTTCACTTCCGCCCAAACATAGCGTGGACCAGTGGTTCTCAAATAGGGGCACGGGAGATTTATTTGAAATACATTTAAAAAATGAGCATCATTCAAAAAAAATCTTTAAGAATTGTTATTTAACCTTTTGGAAACCGTGTGAAAATCCTCCCACTCCCATTTTAAGTCCCAGCATGCCCCATTCAGATGATCTTTTGGCATAAAATATGTAATTTTTCCATTTTTTAACCGATTGACAAAGTTTCTGGACTGAAACTCCTCCCTAACAGGCCAAGACTTTGTTTCATTGTGATTTCTGTTGCAGATTCAGGTTCTTTAGGTCCTAATCTTTCCTAAAAGGCATTTTGGGGAATCTGGCTCGTATCATGCTGGATGTTCATATGATCAAAATATCTTTTAAAAGTGTTTTTTTCCCAAGACTTTGCTAACCAAATACATACAATAAAAACAATAATTAAATATTCAATAAAATAGAAGTATTTCATAGTTGTTCATGAAGTGAATTGTATGTATTCTATATCAAACCAGACACTGATGACACAGCGCTGTGTATTACATCTTTTTATCAACCATAAATGCTTGGTGCTGGTTCACAGGTACAAAGGTGAGAACCACTGGCACTGACCACATGACTGGAGCGACATCATAAACTGTTACTTAAAGACAATCATTTACTGAACCTAACCCAGCAGTGCTGTGATGCTGAGGGGTTGGATCAGATCATGACTTCAAATGAATGATAATGATGCTTCAAAGGTTTTGATATTTCAGTTTCATCTCAACTGGTTTCCATGAGTGATTTATGTTGCGTTCGGCCCGAGATGTACTTTATTTTGCACATGTTTCTCATAAGATGATTAAAGAACTTTGATCCATAAAGGCTCTCCTGCTGGTGTGTGTGTGTGTGTGTGTGTGTGTGTGTGTGTGTGTGTGTGTGTGTGTGTGTGTGTGTGTGTGTGTGTGTGTGTGTGAGACCTCTCCTTATGCACTTGCCTACATGGTGAAAGAACCAGCTGCAGTGAGTGCAAAGGCAGTTATTAGAGGTTAATGACTGAATTAATTTTTGATAAGAAGAGTTGTCTCCAGGCAACACGCTCATCCTCAGCCTCATTCACAATTGAGAAACATCCTATACATGTACCAAACAGGTGGGCAGTGGGACTACATATTACCTGCATAACACCTCAGTAGTCATCATAAGCATTGTCACTTTAACCTTTTGGAAAGCGTGTGAAAATCCTCCCGCTCCCATTTTAAGTCCCAGCATGCCCCATTCAGACAATCTTTTGGCATATCATACGAACAACACAGTTTTTTGACATCCTAACAGGACAAGATTTTGTTTTATTGTGTTTTTGTTGCAGAGTCGGATTCTTTAGGTCCTAATCTTTCCAAAAAGGTGTCTTATTGACGCTCCAGGAGGCTTTTTTGGGGAATCTGGCTCATATCATGCTGGATGTTCATAGTTACGATCAAAATATATTTTAAAAGTGATTTCAGCTGAGCCTTGCAGTGCTGCGAGCATGGCCGACGCTGAGTCGTGTGATTTCACATTGTTTAAGCTGTTCAACAGCATCAGTAACTCCACTGTCTACCACTTGGTTCAACGAGTATAGGTACAGCCGTTATTGTCAGAGGTGGTTCCTTATCCTGCGCCAAAAATCCAAACGCTCCATTTAAATGTCCGCCTGTAGCAACAAGTGTGTTCCTCGCAATTTATTTTCCCGAACAGACATCCAGCCAGACAAAGTCCATAAAGAATAGTGTACGAGCGAGCGATGGGAAGAGAGGCAGGAGAGGCAGAAAGGAGAACAGCAAGTGTCATACATCAGTTTAATGAGGGTGACGATGACAGAAATAACTGCTGAGCCGCTTCTGCTCTCAAATCAATAGCCTGGCTCTTTATGACACTCTAAATAATGCAATAACTGCTTCCTGACACTTATTCCTTCCTTTATAGGAATTATGTTACTGGCACTGCCATCACATCTTGTTCACAAAGTCATTTGGGGAGTGAGATTTTTCTGTATGCATGTCAGCGCCATGTGCTGAAGCTACACTGTGCATCGGGTCGGGGCCGCCGGGTCACCTGTGCTCTATAAGCAACAGCACAGGAACTTCTGGAAAATGCCACCGTACGGGTGAGATAACCCATCACATGTTACAACAAGTACTTTTTAATTGGGGTACTTCCGTTCACTCATTATTAGTTACAAGGTAGACGTGGCCTATGGGTCCTGTGTCAACCCCAGCTGTTAGAAACAAGATGGGGGCATTTAATAATGAAAGCTCATTATTATACTAAACGTTAAAGCAATCACCGTCTTTGCTGCAATAAGTGGTGGTAAAGGTTGCTCCACACGCTATTCTGTTGATATCTAAGCAGTGATGGCCACTAGGCAACTCCAACAGGAGGGCAATACTCGTCAAAGACTTTGACACCAGACTGAGGTGTCTTCCAGTTGGACCTTTGTGATCCTGGTCTTTGTGATCTAATGACACTGAAAAGCGACTGTTTTTGACCCAAAGCCCACTTCTCTTGATGTATTCCCTCAGTAAACACTGTAAACATGAGTTTATGTCTCAATCTACTGTTCAAGTCTTCTTCAATACAGCATGATGTTCATTTAGTGGTCCACGAGTAAAAATAAACAGTGGTGTGCTTTAGGGCGGGGCTACCTTGTGATTGACAGGTCTCTATCATTGTGTTGCCCATTTCGTTCTTGTGTTTCTGTTTTTGTCTTAGAATTTTAACCCCTTTTTGGTTTCCTAAAATTGTCTCATCCAGCTGTGGGTTAAGCTTAGCTCCGCCCTCTTTTGTCACCAGTAACTAAAGCCATGACGGCAACGGCCCAATGACAAACTCCAGGCTTGAAGCTGAAGTCCACAAACAGATGGCGTTTTGACTACGTCCACTACTTTTATATTTATACTTATTCTATAGAATCACTATAATGGTCATATTGCTTTAAAGGGAAATACTGATAATGGATTCCACTTCCTGTTAAAGGTGACCATCAATGTGCATCGAGGTCTTTTGGTTGAGGAGTTGTTCCTCATTAGTTTTGGACAATTCATTTTACGAGGATTTTATACGGGCTAAGGCTTATAAATGATTTACAAGCCAAACTTAAGACTTCAACCCACAGACCTCATTAGACACTTCCTGCCAGGTAATGACACATTCAGACGCCTCAAGGCCTCATAAGTTGTGTCTCTGGCTTCGGTAGACTCTCGCAAAAGTGGTCAAGATTTTTATTCAGGTTGTGATTGACTGAAAGGATCCTCCCCATGTTTACAAAGGAATTGCTGAACAAGGAAACAGATGTTAATGTCAGGCTTTGGGAAAGACAGTGTGCCAATTAACAGGTTTTAGCCTTATTAATATGGCAGCGGTCGACTGCCACACACTGCACAACTTAGACTGGAGGAGAGAATGAGCATTACAGACAATGCTGGAGTGCAAAGGGGTTCTTAAGCCCCGGCATATTCTTATTTACCAATTACTTTGCAGCATGTATGAGACTAAAGATTTAATTTGATGTGTGGTTTTAATTTGGAGGAACACAAGCACTAAAATACTGTTGGCTTGTGATTACTGTTTCCACTGGCCTTTTGTGCTTAACAGTAAACACACAAAGATATTACTATTAATTTGATGATGGACAATTCTTTCAACAAAACTAAACTCTAAAGCATCATTAGCAGCCCCAAGAGGTTATAATAATTATATTACTGCCCATAATACAGACCTGCGAGAATGAAAAGCGTATTAACAGAGTATCACTGGACAACAATGAGAAGCTGGGTGTGAGAGTAGTGCGAGAGGAAAACCAGACGGTCAAATAGCACAAATGTGCTCACGTGATTTCACGGCAATCTGCGTGTTTGTTGACAACAAAATGTGTGTGTTGCAGCATTGATATCTATATCAAACTTCCTATGAATCTAGCATGGCAAGCTTCAGTGCTTCTTGACATCTTCTCTGTAACTCTACTGGAAGAGTGAGCATCATTCTTACAAAATAGTTCCCCTCATTCATTTTATCCCTCGTCTGTTACGGCCGAGTGTGGAGTTACAGAGACTCACATGCAGAGGAACAAGACATGAGGCAGGTAGCAGAAAAATCAAAAAGGCACGTTACTTAGTCCACAAAACAGACACCAAAAAGGCAGGAACCGAAACCGCAGGAACACTTGACCACCACACACACACACACACACACACACACACACACACACACACACACACACACACACACTGCACAAGGAACGACAAATGACATACGACGATCTGACAGGGGACAAGAGAAAGCAGGGAAGTATATATAAGAGAGGGGAAACACGGTGTAGACCATAAACAATCAGGGGACACGTGGGCGTGGCTGAGGGCAGGTGAAGGGAATCAAACAATCAGGAGACACACACACACACAATCAGGAACAAGGCATACAAGGGCAGGAAGTGCAGAGACGCAGAGGGAACAGGAGACAAACCTGGAAACAGAAACTCATATCCTGACATCGTCATCCCTCCCAATGAACATTCTCCTCGGCCTGATGTCACCTGTGAAATAACACAACATGGCCAAAAGCGCCAGCATACAATATTATTGTTGGCAATGTTTTTCAACTTTTTGCTCTCTTTCCAGCAAACTTTTGAACCCCTTTCTATCTCCAAACTCTCCTCAGCCCAGTCCTCAGGCCTTTTATTTGCCAACCACGTCAAATGAGGACAAGTTAGCATTTTGAAGAAAATGTGTGTATAGATTTTTTTGTTTTTATTTTGTATGGCCCAAAATCACAAACACAAAATTTGCCTCGGAGGGCTTTACAATCCGTACACATGACATCTCTGTCCCCGGACCTCACATCAGATCAGAAACAAGTCTCCAAATGAAGATCGTAAAAACACTTTCACAGGGAAAAAAGGGAAGAAACCTTATAAACCCTATATATATATATATATATATATATATATATATGACATAATTCATAAATGTGCATGTTATAATAATGAGAAAACTAAGTGAGAAAGTCCTGTAAGCTTGCTCAGAGTGACGGTCAAACAAACAATCAATCGGGTCCTTTGTGTTCCGTATCGCTGCTAAGAAAGTAAGAAAGTACGCTGATGCTGGTTGTTATTTATTAATACTAAATATGTGCAGATTTGTAGATGAATATTCAACTTAAATTGAGCAACGACAGTAAATGAAGTACCTTAATTGGTTAAATGTCTTTCCTTCATTGTGCTCGAAAGTAAAATGAGCTTTTCAGGTTTTACATTTTAGGTTCTCAAGAACAAAAAAGACAAATATGTTTAGTTTTCTGTTCTCTCTTCACTATCATGTTCATTACATCCCCCTCTTTTCTGGCTTTGCACCCAAACTATATCATGTTTTGTTACCTTACATATTATGTATTGTAAGACAAACATGTTTTTTCCAACCCTACTCAGGCGGAACATTTTTTATATTTCAAATATACTTACATTTTCAATAGTATATTTCAAATATACTATCAAAGAATGTACTTTCTGCAAATATATAAAAAGTATATATATGGTATATATATATATAAGTATAAATATATATATTTAAAAAAATATATATATATACTTTAAGTGAAGGTTCTATGCAATTACTCAAATGTACTTTTTTTAACTTTAATTTCAAATGTATTTTTTGTATAATTCAAAACGTATGATTTAAATTAGCATTAAAAAAATGTGTTTAAAGCACATTTGATAACAGATTTTAAATATACCACATCAAGTACTATTTGAAAAGTGTACTTTCTGAAAATATATTTTAAAAAAGTATCCAAAAGTCACGCTTTCACCTATTTTAATAATTGCACTTTTAACACACTTCAGAAATAATTGTACTGTAGTATACTTCAACCAAGTAGTTTAGTTCTTTTCTGCAAGCGTGACAAAGCTGATATGAAATATAGATTTGGTTGATTTAGAAACATACAATGTCATCGTGTTTAATTCTTGTGGCGACCTGGTTGCTCTTCTTCAGAGGAGACAAAAACGTCTTCATCAACATCTTCATCAGTAGCTCAGACTTTACTTCGCTGCCGGGCGTTTAATGCTGTCACCTCTTGCGTCTCTCTTTGTATTAACTTGTGACCCTGAAAGGAAATCAGCGAGTATCCGCGGTGGATGGATGGGACAGGTGGAACACAAAAGAATCTGTAATGACTTCGTGCCTCTAAAACCTTTGTGTGCATTGCTTTGTCATGTTGCTCAGCGGGTGAGGTGGATTACACTGCGACTGTGATGCAATGCACATCGTGCCACGCCGAGGGAATACACTGATCACTTGTGATGTTGTATCACAACAGCCGGTTGTCACTGTTGAGCAGCGATCATCATACAAGTGAGAGCCAGAGCTCAGAATGCTATTGTAACGCACATTGTGTGGATCAGCCACACAATGTGGGCAGTGGGAGACAAGAGAGTCTCTCCCGAAAGGATATGGAGGATTTGCGCTGTCCTGAAGGTGCAGTTGTGTGTGTGTGTGTGTGTGTGTGTGTGTGTGTTCAAACAATGTCAGAACTTGAGCACAACTTGCATATTTTATTTTTTTTTGCTGTTTTCCTACTGAATTTCATAAGCCACATTTCAAACACCTTTTTCCTGCTGATAAATATTAAAGAATTAATGCAGTGGTTACATGTTATATTTAGACTCAAAAGCTGCTTTACTTCGTTACTATGAAAAACAGCGCACACGCTCGCACTGAAAGAGGCTTATTCAAATGATGTAGAATGCTAAGTTGACAACACAGAGCGGGAATTCGAGAGCGCTGCGATGATATGACAAAGAGTAAATATTGAAAGAGGGACTGATATTTAGTGGAAGAGAAAAGGTAAGTGTTGGGAATCATTTCATATTTCAATTATCATGTTTGGCTTCTACTTCTTTACCTTCATAGCTTAAACAAGCACGATATGCTTCTGATGGACGCTCCACAGTCTGGCGCTGAACGAGCGTTTGTGTAGATTAAACAAATGTGAAGCTTTTGGCCGCTCGGCTGCAGACTGAGTCTCCGTCCCTCTGAAACCAGGATCTGAGCCAGTGGAGGGGAACTTGTGAGTTGCTGCCACAGTTAGTGGAGTTCTTTTGGGCCTGGTATCGTTAATCCATGTCTATGAACAAGTGTGACAATAAGCTCTCTGTCTGAGCAGCAATCCTCTTTGGCAAAGCTTTGTGGGTAAACTCGCCTCATGCAAATTCTAAACCCCATTAGCTTTGAGGAACTAGTCAGCTGCATTGAGATTAATGGCCGAGTGACTACTTGATTTAATACGGTTATTTCATGTCTGCCGAGGGAAAAAATAAACAACAAAGTTAATGCAAGACATTTGTCACTGACGTCCTCAATCTCTCCTCTCTAAGTGGGAGAAGTTTCCTGTGCCGTCCTCAGCCTGGCACTGGTGGAAAAGCTGGGAAGCTTAGTAGATGTTAAACGTCTGCATGCTTAGTCGGTAAGTAAGACATCATTATTTTAAATAAGTTTCCGTTCTCGGGCCTGTAAAAACCCAAGGTGGAAAGTTTTTTGTGCATTCTGATGAATGACAGTTTGGGAATATCTGAAACTGCGTTGGAGATAAACGTAGCAAGGAGAGGAAGTGCTATGCAATTTTTCATTACATGGTGAGAAATGAAAATCCTTATTTATCTTTTTCCATGCCGTCAGCTTACTCCAAACTTTGCTGCGAGGGATTACCGGGTGGGTAAGGCTCTGTCACCGCGAAGTGGGAGACAACAAACTGTGACAACGGTGATCTGAGCGCTCTGCCGGCTCCTCCAGCTCGCAGCTGTGGAGGAGTGATTAGCGCCAAAGTTGAGCAGGAGCGTTTAAATACTTACTTTGTGACCTTTAATCCCCAATCAAATGAAAATGCCACCCTTTCCCTCTCTTGCAAAACACAAGCAAACACTCCAACTGCCTGTGTGCCTGCTCAGCTTCCCAGCATGCACTGCTCAAAGCTTTTCCGGAAGATCTTAGGTTACCTAAGACTGTGACTGATTACCTTGACAGGTGAAATGAGTGTCATCCTCCAGTGGAGGGCTTAATGCTGGATCACATCCTATGAGAACTGCCATTGGACTGAGACTGGAGCTAATAGCCCAAAAATTCTCGCCCGACCCGACATGAACTGAGCCTGCGTATTTTTTGGTCCGGCTCTCGGGCTGCACTGCGGGGCTGAGCAGCGAGCGATGGCTGCTTCTCTGAACCGCTGTGTCTCTAATGCACTCCGCCTGCCCTCCTTTCCACAGTTTGCCTTTCCTAATGGCCAGAATGCTTCATTTTATTTCATTAAAAATGGCAATTGTATGTATGGTGGAGAGAAAGTTTAGGAGTGTGTGGTCATTTATAAAATAATATTAATACTCTACATTATAAGCTGGAACTCTATTACTGTATAGAGCTGTCAGCATTTTTCTCAACACTGTCCTGCAAAAAAACCTGTCTTACGAATTCAGTGATTATGTCCACATAAAGATCATAGATAGCTTTCAGTTAATAATAAAGAGTTGCTTCTTCATGAAATGTTCTACAGACACATACAAAATGTAGTTATGTGACAGGGATAATGTCACTATATTGTCAAAAGACCCTTTTCACCATCAATCTTTTGCTGTGAAATGCATGGAAAATATTATATAATACATTTCAATATTGATTTAAATAATGATCATGGTTAGATTACATGTAAAGTCAATGCACAGACGCCAATAGTTGCGAAAAAGTGTTTCAAATATTTGCTTTTTCGCCTAATGCTGAGTTGCGAATGCGAAAACAAATCAGCGTTGAGACCGTCACCGCCGTCCTGCCGTAGCAGAATTCAACATGGCTGCCGGTCCGGCTGAATGAGCGCTGGAAGCGGCTTCATTCAGACACTCATCCTGGAAGAGTCGGAGCTGTGTGCGATTACGGATAATATGATGAACCCAGACACGGGGACGCTTGATGTTCTGACATTTGTGGTATTTCCACAACAAGTATAACGCAGAAATAGTTGTTAATGTTACATGGTTGACAGCGGAAATTAAACATGTTTTACAGGAACATGACCGGGTCAGTTTAGGTTCGCTAGTGAGGCTATGTGCTGCTAACTACAGGAACGTGACCGGGTCAGTTTAGGTTAGCTAGTGAGGCTATGTGCTGCTAACTACAGGAACGTGACCGGGTCAGTTTAGGTTAGCTAGTGAGGCTATGTGCTGCTAACTACAGGAACGTGACCGGGTCAGTTTAGGTTAGCTAGTGAGGCTATGTGCTGCTAACTACAGGAATGTGACCGGGTCAGTTTAGGTTAGCTAGTGAGGCTATGTGCTGCTAAGTATAGGAACGTGACCGGGTCAGTTTAGGTTAGCTAGTGAGGCTATGTGCTGCTAAGTATAGGAACGTGACCGGGTCAGTTTAGGTTAGCTAGTGAGGCTATGTGCTGCTAACTTGGGGTAACATAGCCGCACCCCTTTTACTCTGTGAATGGTTGCAAAAAAGCTAATTAACCACATGAAGTCGAGCGAGTAAAATCAGGAAAATTCGCTAGTGTTTTAGTGTGAATGCACCATTAGGATGGGTTAAATGCAGAGACCAAATTTTATGTATGTATATGTAATATGACGAACTGATACAGATAAATAAATATGTGTTAAAGCAGCTTAAAGATGGATGACAAAACAAGTGACTAACACAAAATGTGATCATGAATGAAACAAGGAAACCCGTAAACAGCAGACAGCGCTATTGTGGCTGAGACGGGGCATGTGAGTGGGGAAAATGATGATTACAGTGTAGTCCTTTATTCTGGTTATATGTGTGCTTCAAGTGTCGCAGAGAAGAACTGGCTGTTATATTAAAGAGACATAAACCCAAATCTGATCTGGACGAGTAGAAAAAGAAGCTTTGATCATATTAGTTTTAGATACTGGCGCGACACTGAGTGCTTGTGTGAGTCTTTGGTAATACACTGAAAAGTGAAAGAGGGAAGTGATTGTTTGACGCCGATGGCCGTCATAAATCTTACACCTACTAGACAATCAATGTCCCATGGAAGCGGTTTAGGCTGTGATTGATATGAGCTATTAGCTTCCTGCATCTGGAATTGGGGCAAAAAAGCGCTGACCAACCCAATGAGTCTGTATTGATCGAGACTAGATTGAAACCTTTAAATTTCCAACCACTCCGGTCAAACACTATAAGTAGCTCACTCAGATATAGATCACAGTGTGGTTTCGTATTGGACTTGTTGTTTGTTTGTTTGCTTTAATAGGTCTTGAGAACGTACTTGAACCTGGTGAAAAAATACCTGTCTTTGTAAGATGCGACTCAACGCTTCACAGTAATTCTTATTTTGATTAACAATACAACAAGGTGTAGTGTTTTGCATCTGGGTGCTATAAACATTCAGCAGGAAAAGTGATTGTAAAAGATAAATTTGACCTCATGGCGTTCAGCAAGTGAGCTACAAACACAACTTGTGAGTACTCATTACTGTCAGTAATGTACAGATGGTCTGTCTTTCTCTGCAGTGGGAAAAGAAAAGTTGTTCGTACTTGTTTACATCTTGGACGATAACGCCTTAATGCTAAATAAATGTTCAGTTCAGCTGTTTATTATCATGGCTTGCTAGTTTAGGAATCGGTCCAACATGTTTGGTTGAAGCAATTTAAGTATTTAATTGGCCAAGGCCTATTTCAATTCAGTTCAACAGTTTGGATAATTCTCTACAGTCGCAGTGCTCTGATGTCTTGTGTGCATCACTTCATGAAGAAATGACGTTCATCAGGCTGGAATGCATGTTTAACAACACCTGTATCAGTAGAGTCTGTTGAAGTTGGATTAGTCGTTCAAGCGAAATGTTAATATAAGAACACCAAAGTGTTCTTGTATCAAGCCTGTGTCTTCAACATGAGAACATTCACTGTACATGTGTAGCACTGGTTTAAACTCCGAGGCCCTCAAATTGATTTAACACTACGTGTCATCATTCACCCATTTAGTGTCGACATTGGTATCGAACCGCCGATCCTCAGATTGAAGGATGACCATGCTGAAGAATCATGCGCACCAGTAATTTATTTTTCCATGTTTTTGCCACAGTTGTTTCATTATGTTACATCCCATTTATTTTCTTGAAATATCCACACTTAATAACTCAAACATGATTAAAATTCCTTTATTTTTACTCAAAGGTGTAGATTCTGGTCCTGGTTAAATAATGAAGTGGATGTACTGACTAACCATGACACATGTTTCAGCCAAACTATCATCTTACACTAATGCCAAAACCTAAAAAAAAATGGACCACAGAATGGCTTTCTTTGTCAGGAACTTACAGAACATCCACCGTGTTGTTCTTTTGTTTCATTAGCAGAATATTAGTTCTCTCAAAATGCAGTCTTGGATGTGTTTCAGAAACTATAAATAATGTTCATTCGTGGGTTACATGTATTTGACTGTTTTATTTTTTAATCTTTAATCATTTGATGCTGTTCCAGTATGTGTGATGTCACACACCTGGCAGTCGCTCATTATGATCCATGAATGCAAACAAGAGAGTTGTAAAATCAACTTGGCCATCGTTATGTTTAATCTTGAGTTAATTAATCATGTTGTTTGAGTTGGAGCCAGGTTGAATTTCAGGAAAAGACAAATCATAGTTACAGGTGCCAAATTTAATATTTTAAAAATTAATATTGCATCAAACAACTCTTATCTATTTCAGGATGTAGTGGAGGAAGTCGTTCTCCATCTCAGTGAGTCTTCTCCTTCTCCATCACTCGGCCGGCCGTGCATCTCTTTTAGTGCACGTGAGTCTCGCATCTCCTCGTAAAATATTTGAAAATATTTTTGGGGACTTTTTTTGACTCTTTTTCTGTTATATGACCAAATGTCAGTTGAACAGAAGCTGGATTGTAACATGAGGGAGAGCGCTGGCCAAAGTAACTCACCAACCGGCCCTTATAGAAACACAATCAAAATAAAAGGCGCAATCCTAAACGTATCAAAAGAGAAACAGGAGAAAAGGGGAAAGTAACATAATTGGCATCTCTCCCCTTTGGGGCTTCCTGACATTTAGTTAAAGGTAGTTAAGATTAATTAATTGATTAACGGAGTCCAACCACGAAATCACGGTTTCCGTCCTCAACCTCAGAACAACATATCTCCCTGTGCATCTTAATGGAAGAGGACCGCTCCAGCTCCCACGGCGCTGGCATCCACCTCAACTTTAAAGACCCGCCGCAAGATAGAAAACTCAACAGAAGAGCGTTACTGGATTCAGAGGCAGGCCGGCAATCAATTCTCAATGAGCCACTTGCCAAAGGTTTTTGTATAACCATCCCCATAAGTCTGTGCTCCTTCAATGCACAGCAAAGTTAACACATAGCTAGTTACTAAATAGTTACTTCAGCCTCAATGAGAGAAACTTGTGCTTATCTGATCTCCTTATCAAGGTTTGTGACCAGTAGATGACCAAAGACAAATTGAGCTCGGCTGAATCCAATAGAGTCTGGCTTAGCTTCACACCATCAGCAGCATCCCTTCATCCCGCTCTAAGCAGTATGTCTACTGCATATGATTCTAACGCCAGCGCTGCAGTGTTCTTTAGGGTTCAGGGTGATGCGCATTGGGCACATCCCCACGGTTTGCAGGACCAGCCACGCTTCATGCAAGGTCCACATCGACATCCAGTCCTCCAGGAAGTAGAGGGTCCGTTGACACAGCAGTTGGCTTCTTAGAAACATGAGAGTTGAGAGCAGCAAGGGGTGATGCCAATTTTCCGTCAACAATTACCAACAATTCACGTTCACGTGTACCTTGGTACAGTGACAGAGGCAGTCCAGCCCCAGGAGACTCCGCTACCTGTAGGAACATAATTGGGGAATAAAAATGTCCTCTTTTAAAAACTTGCTGCATTTCAGTTGTATGATTCAGATTCAAAAATACATACACAAATAACTGTAATGGTCCAATTAAGATTATAAGAGAACAAAAAATTATGAAAGCCAATGTTCCTCCAAAATATGACATTACTGATTTCTTCATTAGTCATCAGCAAAATACTCATCCCACTCATTCCCTTCAGTATGGAGATAAATCAGACAATGAACAGGGCACAGCATAATTCTACTGGAGGTACAGAGCTATTATGTTAGATATTTGGAGTCATTTTGGTTTCCAGTTGATGAATGCCAAACCAAGTCAACATTTTCATTCTCTTGCAACTCCGGAGGGAAATATCTGTCTCTTTAGCTGCTAACCGCTCCACTATGTTCCCCTCACGGTGTCTGTTCGCGGATGAGCCGGTTGTTGTACAGTTGCTTCTTTGAAAAAAAGCTGCCTGCCACAAGCAAACACATCACGATGAGAGCTGTGAGAGGAGGCTCCATATGAAGCTCTGCCGGTCCGTCAGTACCAGCAATGCCTGTCAGTCACACTGTGTTCACGTGGGCATTTCATACATTGCTGTAATAAAGCAGAGCAATGTAACTGCTTAGAACAAAAATAATCAATAATGACTTCCAAAGAGAGATGTATCAATTGTTGGTTTCATTTATTTTCAACAGACAGCAGTGTGTACGTATGGGCTAGCATAAGTACTTCATTCATTTCAAACTCCTCAGCATGACACTGTACATAACCTTTTACTAAAGGCTACACAATTATGCTATAACATTACATACAATACAAAAGAAATACATGTACACTTGGAGTTAGTGAGTTATCGCCTCCTCTTTGGCTATATTTAAACGTCCCAAGCCAAACATTGCTAAACTGCGAACAAACACAGCGACCTCAGCTCATATGTAACTTTCTCTCCGTTGTGGTAGGCTTCAGTCTTCAGTCTTCCAGCTCTGACGTTCAATTTAAGCTCTCCATAGTGTGACCTCTAATTAGCTTGCTGTGCTAACCTCAGCTAATGTTGTCTTTGGGTTACGGCTAAAATTCCGTTTGTGTGTTTTGCGTGCACTCAAGCGTTGAGCTCAAAACACAAAGCTTTACAGCCCTGATCCATTGTCATTGGAAAGATACCAACGTAACGAGGCTCTAAAGTTAGATAGTGCATGTGCGGGGCAATTAAAATAAACCAAAAGTGGTCGGCCGGCAGTAGATCTAATTGGAGATTAGCCAGCTAACGCAAGTGACTCCTCGGGTTTTGTTCAAGTCTAGCTAGAGTGACCATGTTTTCAAACCACCAAACCGGGACCCTTAAAACCTTTCGCACCCCAAACCCTGTGGCGCCATTATCGGACGAGAAAATACAAAATCAGACAAGTGACGTTTCCTAAAGGATCTCCAGAACAACGTTGATTAACTTCATTTAAATTGCTGAAACAGTAAAGCATTGTGGGAAGAGTTCTATCCTAACAGAAATGTTTTTACTCATCGT